>NW_012026784.1:8587479-8716288 GCF_000956235.1 Wasmannia auropunctata
ATACATTAGTGCTCCTAAATTGTACCGATACGATATAAGAACTCTTATGCTACTTAGCTGATTAGGTACGATTTAGGAAACTTGACAGAGATGATAAAAATATTGATATAATTTTTATAATAATTATAAATATTGATATACAATAAATGTAAAATATGCTATCATAAACTTTCTTTTAGGAAAAAATAACGATTCAATTAAAAATTGCATGGTTACATTAGTATCAGCTATATAAATTGATCACAAATTTACACCAATGTATCTGATTTTTTAAAATGTTGATACTTATTGCATGCACAAAACAAGATGTAACCTGTTCATTTTTTCTATCTTATACAATTCTTATTTACTTCATATTTTTGTTACTAAATGTTGCTTCTATTAAGTGGAGCTATAAAATATTGAAGAGGTACGATTTATGAGACCGGTACGCATTTAGCAACTTTCAATTTGAAATAAACTTTGTGCGCCTTTATTGTCGTTTAAAATTAATATTAAAAATGTCAAAATTTATAAAATTTGCAGAACCGCTAAATAATCCCTTTTTATTTTCAGTAATATGTGTGCATTACATATACATATATCTAATTTATAATTATACCATCGAAAACACTGAAAAGAGAAAGTTCGTATATAAAACTATTATATATTTATCGTTATGGCACATTATTTCGTTATAATTAGCATCAATATTTACATAACATTTCGTTTAACGTCAGCGTGTTTCTAATGGCAGAATTACACGTTGACATCGAAAGTGAATTCACTTGTAAGTACTCCCGATCAACGTAACGTGACGGCGAAGTACATAATGCAGAACGTCTTAAATCTGCCTAGACTTTCAACCATGCTTTCATGTACGATTCGCTTGATTAGCGAAGTAATTTGATTGTAAGAGAGAAAGAGACATCGAGGTAGCTATAGTTCTGTTAATTATAAACGGTTAAAAGTGAAGGATTTTGCAACCGTTTCTTGCTTTATACATTTCCTGTAGTGTGCTTCAGTATTAACAACGAGCGTTCAAGCCCCCCTGCTTGAAGTAGTTCATCCCGTAATTCTTTGCACGGGGTCTTTCATTTGCGATCCCTTCGCACGATAATCAGACAACCTGTAAGCAGTCACTCGTGCTCCCACTCCCCTTGACAAATGCCGGAAATTTGTGCAAGCGCCTTAACGTTATCGCCTGGTCGATCGGAGGAACGCGACTCTTGATTTTCCACGCGCGTCTACTACCTTGCCACGGTCTGCGAATCCTCGCATATGCACTTCCACGCCAAGTCTGATGTACCAGTGACGAGGCTTTCCTCGATTTATCTCTGTGGCCAAGCCCCATGTATCATCACAGCCTTCGGTAAGTTCAAGTGTTTCTCAGCTTCAGGAAGCAATAGAGATGGAATGTTGTATGCAAATTACTATTCAGCGCTAGACAACATTTTGCAATAAACACTATTAATCTATCCAATCTTGTCGAACTTTTAAATTTTAAAATACAATGTTGAGATTTTAAAATACAATGATACAATTTTAAAATACAATGTTTTAAGAGATAAATGTATCAAAACTGCTTATCAAATTACGACTCATAATTTCGAATAAATATTCTAATTGTAAATGAAGATATATTAATTTTCTGTAATTCAGTTTCACAGTAAAATAAATAATTTATGGAATATATAGTAATTTGCTTATTATATGAATGTAAAATTTCATTAAGGTTTTATTTTCATATTAAATAAAATCAGATTCAATGATTCGATTTTACAGTTTCATTATCACTTTGATTTGTGTGCCCGGAAGAAACAACTAGAATATCTTTTACGATCAAAATGTCGATGACACTAATAAAGTATTACGAAATATAAAACAGCATTCTCTGGCATCAGCTTGGTGATTTCATTTAAACTGTTTGACATTTCCGCAAATCGATCTTAAAGCTAAACTAGTTGCATTCCAGTTTCCTTTTTCAGCACACTTCCAACTTCCATTTGAAATGGTCGGGTGAATCAAATGCGAACGATAAAGCAGTTATTTATGAGAAACAAATTACGTTGGTAATGCAAACGCCATCGTGGTACTCGCGCAAGAAGTCATAAATCGTTGTTTTCTTCGAAACGCGTGCTGCTTAATTCCATTTCGCCAGCGCTCGCGAACGAATCCACGTATCTACGGCATCACAGTATCTTTTAGCTGACACTAATTTCATCCCGAACGGATACTGATTTACGGGGACTCGCCCAACGAGTTGAGTTTCCTTGGCAAGGGATCACTTAGTCGTTTTTCTGATGCTCCTAGCGGGGTTGCCGCTCTCTTCACGATCGTGCTCGAACTCTTCACCGCGGTTCCTGAATCGTGGAGCTTCGCTCGAGTCTACAATTGACTCCTTCGACCCTGAACGATTCTCATGTTCCGCGAAACACTTTCCTCGGGACGACCCGAGATGACTGATGACTAATAATTTCCGCAATTTAACGGATTTATCAATATATCTAAATTAATTCATCGTGTTTCAATTATAAATTTAAGATTATATCGTTTCTACAAGTCTTATCTATATTAATTTGTAAATCTTACGTTATTATAGATCTTACGTTAATTTCTCGCGTTTCACATGTAATAAGATGCATCAAATAATTATGCAAAATTAATCAACATAATTAATCATTCATGCCAGATTGTTTCCTGTTAGAAAAAAATCCTGCTAAGAGAATTCTGTTTATATTAAACAAACATTTAATTTGATGACATTGATTAGAAAATTCAAATCGACTGTGCTCACTTTTAGAAATGGAAAGTAACGCTAAAAAATTCCGACGTAAATAATTTACTACGGATTATTTAATATAACGAATTGTTGTGCCAAAAACACTAATATTTCTTTATTTTTCATCGGATCGATAGGCGGAGAAGAGGGAGCACGAAATCAGAATCTTTCGATGTCCTTGAGTTCGCCTCGAGTTCATCGTATCTCCCTCTCTGTTTTATTCTTCGCCTCGAATTGCAATTCCTTCTTCTCCTGTCCCTCGCATCAAGCAATGCTCACACCGAATTATTTTCACTGTCTGAGATAAGTTCACGGTAACCGTGAATCTAGGATCTCTGGAGACCCAACGCTTCCCAACGATGCCCACAGCTCGAAACGTAATTCACATGCATTTATAGCGAATGATAAGGAACGAATCCGGCAATCTAAAATTTTTACAATCTAAAATTTTTATAATGTTAAGAGATAATTACTGCAAATATTATGAAGCCCGACCAAGAAAACCGCATCGCCTACGTGAGAATGTAAAACTCGAGTCCCGTAACCCGACATGTTATACACATAGGGCCGCGTGCATTCCATTTAGAAATACCCGGCTAATGAATAGCGGATTAATAAATCTCGAGGCGCGACGTAGGACGTTCTCTCATACTTTGCATTTTAGTTTAGCTTTACAGAGAACGAAGAAGGGCCGCATCTGAGAGCAATAAATTCTGGACGACAATGAGAACGCAGCCCTTTTATACGAAGCTATCTCGAATACAACTTCATTTCGACAATTTCGTAGCTTCGCCGGCTGAACTACGTTGCGCACGAGTACGTGACACGTGCGCGCGTATACATACGCGCTAATGTTACGTTAGTATTGAACACATCGGTCTCTCCCATCGATGCTCCCGTACGTGCAACGTTTTGCGTCGTTCGTAATTTGTGTGTTTCGAGGTCGCGGAGAGAAGAAGACCCGGTTTTCGCAGGAGGCAGAGAATCTCGCAGCGCGCGCGCGCGGCAGAAAGGTAGAAACGCGCCGGTCGACTTCGAGGTTCCTCGACCATGTCGAGAACGCGAAGGAACAGGTGAGCAGGTCGTCTCCCGTCCCTCTCTATCTCTCCTCCGTTTCTTCGTTTAGCAACCGTATCGCCTTTCGGCGCTGCGATTTTGTTGCCGCGAAAGTGCAACGAGCGGTTAGTGCAAATTCGTGACGTCAACGTGCTTGATTGCTGGGGTACTGTGTAATTGATTCAGCCAGTTGCCATAATTATACGAGGGAAATTCATCGTACGAAACGCGAAAACATTACGAGCAAGCAACGTGAACATTATTTTAAGAATGCAGCTCTACACTATTAGTTTGTTTTGGATTGTTTCCTTTTTGGATTGAGATTCAATGCTCGATTAGAGATTCGGAAGAAACGAAAATAATTTTCTCCTACGTTCTACAAAAGAAACGTTCCGTTATAAAAGAAACAGGTATCTCTTAATCGTTTTCTCTTTTCTATATAGCACATTTTTGGAGGGTAGTACTACGACCCACAGATTACGCTACACGGATGTACGCTTTATAAGGTAGGGATGACTGACCTAAGCTAATGGACGTCGGAGTTTAAAAGATGTAGGTAGGGATTTGCGGTTTATGGGTGACGCATTCGAAAGTAAAAATGCTTCAGGGCCGTATGGATTCTTTCACAATAGCAATGTGTCCTGCGTTCGCTGGCAGCATTACAGTAATTTATGTTTAAGTACTAAACAAAATTACTGAGTTTCATGCAATTGTTGAGACAGGAAAGAGTCAGAAGAATCGTTCATTGTTCGCGATTGTTTACTTTTCTAATAGTTACTTATTAATAAAAAAACTTACCCTTTTAATATGCAAATAAATAAAGCAATAAATATTTATTCATTTAATATAATGATTTAATATAAAATAAATGAAAGATAAAAATGTAGATAGAAAATTATTTTAATTTACTATTTCAAACATTATTAATTTCTGAATAGAGAATTTTGCTTAATACAAATTTGTTAATTTTTAAATAGTCTCACACACTAGAATATATTTGTTACAGATAACAAAAAAATTTATTATTAATTAATATAAATATGGTTATATATAAAGTGGAGAACTACTGGATTTTGAAAGCAAAAATCATGTATCTCTCAAATTATATTTGATCGAAATTATAATAGATTGAGCAAACAGTGTGCGTGTTTAGTTTTAAAAATGCATGGCGCTACGAGGCGTAACGAGCCCATGAAAGCATTTCAACAGAAAATTTTCTATTACTCCTGTAGTTTGAATATACAAAAAAATCGTATATCTTAATTTTCCTCTCATTATAATATCGCAGGTAATTTGCCATAAAAAATGATTGATAACATAAATCTATCTTTATAACGAAAATACGGTACAATCTAATTTCGGAGTCATAACAGCGATGAATAATTTTATTTTGATTAATAATCTTGATTGATTAATAATCTGATTAATAAATAAAACACAAAGTATTTTCTTACGTATAACATTTATGTACATACGAAATATTAAATGCTTACATTGTGACAAAATTAAAAATTGATTAAAAAATTAAAGTCAGAATTAATTAGAAAATACGTTTCGTAATTTGACACCAAGATTTCGCATTCGAAAGTAAAGTGAAAACTACTAATGCTTCACCGTGTTAATGTTTGTCTTCGCACTCGAATTACCATTCGTGTTTGCATGCCACGCGGGTCCAATAATTTCCATTTCACTAGCTGAATTCGGTGCAAACAGAGCGGGATGACTTTCTCGCAAAGAAATCATTCTGGTCACATAGGCGCGCCGCACCTTGCTAGAAATTCCATAGTAAACTATCCGTTGAAACGGAGAGATGTGGGCAGATGAAGAAGGCTTTCGTAAGAAAAGTTGAAACTATCTTTATATACGAGCGAAAGAGGAAATGTGGGCCAGCGTTCTCGAAATGGAGCCTAAAATGGATAATCACCGCACTTGACATAAAAAAGAAAACACCGTCTCTGAGCCACTAATATTTTACAATTTAAAGTCTAAGTTGTATCTACTTCTTAAGTACCTTTTTAATTGTTATTTTTATATTAATATTAATAACGCGCGTTACAAGCGTGAAACAAGCATAAAAAGAATACGAAAACATATTCTTATTAAAGTTTATACACGCACTTATTTACTTAGGTTACTTACTACCTTAATTTAACAAGAGTTAATTTACAATTAGACACAGACAAATGGGAAGATTAAGAGTTTAGATGAGCATCAATAAGTATGCCCACTGCATTCTCGCACGTACTCTCGACTTAACGCGATACTCACGTTAACCATCCGTAGTCAGGTTTCTGCTGCTTCTTCTAGCTAGAATATCGCTTCGCGCCAACCGGAGGACCCGTTCGAGTACCTCTCTTGAACCCTCGCGGCGTATAGCCGACACTTTATCACTTATATATACCAGAGAAGAGCGTCTTCATCCAGCACTCGATATATCGAAGACACTCCGCGCACTTACTGTTAAATTCGCGCGCTACCAGCCACTCCGAGGACTCCCCTGCATGTGTGCCGCACGGACGATCGCGCAATCTCGTAAATCGCGAAAACACGAGCCGAGGTGCCGCCGTCGTCGCAGACTGCAGATTTCCGGACAGACAGATGTTGGCAAACGGTCGAGTCTGCTTTTTTTTTCTTTCTGAACGAAACCGGAGGCGCGAGAGAGCGCGGCCCCGCGCGAACGGAGCTGCTCTTCTGGTACCGACTGACTACAACCGACTGGCTGAATTGGTGACTGACTCTGCACCGGCTACCCGCGCCATGGACTGCCTACTCGTGGATCCGATCACCACCATCCTGGCCAGCCTTCCTCCTCCTTCTCTGACCGTCGAGCTACCGCCGGCGATCCTCTCTCTTTTTCTGTCTCCCTCTCCCACTCACGAGCGACCGCGTCGCCGTCTCCTTCTTCGTGGCGAGGAAAGAGGCTGAATCTCGTTTAAATGGCTAAACCGTGATATATTATAGAGCGGATAATTATTTTGTCTGTGCAATCAGCTGATAGGGATTTTGATGCAGCAACACATTACGCAATCTCGCGTAAAAGAGTTGCGTGTTTTTTTTCCCGAGCGATATGCATAAAATGTATTATAAATGCCTACATAAAAACGAAGAAAAAATTAATAAGTAATTAAATATTATACGTAAATGTTTGTACTTATATATCCTATATACTTCAAGTATCTTGATTTATATTAATTATAATAAGAAAAATAATTCCAAAATCCAAAATAGCGTGGTTCGTAAAATATTTTTCAATTAAAATTTTAATTGTACTTAACATAATTCAAAAATATCATATTTTATATCCACTACATACAAATATGCATTCTAATCTTTAAAAAAATTATAAATTTTTTTCATCTCTCTCTTGCATTTCTGTAATTTACGTGTATGCTAAACGGTTAAAATTGCCTCTAGATTTTTATCAACCAGAAAACGTTGATCGATATGTTGCCTGATTCAACTTTCCTCAACGTCTTATTTCGCGTTTCACGAACGTATAATTTCAAACGCCTTGTAAACGGATCTACATAAGAGGAGGTCAAGTAAAAGATGAGAGTACGGATCGTATAATAATTATGGGAGCAAAACGACAGGATTCTCGAAGGGGCTCTACGTGATCCAGGAAACAATGGCTCAGGCGATCAATGACGATACCAAATCGTTCGCGATGACAACGTGATTTTCATCTATCGATGCCGTGGAAGCGGGTCGGTTTCGTCTCGGTCGCGAAGTGGAAAGTGTGCGAGAGAGGAGCGAGCTGTTAAAGAGGAGCGGGAGGAGACCGATTGAAGAACACAAGAACTGATCTCGAAGAGAGCGACGGAGAGACCCGATCATAGCTTGGAGGTATAGCCCGTTCTGGTGAAAGCTTGTGCACGTTGACTTTACTCGAAGTTCACTTTGGCGTCACGCCAGAAACTGTTTTCTTCATCGAACGTAGCAACTGATTTCTTTAAAATTTTCTTTGTAAAATCACTGGACGTCGTTATTATTTTAATTATTTCACAATACACGACGTTGAACTTAGAAACCTTGCCATATTTATGTCTTCGTCTCTTTATCGGCATTTATTTATCTCTATATGTTATACAAATAAGTTTTTATAGCTCTGTCTTTGTTTAATATTTTTTTTCAATTTCAGTATATGTATAACACGAATAATCTGCCTTTTTTTCTTTTCTATAACATTTTTTTTCTATACTTTCAATATTGATCATATTTTTAGAGTTTCTGTAATTTAAAGAAAGTTTTTTAATTGCCATTTATTATAACAATCAATAATCAATTAAGCAAAATCAATTTTGTTTATACAAAGTTCTTTCGTATTAACAATATTAAATTATTTTAAAAATTTATAAATTTTTTCCTCTCTTTCATTTCTGTAATTTACTTGTGTGCTTAACAGTTAAAATTACTTTTAGATTTTTATATCAACCAGAAAAAATTGATCGATATGTAATATATACAATGAATTCGGAATACTGAAAACTACATTTCCAGAATATGATAAGTACGTTAAGTGAGAGGTGAATGGTTAACTTGAACGGGTAGGAAGAAAGGTATATCCTTTGTCGACATCTAACGGGTGTGTTTGAACTAAAAAGACCGCTTCCAATGGTTGAGATAAAAGACCTTTTGCTCTGAGACATCACCGACAAAGCAATATTAAATAATTACTGCTAATTGATGCTTTTACGTTTAGCAAGCAGTGCGATATATTTTTACATTTGCATTTTATTATATCCAGAAATTAATATATCTTCTAAATTCATTCTAATTATATATCTTCCAAATTCATATACTAATTATTATTAATGTTCTTTTTAATACTCTTGTATAATATTCTATAATATTTTTATACAACAGTTATAATTATTTTAGTTTTAATATAGTATATTTTAAATTTTTTTTAACATATCTAAATTTGATATTCTTCAAAATCTGCGAAAATTCACAAATTCGTCTCATTTTAATAATTATAATTTAATCAACAATCGATTAGCATTCTTCAATTTCGGAATATGCTAGACCCAAAGATTAAAAGTATATACCTGCAGCTAAAGAGTCCTTCAACGATGTTTCTCGGTGGCTACAAGCATCATGCTGGTAGACCGGGTTTCGAGCTCGACTGAAAGATGGCAACTCCGTGTCAATTTAAACAACAGATTCATAATAAAATCCTTAAAAACATCATTCTCAGAAATGAATTTGAATTTTCGTGATCACCATTCCTTTTCGTTCCGATCGCTCTAAAACTTTTGGCTGTAAATATTTAATTATAGGAAGCTCATAAAATATCGCGCCATATAGAGAGACCGTGGCGGCACTTCTGATGGATAACGATCAGCGCGAGAGCCGGTCAATTGTAATTTAAAGCGACGGATGCTAACTCGACTAACGGTTCGAGAAACGGCGCTTTTGGCAACGCTCGCAACCGTGGAATTTCACAGGTAGGTATCCCACGCGAGATATTCCCCGCGATCGTAACGCGCTAACGCGCCTTACGCGCCATCCAGCCCGGACCTTTACGATCGGTAACGCGTTGCCTCTCATTAACGTGTAATTTATTCGAGGGAAATACGGAGAGGCGACCGACGGCGTTTGCCTACCCGCGGGCCTCGATAGCACGCTCTCGGCTTCGCGCGAGAGCTTGCGCTCGTGGGAGAGACTCTCTCATGGAGAAAAAAATTCATAAGATTCTGGAGATCTCGTCGGCGAGATAACAAGCCGCCACTGATGGAAACCCGTGGAATACGATAATCCGACTTGACGTTCGTTATCCCACCGCTCCTCACGACTGTTTGGGCCGCCCGTTATAGCAACTCCTACTGAGCGGCTCTCTCGGTACGCAGATATCCAATTAATAATCTTCTAATTCCTCGCCGGGCCTACTGAATGCTTCTGTCACTGAGGATTTTATAAATTGGGTTATCACGCTCTACAGAGTGTGCGAGGTACATCAATAAATTTCAACCAACGAAAAAGTTATAAGTTAATTATGAACGCGCTCGTTTCCACAGATTCCTCGTTGTTTGTATAGTATTTATAGTAATTATATAATATAATATATATACATATATATATATATAATAGTTATATAATATTATATCTTAATACGCTACATAACATTTTTCAAAACTAATTTGATCATATATTAATTTACTATTTCACTGTAAAGTTAAGACAGTAATACTCTTCGTTTCAGCAAATATTCTAAGATCTCAATTCTCAATTAAATTTCCTATTTTTCCTCCAAATTATCGTAATTCTTACGAATACATTTCGCAATGATAACGTTCAATAACATAATCCATAAGCTGACCAACGTTATTGCAAGTCTACACAGAATACAAGTTGATATGATATCCTTATATATATATATATATATATATAATGCCGCCTTTCGCCGATAACAGATAAATGATTTGCATAGATTATGACGTCACAACGCGCGACAAAGGGATCTTTTTTACGCTCGTAAAGTCGCACTTCCCGCTGTAACGACTTCGGAAGCGCGGCTCACACGCAAAAAGAATTTAACGCGCGCTGGCTCTCGCGCGCGTCGCGCACACCACGGGCGCGTCCCCATTATCTTCGGGCGTGCCCGAAGAAGACGCCTCCGGCGGTTCTCACCGGGCGACGAGAAAGACAAGACAACGGTAAGCGGGGTATATATGACGGTGTGTACACACTTTGGGAACAGTTATATTCGCGCACGTACCAACGACCCTTATTTATGTCGTCGCCGCCGCAGCCATCGTCGACGGCGCGGCGCGGACCTACACACCGGTCGTCCTCCTCGCCCTTTTCTCGCCCTTCTCTGCCACCGCCTCGTTCTCTCTCTCTCTCTCTCTTTCTCTTTCTCCGCGCGGCATTATCGGGCGGCAGCGTGCTTTTACGGTCGGCGTATATCAATGGTCGGCCTAAAGAGAAGATCCATGGAACGGCGATGCTGTGGCAGGTAGAGGCCCAGCGCAAGATGGTATGAGAGGGAGGGGAGGACCGCGTGACAATGCCCGGGATATAAAAACTTGCGTAAAGCTGTCCCACTTACATGGGACCCCGCGGGACCCCACCGCCCGTGCTGAATGGGGCGCAATAACCTTTTATTTATCGACGGCTTAAACAGCGACCTTTCGCGTTCGAAATTGAAGCCGCGCCGAAGATGTCTTTCGCCGTGCGAGACCGTGTAGGCCGGAGTGGAAATCGTCTCCCTCTTGGCCGATTCAATTACACGATTTAATAGCGTGCTCGATCGCTTTGTGCGACTTCTGCTGTGCCACCATTATCGCGCCCTTTTTTAATTACATGCTCAATTACGCTAGGTATTCGCTCGGATTCCAAGTGATTCCGCGACGCCTGTTCATACCGGGGAACATTGTGTGGAACGCGAAACGAATGATAGCTTCACCTGGCATCACGATCACGCTTTGAAACCATTCATTCCGATGCCTTCAGAAGTCTACACTATATAATTTTTCATTATTATGAAAAATCAGTAAAACCAATAATTGAAAAGCGAAAAATGCAATGTCTTAACGTTCCAAAAGTTTCCGAAGAAAACCAAAGTTTAAATTTTATAACTTTTCTTCCTTTATATTTAAAAAAAAAATTGTAATTGTAATAATTATACCAAGAATTGCTTGGAATCTTTACACGTTTATCTCCAAATTATTAATATAATCATTAATCAAATCTTAATTTATCATTTTTTCTCATAAAAGTTACAATACAGCGGCCGAAGGATATCTTATTTTCGGACATTCTTTACACTTGTATGACGAAATACATAGTTATCCCGATTCCTTGGCCTAATCACAATAATGACTGACGTGCCGTACCTATACGCCAGCCGGTGCACTACTAAATCACGCGTCATTATAACGCGTAATCCCGCGTAATATTTATGATGCGCGCGACATGATCCGTATAATGTTGCGTTACACGATGTAGACCGAAGCGTGGATTGACTTGCCGACATAGATCCGGTGCAGCTGATGAGCGGCTTCGGACCCTCGCTTTAAAATCGAGATCCCGGGCTAAAGGGTGGGTGTGTACGTCATGGACGATCTTGAAGCGCACCGCGCCTATCTCGGAGGGCCCACCTTTTCCAGGAGGACCGCAGCCCTGGGCCCCAAATTCCTGCTCGACTATTACATGCTGAAGAAAAAGCGGAGAAAGAGAGAGAGAGAGAGTGAGTGAGAGAGAGGTTCGAACGGGCCCCGCCACACGAGCGCGTTCTCTCCATTAGAATTACAAATATACGTGCCACACGGCACGCGCCCTGGGCGCTGAACTTCGTCGTAGCTTAATGTCAGGCATTTCGCGAGAAATTCATCACAGGCCCCGCGGCCTCGAGGCGAGCGAGTCCTCCTCTTTACGTCCTCTTCTTACGGCTCCGAGGAGGCGACTCCGCGAGAGTGGTTGTAGCGCTCTCTCAGGGACGCGAGCCAGGTCGCAGACGCCAGATGGTGGAGGCCGTTTTCGCGCTTTTTTGTAAATTACAGAGCGTTCCGTCGGGGTCGCGGTGCGCCGCGCCGCTGCACGGATGCGCCGAGTGCATCCGAGAAAGCGCCGGCTATATAGCTGATGCGCACGCTAGACTCATCCCCGGTACACGGGTCGAGTTGAGAACGGTGGGCCACAAGGACTACCGTTCGTAAACGTATAAATGCACGTGATTGCTTCTATTAAAGATCTGAGAAGATTGCGCGATTAATTCCGGTGAAATTACAGGGTTTGACAAGGATGGGTGTGTGCGAACTAAAATCGACGATTCATATATGCGGCAACCCGATAATTACGATAGCGAGGCACGCAGCGTCTATTAGCGGAGTTTCAGAAAATGTATAACGGTATCCCACGTACACACACGCGGGAATGTGTTTTCTCTACCTGTTCCTACTTCCAGAGGTGCATCGAAAACGTGTCAGGTATATACACAGAAGGAGATCTTAATCGCCGAAAAAAATTAATCAATGGATAATTTCGAGAGGCACACCGTTGTATTAACATTTCTCCAGATGGAAATCTTTATCTTTACGATATTTTATCCCCATCCCCGTGGCTCTTATATAGGAAAACATTTATTTCGGGAGACGAAATACCCACGCATATCCCACGGAGACGAGGTGTCGATTCCACGTACCGATGAGAAGCCGCGTATACACACGCGTAATCGCGCGGTCAGTGTATCCAGCCGCATTACACTTTCGAATTTGTGTACTTTCCCATGAGGGGGTAGGAGCGCGCGGTGAAAGGAACAGGACAACGCTCTTCATGCATGAACTCCTCTCTGTTCGAAGTATCGCGCGCCGAAATCAGCAAATAACGACGGTATCGGCAGAAAAAAAACGGTAACAACGCGCTGTCGATTTGCCGATGCGATAGATCTCCGCCGTCGGTTACGAAAGCTCTCCACCAGGTATACACTCCATTATTCCTGACAATCTATCGAAGGGTGGGAGAGGGGGAGAACACAAAATTCCAACACGACCCGCAGACCGGTCGACTAGATGTTTCGCGCGATTCCCTTCGGGAGCTGCCGGCAGCAAAAAATCGTTATCACTCTTAACGTTGGCGCGATAAGACCCCTATTTGCGGTTCCCACGCCCGCTCATGTACGCAGTCCCCCTCCCCCCTCCCCGTGTACACACATGGATTTTTTGACGCGCTCTCGCGCGCGCTATCGCCCGCGCCGCGCTTATCGCGATAGCCGACGCCGACGTCGACACGAGACGCCAGACTGCGTTGGAGAGGACGATCGCTAATTCCCCCATCATCATCTTACTTGGCTGACGCAGTGGTTCTCAGCGGTAGAAAAAAAGAGCAACAGCTGTTATCGCTTACCGAGAACTCTTTCGGCAAAAGCTTGCAATTAGAGACGAGATAAAAATATGACAATAGAGAGTTCTTAATCGGAAATAGAAGTCTGTTACGAATTTAGTCGCGCGCGAACAATCGATGAGCATGAGAAATTGCTTGCTTATTATCTTATTGCAGCATTATAAGAGACACGGTGACGGAAGCATTTCGTTAATAAGTCAACGCGTTACGTTCGACGCGCGCTCAATTATCGCGCTTATTGCTGAAGCATCGATGTTTCTTTTACACTTGTCTCACCTCGTCCAATTATACGACGAGGTCTTCCTTACAACCCGTGTGCCATCGATAAGACATCGTCAGCTTCCTCTCTCCAAAATATTTCAGCAAGTCTCAAAAGAAAAGAGGACCTCAGAGATTCGTGGCCGGGGGTCAGCGTAGAAGAAGGGGTGCAATTAAGACGAGACGCGTGCGGCGCCCCGATAAAGCCGCGGTAAGATTTACGACTTTTTAATAATGTTTCACGAAACCTCGCGAACGCGCCCCGGCGCGGCGTCGTCCCGTGTGAATCAACCTTGAGGACGGTGGCATCCCGAGCCGGTTGCCTCACGGAACGATCGTCAACAAGCAAAAGAAGCACGCGAATACGACTAAGACTTAATTAGCCGGGCAGAGGCTGGTCCAGGATATCCCACGTCGTTACGACAAAATCATTTGTGGACGTTGTTCTTCGGCGCTCTCTCTCTCTCTTTCTCTCTTTCTCTCTCTCTCTCTCTCTCGTTTCTCGAGCGCTTACGATTGGGCCCGACACGACGATTTAATTACCGGTGTCTTACGTCCCTGTCCCTCCACGCCGACGCGCTTGCCCTCGATAATTAATCGACCGCTTAATTGATTAATCGATTAATGGCCGGGCAATGATCGAGCGTACCTAGATACCGCAGATAAATCGTGCGAGCAATCGGGCTGTCGTGGATCTCGAACTTAGATATTTTTCGAATAACAATGTGCGACAGAAATACGAACCCACCGTTCCGAGATAACAACTTTGTCGCAAACTATCGATTAACTATTCAAAGGGTGTTTGCGATGCGGCGAAAGCGACGAATATTTTAATCGTGGAATCTAGGCGAATCAATAAAATGTGTGCAGTATAAAATATTAATTGAGTAAAATGGAACATACCGTATGTTATGTTGTACGTTTTCGAGTAGAAAGGAACCTTATTAAATAATAAAACGTAAAAAGTTATGGAAAAAATATGCAATTAATAAAACAAAATTTATGTAAAAACATTAATAAAACATAATATGTGAATATGAAACACGATGTATCTCATTATTTAATTGTATAAAATGTTAAAAATAAAAACACTTAATCAAAAAATTTCACATAGCTACATTACGCAAGAAAAAGTGATAATAAATAAACCGTAAAGATAATTGCATAATTTACAGAAAAAAGGTTTCATTAAATAAATTATTCTATATTGTTTAATAAATTAATATTATTTCGTATAAATCACATCAACCTAGAATCCTACGAAAAACACAATCCTATTAATGAAATGTATATGAGTCTTCACGATAACATCTCATTTTCAGGTACATATTGGCGGAAAGGATTACATTAGAGTACTTGCAGTAATATCAACTTCATATCCCACGAACCCATCGTGTGATGACTGCTGGGCTGAGGAAGACGCGCGGCGTTACATCGGGGATTTTTCACAGCGGCATCCCGCGTAATTACAACAACAAACTTTCGGACACCAGTAATTATCGGATTGTTCGAAGTCTGTCATCTGCACGCCCCTATAGCCGAAGACGGGACACGTGCATCTCTCTGCCATGCTGGTGCGATTTCGACAACGGGGGGAAGGGGGAGATCCGATCTCGTGGTTTATGCAGATTTCCCGATTCAAGAGTTTGATTACACCGCGGACCGTTCCGGCTCTCGCAGCCGGAACTAGTTTAGCAGTTGGTTTACATCCACCGTAGGAGATGCGCCAGAAGTGTCGGTTACGTCGCGCCGCGCCGAACCAGTTCCGAGGAGGACGAAACGCGCGAGCGAGAAGAGCGATAACGTCGAGTCGTATAACGTCGATTTATCGCGCCCAGCGTACGGCTCGCGAATAAAAATCAGGTCCGCTGTTAATCGTAACAGTAATTAAACGACGCGATACCGCGCGACGCGTTATACGATGACGGAGGCATTCGCCATATATATGTCACGTCCGCAAGAATGCAAACGTGAGTATCGCGCGAATGAACGATCGCATCCAGTGATGGTATTCATCCTGTACCTATTTACTACTTGCATGTGACATCCGTTAACTAGAGCAATATTTCATCATATTTATATAAAATGTATTACCGTTAATTGCGCATACCAAGATACTACTTCGTCATCACATCGTATTTTCCATAATTCTTATATGCAATATTCAACTTGCGGTATATTTTATTTTAATGATAAGTTTGAATTTAATTTTCCGCAATACTTTATTCATATAAGCCAACATGATATATTTAATTAAAATTTTAATTATATTTGCATGAGAGCAAGAATTATTATTGATTTCATTTATCTTTCTCTTTTAAGGACTGCCCATATTTTAAAAAATTAAGGAAAAGTGAATCCTAAATTAAATACATTATTTATTATTCTGAATAAAATGTTACGTTCCACGTATCATCCACGTTTGTATATAATGTTACAGTAATTTTCAAATTTTTAAATTACTCATAACCAATTTTGCGAGAACTGCAAATTTCTCGTTGGAACAAAGTTACAATAACGAATTCATAGTAATTTAAACTCCGACGCTGCGATGTGTGTACACGACTCTTTCCAATGCAAAAAATAATCGGAAATCTCCCCCATGTCAGGGCGAAATCCCCGGGTGAGTTCCACGAGTGTCGCAGTAACGAGGTGGAGGATGTAACGAACATCTGAACTAATCTCATTTCCGGGAAGGTTCTGGATACGACGGTATTGACCATGATGGTAATGCTTGTTTCGCGCGTAGGAATTAGTTTCCGAAACAATTCGGAAGCGAGGCACGTTCTGACCGCACTGCCTCGATAGCAAGTTTACAATTCCGTGACTTTACATACAACAGTTGTCGCAGAAAACAATTTTTACAGTTGTATTTGCTGATTAGTGCTCATATAAGCATATTTTACGTATTTATGTTAAAATAGAGATTTTAATAAAAGTATATTTTGATAAGCTCTATATGTAGAAAAAAATTTCGCAATAAAACGTTCTCCATTATCATTCTTAATTAAAACGTTACTTCAACCGAGTAAATCACTGTCGCTTTTTTATGTACTTGATTTACTTAGGACGTAACCGACATCATAATAAATCTAAGATCCCATCAGTCGGAGGTCAACCTCTGAACCTTTAATCTAGATGAACCATGCGCGAGATTTTGTCGCATTTCTAGTTACTTCTTTCCTAAATTTCTAGACTCTCATACTGATACATTTTAGATGTCATGGATGGACATAACGAGAATATCAGATAAAAGAGATCTCCTTTGATATATAACTCTGTGGAAAACAAACCGTGTGTCTCTTCAAGCAATTTTTGAAAAGTTAGAGAAAGAAATAAAAAAATCTATTCGCAAAAATTAAATATATTTGCATGTGCGCGTAAAACTTTTAGTCGTCGTACAAATAAACTAATGGAAACTAAAATCTATTTTCCTATCGATTTAAATCGGAATTATTCTCTATCGCAGAATTACGTCTGATATAATCCGTAAAAATATAATTCACCAAAGCCAGAATTATAGAAAAAAAAAGAAGGGAGAAACCATATATGTAGATGCATTAGAGGCGTGAGTGAGAAAAGAATTCTTTATAGGATTCGATGAGCGCGCGATGGAAGACGAGGAACGAAATCAACAAGCGAATGAAACGAGCGGCGCAACGATGGATGCGCGGAATTTATTACGACAGTTTAAGAATATAGGTAATTATTTACGTTTATTGTTCGATCCTGATGTTTATGGTTTATGTAAATTATATGCCGTAATGGGGTGCCTAACTCTTCCTATACCTCCCCTTCGTTGCGAAAGCTCATCTTTCCGCTCACCGGAGAGCTTAAGATCGTTCTGCGATATCGCCACGGATCCAATTCGTGCGTAACCAGCAACGATCGATAGTATATCGTCCATTAATCATGCAGAAACGACTTTCAATTCGCAGGTAACCTCGACGTTACGAAAGCGCGAACTCTCGTCTTAACAGCATGATAATTCTTAATGGTGTTCGCGGTGATTAGAACGGCGATTAACCCTTTATAACTCCTAAGAATCTTATAATTTCCATAGGAGTATGTCATATATTTCTTTTATGTAAATTTATTATACATTATCATAAATATAAATTTATATTTCTATATATATACACATAGATTATAAATTATTTTTAAAATTTTAAAATAAGTAAAAAAAAGATTTAAAAAGCATGTTACATAAAAACATATATAAGAAATAACGTAAATTAAAATTATTTTATAACCATGCTCTCGAAAATATCAATTAAGTCAATCAAACTAAATTGCGGTTATAATCAATTAATATGCCAAAATTAATTATTAATCTAATCTGATGTATCAGAATAAAACCAAATCAGATGTATTTAGATGTATATCGATAATCCAATTTCCGATTTCGAAATGTCCCAAATTAATTTTCAAACATGTGCGCGCGGTTCAACGCAATATTACTTTCATGATGAACGTTACGACGTGGTCACTTTCATACTCGACTGGTCTACCGTAATCTCTCGTTGTGACTGGTATCCGAGGGCAAGATCGGCAATCGACGACGACGACGACGACAACGACGGCGACGGTGGTACCAGTGGTTGCCGACATCCAAAGAGCTTTTAACGTCGCGTTTGCAAATTGGAACATAAAATCACGGTTGTAACGGGCATCGTTGATTGTTCGTTACCACCGGCTGCCTACGCACACGGGCATGTGCGTGTGCGCGCGGCGAGACGGTGCGTGTCGCGGGGAGAAGAACACGCGTGTGAGTGCGCGCACGGCCAGCCGCGCACTGGCGGAGGTTAACTACCACGGGACGTTGCATATAAATGGCCGTTCCGATATTTCATCGGGACGGTATGCGGTAGAGTCATCGGGAGCGTGTGTATCGAGGGTGAATCGATTTCTCGAGAGCGAGCCCGATCGTTCGGCGGAGCGCGCCCCGCTCGCGCCCGCTCCGTTTCGATCTCCATTCTAGATCTTCATTCGCAATTTCGACTCGAGGTATTCCGGCTATTTATTATCTTACCGTCCGCATCAGCTGGCGGAGGATCCGCCGCCTATTGCATTTTTAATTAATCCATAGGCACATATCGGTATCGTGCGTGGACGATCTCGCGCCTCTGTTCTCCAACTCGACCGCGACGTCGTCGCGAGGATGCGAAGTATTCAATTTCGACCATCCTTCTCTTCTTTCACGAGTTGTTGATACATTATTACATTAATTGTGTAGAAAATCTGATATTGAGATTAATTAGTGAATCGTCGACACACAAATGGATTTATACAATCTAGATTTGTAAAGAATTTTTACGTTTTTAGTAGCGATCATACTATAATGTAAGATATTGCATGATTCTAAAGTTACCTAAAACCTAAACACCTAAGTCACTCTCTTCGCATGATTACGATTATTACACATCGATGCTGGAATGCGAAGAGGCAGCCGTTGCGTGAACGATGCTGTACCGCGAGCGATGCCGGCGTCTGTCCGGGTAATTACGCGAAATAGATTCGGTATCTCGATGTCTCCCGGCGAGGTCCCGACCGATCGGTTGTTTCTCCCCCTTAACAAATGTCCATTACGGTCGCCTCGTCGACTCCTTCGACTCCCTCGTGCGTAGCCGGTTGACGTGCTCGGGGGCGGTGAGGGCCGGTAAGAAGAGAGCTGCCGCTCGTTGCGGTATTAGCTGCCGATGGGCAGAGGGGCCCGAGGGGCCTGGAGGCACAGAGGGCCCCCGCCGGGTTACTAATTGCAATCACGATCAACAATCTGGCGAGGCAAGAGGCCAACGGATGCATCGGCGAAAAGAGCCTGCGTTGGAAAGCACTCTTCTCTGCCGTGCCAATCGGAAATTAAGCCGCGTACAGAGTGATTGTCGAAACTGTGACACCTGTCCAGGCTAAATTGAAGTTTTTTTTTTTTTCAAACAATTAAAATTTGAATTTTAATTAAACGTGATTAAGGTTCATAATATAAAATTTAAATAAAAAAATTTGAATAAAATGCAAATTTAGCACAAAGAGGGCTAGTGATTAAAATTTGCATTGTTAAATGGAAAGAAACGAGTTTCTCCACGTAAAATGCAATAATGGAACCGCAACATATAGGTTTTTATGCAGTAAAATATTATTTTAATATTGATTAATACGTTCGTCCTATTAACGTAAAAATAATCAGCGATGATGCGTATTTTTTTTGTGTACATGGCTTCTCTGAGCGATTATAAAGCATTTACATAAATACTTAAAATATACAGAGTTATCGGTTTACTCTCGGGCCCTGATTATTTTATTAATTTATACAAACAGATCAGAATCTATACCACCGGATGATTGCGCACTAAAGATTAAGATAGAAAATTTAAATGTCAAATTATTCAGTGATATAATAATGCTACGTAGTGAACTTTCGCTGACGAACGCACGGCAGTGAAATGTGCCTCGAGCCGGCAGTAGATTGGACGATAGTTCGTTCGGGGCTAATGGGTACTCGCGATGGTTACTAATTGGGTAGATCGTCGTTCGTCGATATTGCAAGCCGGCAGCCGGCAGCGGGATCCAAGCCGGCAGAGGGCCCAATGGAATCTCTCTATCGGCGGAACTGACGTCGGCTTTTGTGACCGCGCGCGGCACCGCGTATCTTGGAAAAACATGCCCGTTGAACGGCGGTTCCCTCTTTCGCGAAGACGAGGGCAGCCCTTTGCTATCCCGCCGATTCGCCGGGGTACAAACGGCTCCCCAGAAATTCCATTCCGGGGGAACATTCGGCTACCGGCCGAAGCTCTCTCGATTAATCCTGGGCCTTCAACAATTACATATCCGCTTGACGCTTTTTCGGACAATTTGCGGCGTAATTTTTTCGAAAGGGATTCTCGAAATGCTTCGAATGCTTCGATGAATCGGAAAAGAACAATAAAATTGAATAATATTAAGTTCTATACGCAGCTTGTTTTATTATTTCTGTCGTGACATGATGTAATTGCAATAACAACAACATGCTTCTTTTATTTCTATTTAAAGATTAAGTCTGTTTACCTTGATTAAAAATACTAAATTACTCAAGATATAAAATGTAAACGAGACCGATTCATTGATTTGATTTATACGATAAGATGTATACGTGAGTTAAAATGCAATTATTTTAGTATAATCATATATTAAATAACAAGTCACAAAACGTCGATTCCGTAATTTTTTTAACTTAAAGGCCATTTTGGAAAATCGTTTAACGTCTTCTCGAATTTCCTAGAAATTCCTCTTCCCTCTGGATTTTAAAACTAACATGTAAGATATATTTTGTCCAATGGATATATTTTAAGGTACCGCACACAACCGGACCGACGGAAGAGTTGTCGGGCCCTTTTAAATACACGAGTAAAATATTTACTGTAAAGCCGCGTCGAGCGATAACATGTCTCTGATACCAATCTAGCATGACGCATGGTGTCCTTCCGAAGAGTTATGTTGTCTGTGAGTATTTATTGCCAACGACGCGCACACTCGGCGGATCCGTGAAAGTGCTTCAAAACGAAGAGACGGACAGGAGAAAAATACTTTTATTTAAACCAAACTGCATTAATCCAGCAAACAACCGAGCTATATCATCAAGGGAGATAAGATGGAATTTTCAATTGCGCTTGGAGAGCGTATCAATAATCTGAACCGTTGCGGAATGACGGTACGCGAGGGAAGTCGATCCTTTACACAAACACCAAGCGCCAGGGTAACCGCTAATCACAGCGATAGCAGATACTCTTGGCTTCGCAAGAATATCCTCTTCGACGAGCGGCAACGTCCTTGCGAGTCTCGGCGAACGGCCTCGAGAGAACCTCTTGCCGAGTTTCCGGGCTGCGAGCGATGCACGGCCGATGTGTGCCAGACACTCTCGCACGCCTAGGAATTCCTGACCCTGCCCACCTTGACTGCCTGCCCACGAAGCGCCCAGGCAGTTTGCCTGGAAGCGCGAGCCTCCGCGCGTCAGGCTCCGCGCGCGCGGAAGATAATCGCGGGCGTGAGCAGCGAACGCGCGCGCGCGCGCGCGTGCAACACGCCGCGCGCACACGCGAAAACTCGCGACCGGTCTTGCATGGGCACGGCTCTCCGGCTTCCTGGCATCCCTTTGTTGCACCTACTACCAGCCGACTATTTATAGTTCGCGACCTATCGCACGCGCGCATATACGAACGTCTGTAATACTGATTCTTCTCAGAAGCGACACGAAATTTGCGACAGCGTCAAGTCGATTTGGATGTAGAATGGTCCAGTAAAATAATTCAAAAACATACGACTACACTATATCTTTGTTTAATTCTAGAGACACATAAAGTAACATATTTAAATAATTAAAAAAAGGAACTTGATATTATCCAATAAATCTTATATATTAAAGTTTTAGCTGAAGTAGCTTTAGTAACTGAAGCAATTGTGAAAGCTGTTTATCATTATTACTAATCATAAGTTTACGTTCTTTTTTTAAATAAATAATTTTAAATATTTTTTTATGCAAAAAGTCAATGGCATTTGAAAATGCAAATATTGGTTGATGTTCAACAGATAAATACATAGAATAAAATGATAATGTAATTTAGAAAAGAAATTAAACATTCAGTAGTGTTTCTAAACTGGCCATTTACTGGTACATACATCACGTTACGAAGGTAACGATTGAAAATTGAGAGTGAAATATTGGTCTCTGGCACTCCTTTGACCAGCTCCGTTGCTACAAGCTGTGATCTCAGTAAATTAATGTGAAAGAAAGCTGCGGTAAAGCGTACCGTCCGCCGTGTCCGCGCACTGTTCGCAAGTGCATTTTTCGCGTCTGAATTATTGCAATCTTAACGTGTTGTAATTATGTCGCGGTGTCATTGTGTTAATACGGCGCTCCTGAATGATACCCGGTGTCGCAACGTTGCAGCGCGATACCGCTTGCGCAGGAACGGTTATTGAACACGATCGCGAAGAGTATAAAATCCGCCATTACGCTAGATAACTATAGCCGGTGATATAGTGGAGCATAAAATAGCGGGCACGTATTACGGTATTATTACGATAACTATTATATATTGTTACGACTGCGCGCGAACGGACCTGGCGGAGCGCCGCCCGCGTGCGGGGCATCGAATGGTGTTCGTTCGCTTCATCAGGAAGCGATTGTCGTCCCGCGCGGGCACGACAACGTGGGACGAGAGTCGTCGTAGGAGCTCGATCGTCTGGATAGACTTTCACTGGCATTTTCCTGTCGTAGCTACACCCACCCGCGTCGCGTGAACGCGCGCGTTCGGCGAGGAATTACGACCCGAGCCGTTCTCATCGGCGATATATCTGTCGCGATAAATAACGCGTAATGTAGGTTTCGCGTGGCCATCCTAAATTCGCGCGGACTGTCATTGCGCCGACTTGTGCGTCTGAAACGCGTGTCCAATAACCCGTTGGCAGAGATCGCCGATTTATCGTCAATTTTTCAACCCCAGCCCGCCAGGGGCTGCTGGCACGCGGACAATCCAACGTCACAGGCATGGTTATATACGAATAGGTACGCGGATGTCGTTTTGATGCACGCAGCTGACATTAAATATAGGCTTTAAACTTACGTAATATAATAGTTCTGTACGAAGAAACTGTTTTGAGTGGTGTAAATCAAGCGCGATGAGAATTAGACGCGTAGGTACTAGAAAGAGTTTGGCTCTTAATGACTTGTGTAAGCTGTCCTGCAGCTACACCAGAACTATTAAGAATCTATTTTATGATGAGTGGCTATGGGATTATGTCATTCAGCGACGTATATAAGTGTATAAGTGAATGAAACAGCTACAAGATTTTTTTAAGATTTAAACAACTTGTAACTACATAAAGTATTGCGACATTGTTCGAAATTGATCGATTAGATTTAGATCAAGTTAATTCGAAGTTATTTCTAAGTTACCTGCATTCTCTAGGAAACTCTCATCGAATCGATTGCTTCGTTCACGGCTTGAAATCTCTTGAGGCTTACCAAAGGCGACAGGAAACGTAATGAATTAAAAGAACGATTTTTCCCAGAATGCACGAGACACAAAGCGAAAATCATAATTCTTATGTTTCTACCAACTGTTACATGACACTTGACGAAATCGCATTAAGATAATGACGCGACAGATTTTATTTCGTCGCGCGAAAGAGCGTTGTCACGCGTTAACGCGTTTCGTTATCGCAACGCTTGCTATGGTTTATGATATTCCCAACACAGTGGTATATCAATTCCGGAACGCACACCCTGCAGGTGGTCAATAGGTATAAAACGTCGAAGGCGGGAGAGTATCGCGAACGGCGACGACCTGGTAGAAACTCTCGAAAGATCTAGAGCCCCGTCGTTTACGAGGTTTCTACGAATGAATTTATAATACCAGTATAACTGAATAATTTATCGGATTATTGAATTTCCCGGCAATTCGAAATTCAGCGCATGCATTAATTGTGCAAAGGTATTGTCGGCGTGTCTTGAATGTTTGATTTACTGATAAGTCACAACGCTCATAATTATTTAAGGTGAAGGAATTTGAAATTTATTATACCATTCTTGCTTTATATCTAATTAGTATCGATTCCGATAACCTCATTCCTTCAACGGCAAATCATCCTAAATTAGCTTCGTCATTTAGAATTCTACTCTGCATTGACTATAGAATAGTTAATACAGTTATATGAATTTTATTTCTGCGGGAGACAGAATTTTTTTATAATATTAACGCGTATTAGCTTATAATTATAATATAACCGTAAAGGTCATAACATCATGTAAAAATAATTGTATAGTATCATACAAAACGTATTTATTAAATATATTCTGTAATTTATTCTATTACACTTCTATATATTCTTCAATTTAAATAATTATTCTTTTCATTCTCATTAAAAACCTTTTTTTATAGCTTACGATAGACCCTATCCAGCATGTAAATCTCAAACGTTCATTTGCTCTTCCTTCATCGTAATAAGCTCTATCTCGATTATTATTATAGCGGAAGGCACGCGCAAGAGTGGCAGCTGGCTTTCCAAACGATACGACGATCAATCGAACCGACATCTGTCGCGCAACGTGTAATCGATCGACTAATTAGCGTGGATGAATCGGCAATCTTTATTAGCAACCTCCCGTGGTCTTTGTATTTGCAATGATTGCATAATTTATAGCATTGCAATATTTCAAATCGAATCCAGAATAGACTAATGGACGCAATCGAGGTGCGCATAAAAGCGTATTGAGCATAAAAAGGCATTGACGCGAGGGGGTTCGGCCGGAAGTAGCAGCGCGATCGCGGATACGTGCGTAAGTCCTTTGCGTTTACGAGGTCTTCGCATAGAGGAGTGGCGTTTAGCGAAATTCATTACTTCGTTCATTACTATCGGCTCTTCTTCCTTTTTGCCCTTCCCCCCCCCCCCACCCCTATCGCCTCCTCTCGCTCTCATCTTTTGCTCTTACGTGGCTGCGCCTTCAGATCGTCGTAATTTACGAGGCTCTCTTCCCTCTACCTCGCCCTCCCATTCGTTTAGCATTCGCACTAGCATTACAGCGTGCGTTGCACGCACGATCGGTGTATATATCCTCGCAGTTAGTATAAAGGCAAATACAGAACCACACGCGCGGTTAATGTATAAATTTATGCGAACGTAAAGAAACCAAAGGTACCGATGTTGAGGGAAAAATAAAAATAATTGTATTAAATATGACTGAAATCACTGCAAACCACAGATAACCTATATTTCTCTCTTCTTCGAATGAGAAAACAATTTAAATATATTTATTCTAAATATAATATTATTACATATTAGGAGGAGGTATATTATTGAAAGTTAATTAAACTACAATTAGTGTGATTACAGTTAATTAGGCAGTAACAATTAATGAATAATTATCACAATACAATAGCAATGTACTCATTATATCATTATAACATTGAAATCAGATTTTATTCTATTTCAACGTAATCATTACATCATGATGACACTGAAATCAGACTTTATTCTATTTCAAGAAGTAGCTACAAACTTAGTTCATTGAAAATCATATTACATTTAAATTAACTTAATGTGTATGCAATAAGAATTTTCATTTTATGACAAATATGTAATATAGGCATGCTATTAATATTTATTTCAAACGTTTTTTATTTCGCGTGAAAGGCAGCTGCTTTAAATATTCTCGCTGGCGCCTTTCAAAATTCTTGGTTCGGGAAATTACGCCATCGTCGTTTCCTGTAGCAATATTGACGATCCAATAACTATTTTTTGCGTGTTGGCGTTGGCGTAATTCATCGGCCGATTACTGTTATCTCCTCGGTTCCAATTATTGGCCCACGGTGGGCCCGAGAGCGCAAGTGGCCGGAGCGAGCGAGGTTGTCCTTTTCAAAGACTCGTTGGTGGAACGTCGTCGTAAAGAAGAGCGGCAGAGCTGGTAAAAGGTGCGTCCTCGAAAAAAGGAGTCGCGAGCGTCGGGAAGATCGATCGGGCGATCCTTTTCAACGATCCGCCCTTCGTGTCTCCGACGCGGCACTCCTGGCCACCTCGTACCTTGCAATTAGCGACTTACGGCGTACGGACGGCCGTTAATTAAATTGAAAGCGATAGCCGTAGGAACGGCTTATTACTCGCGCTTGAGACACCACCTTCTAGGAAAACGGCTACCATTTGCCTCTGTTTCAAACCAGCTGCTACATCATAAAACTGCAGCACATTCGTGAATCTTGTAGACGACAAGAACACGTAACACATCTATATGTACTCGTATATTATTATATTTGGAATTTTTTTTACAAAATTTTTTATCTGCTTAGTGGTATAATTATGGAATGTTCCAGATATGAAATAAAGCAAAGATAAAATTATAATCTTAAATAATGGTAGTTAAATAATAGACATTATTATTTAAATTGCGTGTATATGGTATGCAAACAGCACGTATCTATAACCATGGCATTAGATAATATATGATTCTATCCTAAAATTATAACAATTGTTATAACATCTAAATGTTTATAAGAAATTGTTAAAATGTAAAATTGTATTGAATGGAATTAATATCAATCATAATAATTAAAGATTAATAAAAATATCACGATTTTCATATATTATTCATATTCTTATACACTTTTATATATTAGTTAAGAAATTAAAAAATGTGTGACACATTTGCTCGAAATTTTTATTATTTGTGTCACTAAAATTCATTTTCCGTTAATTTCATAGGCTACCCGAATCGAAGAAGACTGTGTAAAGATATTTTCACGATATCTCGACGAGGATAGAACAGCTTTCGATTTATGACATTTGTATAAAAAGAATTTTCAACAGCTTTACATCCGTAACTCTCGATATAATAATAAATCCCAGCAGAAACAGTCTCGATCTCGCTTGTGCGCCACGAAAGCTCGAACATTCACTCCCTTTTACATCGGTTAACTTCCCTCTCGAGGCCCTTGGATTTAAGGCGCGAATGTTGCGCAGAATGACTGCACGCACGGCGCGACTAAACGAATTATAACTTGCTGATAAATATACGCACGAAAAATAACGTCCGACGGACTTTCCGGAGACTCTTCTAAGATCGTGTAAGTGAAAGAATTACGATTGTACACTTACGACACGCTAGGACAAATACATACACAAATCCGAGACCAGACCCAGAGGTGTAAATATGTACAACTGATTACGAGCATATGCCATGGCGATATTTATCAACATTGATACGCGAAGTGGTGTTTTCCATGTGCTACGTGCAACGTATACGTGTACCACAAACGCAAGGATCGATTCGATAACGGAGATAACCATCGTCCCACATATTTTTTGATATATCTAATCGCGGAAACTCAGCTGACCGAACGTGATGCTTAATATTTACTGCCGATTTCATGGTCTTGTAAACAGAGACTCACGAGACATTGGGTACTGAAGCTCACAGCTCGGTAATAGTTCCAAGTCCCGGCTGCGAGCACCTGCGTGAGTAAGCAATGTTCGAAGGATGCACTTGTCCGCCAAGTATTCTTACTGGCGTCAGATGTCCTACAGTACATAATGGAGATTGATACAGCAATGAATTCCGGCATTTACGCGAATTTAGTAGAATTCCAAAATAAATGCATGAGTTCTCAACATTTTTGCATTGTACATTTAAATTTAAAATTTTACATAATAAGTTTAGTATAGTAAAATACTTAAAAATTGGAATGCAAATATTTTAGACATGGATACCAAAGTGTTTCCTATCTCTTTGAAAATTGTACTATTTTCTTCAAAAGCACGATGTGTTATCTTTAACAAAATTCGAGAAAGAAACAAGACTGTATATCTTTTCTCGTTCTTATATTTTGCTTATATCTTGCTCTGCCTATTAAATTTAAGTGCATTCGTATCTCTCGCGCGAGCCTACAGTTCTGTCTTTCGTGAAACCGGCAACGCCCGTTTTGCATGCCGAAGCAATGAATGCCGGGGCTGGGGGGGCTTCATAGGATCCCTTTTCTTTCCTTTCCTCTATTTGCGTCCCCGTCGCGTCTGTTCCCCTTCCTCGTTCTCTAGCTATCTTTCTCTCAAGATAGCTCGAGAGGCTTTTACCTTAGCGCGAGAAATGGCGTCGCGGCCCTACATGGCAGCAAGTCGTTAACGCGGTGTCGACAGTTTTCTTCCTCTTGACAGTCTCTCGGCATTGTTGGCGCCTACCTGCCTGGATTGCAACGACACTCCACCTATCAGAAGCCTCACCCTCGCTTCTCACCCTAATAAGGCGCCCGTGAACATG
The DNA here is from genome assembly GCF_000956235.1 of Wasmannia auropunctata. NCBI lineage: Eukaryota > Metazoa > Arthropoda > Insecta > Hymenoptera > Formicidae > Wasmannia > Wasmannia auropunctata. Next base: position 8,616,177 of record NW_012026784.1, read on the forward strand.
AGGAATGTCTTCCGTGAGGTATTTCCTCACGCGCATACCGGTCACCTGAGCTGCCGACCGTTGAAAAGATCTATTTTATAATCGTTATAAAAGTACAGTTATGAAATACAATTCTATTTCAAATCACAGGCACATAGCTTAACGTGTGGATATCTTAAAAATAATATACGATGTGATGGATAAAGTGAATTCGCAAAAGTATTCGCAGTATTTCTTTCTGCCGTTCTATAAATAGACTCATATTTTCAGGTTCACATTATAAATTATATTTATACGTTCATCTAAATGTGTAGCCTACATTTTACATTCTTAAATTCCTTTAAATAGAATATTTATATAGAAACTCAATTTATATGACTTTACTTTGCTTAACCGTCAAAAAACGTGCAATGAGAGTTAAATTTATCAACGGCGTGGGTGTTCCAATTTGGAACTGCGACGATCTCCACCAAACTCAAGAATGATATACGCTGATTGTAATTTCAATGGAGAGCTCGCCGACATAAATCCATCCATCCAGGATGGAATACGCTGCTCATCCATATTAACCTAAATGAAACGGCTCTTCTTCCGGGTGTGGTCTGTCCACGGTAGTTGTCAATGGACCACCTTTTCGATATCAATCTCTTACCCAAGATACAGTTCAATCAGTACCTCAACCGTGTATTTAATAGATGGATACACTTCCATCATTGTAAGCCGTGATTAATGACGCGAAGTGCCACTTCCTCGTCGCTGCATTTACTTAAAATACCCTAGTGGACGGAAATCATTAAAGCGATTTTTTTGAACATTATCGTAATTGTAGCGCAAGTATTTCATAAATAATTTTATATTATTTTTACTATATTTCTTATATCTTACTATATTTTTTTATATGTCAATCTACATTGTTAATCATATCAACCGATTTATCGTCTATTCTACTAAACTGATGTACTCACTTGCTCCACAAGATCCTTAGGTTGCAAGCAGTAAATATTTATTAAAATCTAAATACGTAGGTACAGATTTATATGTGACATATGATATTACAGATATGTACGAAATAAAATTTACGCTTTCTCAACATTTTTCCTAATTAATATATGTTAATCAGTATTTTACATGTCAGCAAAAATAGTAAAATAATTATTAAACATTTAAAAATGAGAAATATTAATGTAAAATATTATATACAATATACATGATTATACTCCGTAGCTTGCCAGTTACCAATTTAATTAAATTAAAAGTTTCTGCTATCTATAATAGCCGCAATAAGTATAGCTGCCGCAAAGCTAAAATACTTTCGTATATAATATAATTGAAAGATCGAACGCATTAAAGTCCATTTGGATGTGACGTTTCCCAGCTATTTATATATATTCGTTCAACGCGGATAAATTCGTGCCCCGATAAATTTATCGTCCATTGATATTCCATTAATATAATTGCGCCCGTACTTTTAGAGTATCTGAGATCGATCATTTACATAAAAGATTTTGCTCGGTACCTCCGGATTTCGCCATAGAATCAGGTGTTTCACTCTCGGCTGCAAGACGAAACGATAATCGCGCGAACAGTTCAGAAGCAGTGGTTTAGTGCGTGCTTGCCAATCTTTAAAGCCTTTAATAAGAGGCTTTCGCAAATAACAAGGTCTGTCCGAATAAACGTGTCTATTTACGAGATACGCGGCTACGCAAATTCTGTTTCCTCGATCTCTCCCTTTTTTTTTTGATAATCATTGCATCGGGTTTAGGAAACTACTGATTAATTTTTCGTATATGTTACCGGTACACGTAAATCTCAAGAAACCCATTCTTAATTAATTTCGTACTATTATGGAAATATAGTAATGATTTAAAATATAATTAACACTTTAGAGATACTATAGAGATGCTATACCTCTGTATTACTGTTAATATGTGAATAATGGTCATATTTGTCACAATAATACGCGTGATTTCGAAGAACTGATATATTAAAAATGTTTAAAAAAATTTACTATTTTTGAAGAAAGCTGTAACTCTCAATATATTAATGAAAAATTACTTAAATATATTTGGAGAATTTCATAATCTTTAAGAATTTTTTATTTAAAACATGAGAACATTGGATTCGTTGAAATGTAACGATTTAGAAAAAAGAATATATTCGCTTTCATTTATGTCTTCTCCGTCGTCTTATTCGTCGAGTCTCGAACAAAAGAGCGCAAACATGCGATTTTATGTAATGAAAAATGACGACTTTGCAATATCGAGTCGCCGATTTATCATCGATATAACGAGCCAAATGGCTTCGACGTCGACAATAATTAACCCTCATTGATTGGCTCTATTGTGGATAAATAAGACTCCGGTCGTTCGTCTCTTCGGCGTATACTAATCGAGACGGCCGTGTCACGGACGAGTGTCCCCGAAGATGAAATCCATCCAGAAGGACGAACAGCGGGAGACACAAGCTTAAGGGTATGTTAGTTTCTCTACAAATCGAAATTTTATTTTTCTTAAGCAAATGTTAACTGCATATTTTCACAACAACTAATGTTTTCAAAATCTTTTCCAATAGATATTATATTTTATATATCTTGCGTATAAAAACAGAAAATTGTACATGTAAATATATGTATAGTTAAAATTATTACAAAATGCTGATAATTTTGCTGTAAAAAATGGTTTATATCCTGAATAATCCTGAAAAAGTATCTTCATTAAACGTACAGCTTTTTCTTGAAACATCATCTGAATCACTGTTCAAAAACAAAAATGAAACAAATATCATTCATAACAAGTTTTCTGAATTCCTCGACCAGTAAAGATCGCCACTGATACTTTATAAATTTAAAAGTGCCGGAAGACTTAGAGACGTACGCAAGTACGTATAGTAATAGTTTATCGATATATCGGGACGATTTGTTGCGGGCAGTCCAGCGTATTTTAAACATACACGGAATGGTAAAGCAACGCAAAATGAAGAACAGAAAATAGAAGAGGGAAGGAGAGAGAGAGAGAGAGAGAGAGAGAACGAAAGAGAGCGATAACACGCGATTTACTAATCGTGGTATCGCCTCTATCCCCAGGGGTCGTGGGGTTGGACGATGAGCAACGGCGGTGTACATTATTCGTAGAGAGGCCCCGAAGTGCACGAAATCTCCCTTTCTCGCGTGTGAGATACGACCGGACATTTCGACTTCTCGGAACCGGCGAGGTCGACGTGCCTGGTGAACCGCGGGGATCCTCGCCCACGCTCAAACCGGTGCACAAAGCGGAGAAATCAAAACCAAATTCGATCCGGGATCCGACGTCTCATCGGACATGGGTGGATGAAACAGGTGGAGTCTGACCTCGATGGGTCAGCGGAAATTAATACGACCATCGAGACACGACTTGAATCCCTTCACCGTATTCAGGAAACGTCTCTCTTTATCTGATATATGTAATTCATAATAAATATAACAGTAATAAATGTAATATATATGTATCTAAATACTAGAAAGAAAAAATAAAATTAATTATTCATTGTTACAAAGAAACGCATAACTGCACAAATTTCAAAAATTTTATTACATTTTTAGCCTAATTTAATGCAAGTATTTTTGATAACCGTTTGCGGTCTGCCAGAAAGATAGCGGGAAGGAACTCGGTGGAGTAAATGCTTCGAAGTAGCCCATTCGTTAAACTCTTCGACTTCATCGCAGAGCACGCCATAACTCACGGTTTATGGTAGTATCAGATCCACGCCGCGGTACATCAACGCAATCAGCTTTCGCGATGAGCGCGCGCGCTGCCTTTCGCGCCAAAATCGGCACCCTTAATACGCCACAGCAGAGCGATGCAACATGTGTATTATCGACGCGAAGGAACATCGGCCGGTCGCACAACTCGAGAGAATGCCACGTTTCCGTACGCGGTCTTAGGTATTCGCACGAAGGAACCTTGTTCTTCCACGGCGAACCATAAATCCTGGTGCAGCGGCTTGCTACCCGACCGGGCTGAGTTCGCCACACAGGTCGTGCCTAACCACGGTGAGGTAATTGGCGAAATGTGGTAATCCCTAATTACGGGAGATACCACACCTAATTCCGCGACAAACTCGTGGCGGAACAAAAGTCAACAGGCAACGCATTTTTTCTTTTTCTGAATTAATAGCTATACTGCCGTTGTATATCCGGTAGTATATATAACGCGCGATAATTTGCTTCAATAATTCGCTCGTCAAATCTGTGCTTTATTGTCAATGAATAAGTAAACGACTGTGTATATTTTGCAATAGTCATCAATTATTTTATATTTTCGCTCGAAATTGTCTCACTATTCGTCTTCGTCTGTTTCATTATAGCAGTCACATTTAATTATAATCGAAATTTATTCAGAAATAAAATGAATATGAATTCTCTTAAATCGATAAAAATAAAATAAAAATTAAAGTGTTTTATGACAAACCATTATTTTCAATATTTTTCTTTAAATCGTTGAATATTTCAGAGTGGAAAGAATGTACAGTTGCAATATATATACATAATTTATTTAAAATATTACATAAACTCGTTTGATATTCAATATAATTTTACATTTAACTTGAATCTCAAACAGGATTATAATATTTCTACAATTTCCGCGAATATATCTTTCTAGCGAGCGAGGTACTGGTGATATTTAATTATCCCATTAATACGGTTGTCAACCCACGTTCGCGTCGTGAAGTTACATCAGGTAACACATAATTTAAATTTCGAAAAAAAAAAAGGTTTTACTGCCCGTCGATGCTCGTAATTCATGGATCGTCACGTCGTTAAAGCGCAAACACGACTATCGAGAGATATCGCGATGCCCATCGAAATTTTACGCGGCCGGCATTTATACGAGATTACGGATATCTCTAACTGTCCTATAGAGCCTCTAATAAAGATGTCTCCTCGCGATTTTATACGACTCTATTTGGTGCGTAGGAAGTGGATTTTACGACGATCTTTACATATTATCGTCGCGTGAGAGCGTATGCCGTACGTCGATCTCGCTCTCGTAGCTTAGTTCATAGATTCGCACCCGGTTTTAACACATCGTAAAATTATGAGCGATCGCCGCCTAATGCTGCCAGAATAACGAGTTATGTGTCACCCTATTGTACCTCAATGGCCCTTTCATGTGGTCGCATCGAGCAAGTGGAATTCACACGCTGATACCGAATCTACCGGCGTGATTAGTTTAATACCAATAAAATATCTTTTCGCTGAAATTTAAAATTATTCAGTTAATCCGCAAATAGACTATTGGATATTTTAGTTAAACACTCTCACAGAAAAATCGAAACAAAGTTACTTGTAACAAATATGTAAAAGAATAACATATTAAAGGTGCCTTTTCATGCTGACGCTCAACGCTAATTTTTGGCAAAATTACATGATTATAGTTGGCTTGCACGAAAAGCGGCAATATCAAGTTTAACGTCAATCGTATCATTCGTATCTAAAAAGTTTAGAACAAAACAGCAACAACTTTTGACGCTGAAGCTGAGAAAATCCAGCTTCTTTTTTTGACGTTAGCGTCAAAGTCGAAGTCACGTGATTACCAAAAATCCAACATGTTGATTTCTTTACTGCTTACATTTTACTGTTTAAGTTTTTCTATGTGCCACGGCTCTAACGCTAAAACAAGCGTCTCATGAATTTGCATCTTAAGGTGCTCGTTTTAGCGTTAAAGCACACAGAAAAGCTTAATCAAAACTCAGTAAGACGTAAGCAGTAAAGAAATCAATATGTTGAATTTTTGGTAATCACGTGTGACTTTGACTTTGACGCTAGCGTCAAAAAAAAAAGCTGGATTTTCTCAGCTTCAGCGTCAAAGGACGTTGTTGTTTTGTTCTGAACATTTAGATATACGAATTATACGATTGACGTTAAACTTGATATTGCCGCTTTTCGTGCAAGCCAACTATGATCACGTAATTTTGACGCCAAAAATTAGCGTTGAGCGTCAGCATGAAAAGGCACCTTTACCCAAGTAACAAGATGAGATTAAATGATGTTTCAATAACGTCTTATTGACGTTAGAGACATTATTAAAACGTCTTTTGACGTTATTAAGCCGTCAGTTTTCTACTTGGGTAACGTCATGAAAATTATGGAAACAAAAATATAAAGTGCAAAGATCAATGTAAACCTTTTAGCGAGTTATTTTAAATTTTAATACTACTTGTCATAAACAGGAAAATTAATAGACATAGAATAATAAATTAGTGACAAAGAGAGAAAGATGGGCGCTAATTGGATGTGCATGGAATAATTACAATAAAATTATAGAAGGATTCAATTAAGTGAGAGAACACACGAACGTAACATGAAAGAAAAAGAGACGCTGTGTGTAGGTATATGTAAATATCTAACTCTTTAATAGCCGCATAAAACCGACAGAACTTTGTTATTTCACAATTTGTTAACTAGTTAACAATCAAAAAACTATAAAGCGAAACTATATGCATGAATTAAGTGTCGCCAAGACACAAATAGTGCATGTTCGACGAATGCAAACGATCATTTGACAAACTCGCGCGACGGATCCGCGATAATTCTAAGCGGCGCGGCGGCTATTAACGCGCTGTTAATACGAATGAGCGGGCAGACGACGAACGACACCACGGCGGTTCGTCCTCGACGAGCATCCCGGAGAAGATCCCGCCAGTGTAGACGAATGGCATAAATCAGCGGTACATTAAGTGTCCCCCCGGTATTAATTAAGATAGCGCGCCCCGAGACGACCGCAGAGACGAAGACGAATAATCGCAGGTGGATTCGGGGAGAAGAGGAGAGAAGGAACTGTTTTGTGTGGAAGGGAAGCTTCGCTTAAAAGCAAAGGAGAATGAGTGGCCGGGAGAAAGAAGAGGAAAGAGAGGGCGAAACGGAGTCGCAGGCGCGACGAAGGTGGACGGCCGGCTAGCGTGATCCTTTATATATAAGCGGGGGCCAAGGGTACAAGACGGGAAGGTAAAGAAGGTAGGCATAATGGCGTAATTATCCGAGGACGAGACAAATTGCGTACACGCCTGCTCGCGACACGCCACGGCTCCACATGTTCAAGCGACGCCGCCGCGCCGCCACTGCGAGCACTGTGGCTCCGGTCAGCCGGCGGCTTCCACGGACGCGTAGGAGTCGAACTTCGGCCCTAAGGGGGCATCTCCCCACCCCCCTTCCTATGCGTCGCAATTGTCTCGTTAAAGTCGCCGCGGGATGCCACGGAAGAAAGATCTACCTGATCGCGCGAGGAGAGAGAGAGAGAGAGAGAGAGAGAGAGAGAGAGAGAGAGAGAGAGAGAGAGAGCCGGGCGGCAGGGATGGTCACTGTTGTCTTCACGGTGAATTATATCCATGATGTGGCCTGAAGATTATGATGCGTTCCTCGTTTATTCTACGCGTATCTTCACTTGTCTGACATACGCGGAATATACTGACGGACATTTAAATACCTTCAGCGTTTTGACGGAGCGATGTCTTCCTTTATCGGCACGCGGACATGGCCGGACGGTCGTATAACTAATCCGCGCAGAGACGTACCATGTTACATTGTTATTGCACGATTATAACCGCTGTTTCTGAAACTATTTAGTTTCTGATATTACATGGATGTGAAGAAATATGCTGTATGTAAGATATATTCCCTGTTTCTCGCTTATCTCAGACGCGGTGAAAATTTTAGAAAGAGGATTCGAAAGTTTGGGAAACGGTGCTTCCTTAGACGTGCGCAAACGCGGTGAAGATAACGTGTACATAACGGTTATGGAAGTTACATGCTTAGAAACTCAGGTATCTTCTTGCGATTGAGATAACACTGACCGCTGCATAATCGCGATAAATGATACAACTTTTAGAGCTGAAGACAAGCAAGTGATACTTGCAAACTTCTCGCTAAGTCAAAAATTTCCTCTAATAGTTTTTAAGAGATCTATAAACTGTAGATTTAATTGAAGTAAAATAACTATTATTTTCTCGATTACAATTACAAATAGGGCGAAAGTCTAGTTAAGATACTTAAGATTCCATACAAAAACACAAAAATTGTCAAAATACATATAACAACACTTTACAGATTCATATACTCGTCCTGAATACGATCTCTTTAATAAAAGTAACACCAAATAAAACTTTCACCCTATAAAAATGAATTTGTTGTACGACATAATAACGCCCATCTTTCAGCAATGAGACAATATAGTGTACGAGTGCATCGAACCTTTATATCGCAGCTCGCTTTTGCTTATAATCTCGTCGGATACCGCTAAGAGCCGTGTCTTACGATCGTTTCGCTTTGCATCATTACCGTCTCGATAGAGCTGAAAATACCTATCTTTTATTACCGGTCTCTTCTTTATCTACTTACTTACGTATCAATTTACTTATCTATAAATCACTCCATCGGCAGATCTACGTATCTCTATCGCGGCGATACAGAAGAGCTACCTTCTACGGCGACGTAACAACCACCTAATAATGGGAATAGTAGCCTGCGCATGTATAATTCAACCCGACCCGACGGAAGGCAACCCCGTTGTTTCTGGCGCTACACCCTGACAAAGCGTTTCCCCGCGAGAGAAAGGCACGTATAATATAATAGCGCGCGATTGCAAGCTCTCGAGCTATCTCCCGAAAATACATCGCTCAATCGCCAGCGAGAGAACCTCGAGGCTAATGCTATATACGACTCGCTTCTTACGTCAGAATGAAATGCGATCGGGGTTTCAAAACTTCTGCAATTCAGATCTGTGTTTGATTAAAACGCGCGACTTATTATTAGCTTACGTGTGCAGCTCGTGAAAAAAATTTAAATCAAAGACTTGCTCTCAATTCAAACATTGGATCGTTTCCTGGCATTACAAGAATATCTCTAAGCATAAAATAGACCTAGTCAGAACATTTCAATGCGGCATAATATATGTGATAACAAATTCAATCATAGAATTATCAAAATGTGATATCTTAAAGTTATGTAATGTAAAACTTGAGTGCATTCGCTTCAGTGCATTATTATATCACACGATGCGATGAGGCGCGACCTGTTATCGCCGCGCGTTTGGAATTTTCATGCGCGTGAGAACGCCCGTGTTAGGTCTTCGACACGTGCGGTGCCGTAGGTAGAAAGGTGGCTCAGAAGGCGCAATACTACTGCGTTGAGAGGTAAAAGTGCGTTTTCCATCAAGCGGCGAACCGCAATGCGGCGTAGCGCACATGGTAGTCGTGCGCGCGCGTTGGCGAGCGCAGCCGCATATGTATATACCGCGCGGTCGCGCGAGGTGTATACGCACGGTGCATCGCAAATTGTATTATGCCGCATGTATGCAGATATGCCTTTCCCCTGCCGCAAAACGCAATTGTCCCCGGTCCCCGGGGTACAGTGGGACGGGGCGCGTAGCGCACCGGAGAACGTAGACGCATTAAATGCGCGCGACGCGCGTAACTGTAACCGCTTGCGCGTTTCGCAAGAAGTACCCTTCCTGTGCCGAGTTGCGTGCGCCAAACTGCGGCGCACGGCGGCGTGCGTGATTATTTTTCCCGCGACTTCCCTCGCCCCCGGCTCTCTGCGGCGGAGCATCGCGGCGATTTACGAGTTTATCCTTTTTTTTCCTCTCTCGTCCTCCGCGGAGATAACGACCGCGTTCCTCGTACCAGAAGCGATCCTCTCTCTCTCTTTCTCTCTCTCTTCCGTCCATTTTTTCCGAGACGACGCTGTCGTAGCTCCTTCCCGGCAATTTCCGCATTGTTCGCGATCGCTATTATGACGATCGGCGGCGTTGACTGAGAGCATCTTCAAATATCGCATGATAATGTGTGTGGAGCAATCGAAGTAGATTTGCAAGTTGTCCTCCACTACCTTACCTTGACAGTCGCAAAAAATGTACGCCGCAAGAAATTATTATTCGAAAATACTTAACAATCAAATAAACAATATGCATTGTCAACTGAATCCAAGCAATTCTTGGTCGCCAACAGTTCTTCCGCCCAACGAGATAGAAAAGGTAGGTTGTCGGTCGAGGTATATGTGCCTGCGAAAACTCATAAGAGTTCTCCAAATTATTCAAAGCAGTCCGGAAAATGTATTAAGACGTTTTATGCCGAGTGGATATGCTGCTGGGCAGACAATAGCGCGATAACTCATAATAGCATCGGGCATTATACCATTGATAGGATACAGGGCTACGTACCCCATGAATGCCAATGAGAGCGCAAACAATGGTCCACGTAGGTAATAATTCTGTGATCCGTATTCTTTCGTCGGTCGATTTAAGCCGGCCCGTCGCGAACCCGCGCGCGCCGTTAGGAAAGTGCAACCGCATTTATTAACGCCGGCCGCACATCCGCGACGCGTCAACGGCCGCATAAATATGAATGTAAGGCTTGCACGACGACGCAAAATAATTAATTCGGTTTTGATAGACGGAAATAGTTCGTCATTTTAAACGCTAATAATACCTTAGCAATATTATAATCATTAATATAATGTATATCTTGCGTAGTAGATTAAATCTTAAGTAAAAGAGTATTTTCATCTATTAGCGCTTGTGTAAAATGTACTTTATCTGCCACGAAATTCCGAACAGGTTCAATGAAACGTGTTTAGAGAACACGTGTAAAATATTCGCATAATTAACTCCACGGCAATTCAACTTTGATGTTCTGCCAATCGGCGCAAAAACTCGAGAAGGAATGCTCGAGCACATCGTGACCATTTATTCACGGGGGAAGAGAAAGAGATACAGCCTCGATCACCGTGCGTTTATATTTAGTTGATCTTTCGATCCACTAAGCCAGTAAACAGTCCGTGGATGGGACTCCGGTTCTCTTTTTCTCCCTCGGCATTCGCGCCTGTTATTTTCGCCCTCGCCACCGGCGCATCTCACGCAAAAAGGCCATCGGGAGCTGTGATCGGGAGACAAGGGGGCAAAAGGTGGGTAGAAAAATGAGTAAAGTGGAACAGGGGCAACAAAGGCGTACCAAAGGAGCATCGACAAGAAAAAGAATCGAAGAGCAGCGCCTACGCCCCGCAGCGGACAGACTCCCTCTATTGTAATAGTCTCTTCCTCGTCGTCGTCCTCGTCGTCGTCTTCTTCTTCTTCTCGTTCTTCTTCGTCTTCGTCTGCTTCTTCTTCTTCTTCTTCTTCTTCCCCTCTGTACATGCATGCCAGCCACTGACTAAGCTCTCGCTCCTTCTGACAATGAGTCAGTGCACTCGCCACGCACTCGACAGTGGAAGTGGGAAAACAAAAATAAGATGAGACCGTTCTCGAAGAGGAGGAGGAGGAGAAGGAGGAGCAGGAGGAGAACAGCAAGAAGAAGAAAACTCACCCATGGAATACGGGCCAACGACAGGATGCGATGTATCACTGTCAAGAATCGAGCTTGGTTACGGGTCAAAGTTTACGAAATCGGGAGGACAGTTCTCTTCCACGCGTCTTATTCTGCTATTTTTCTTTTATGTCTGGTTTCCGTCAGTAGCTCGTTGTACCGCAAGGCGTCGGGATAAAATTGAATTTTGTGCGAAGAAAAGACGCGTATATGTATACGGATACACGCATCTCAAATATTTATATGTCATTTATGTGCAATATATATGTTATAAATAATATGTAAAAAATTACTTTCTTTTCAAACTGATTACTAACGTAAATGAAAGTTTTAAATAAATAACCTCGAGGATTGTTTATACCGCGTATAACATCGTGATCTTTTCAATACGACTCAATTATAATACTATCTGCATTATGAAAAGGATGTGCCACTGTACGTGCAGGAGAAAGGCGGCGCAATAAGCACCACGTTAAAGACCTTATTTCTGCAGAACGGACATCCGGCTACTTACCACAACGAATAATTCAGTTCATATAATTCCCAAGAAGGAACGTAGAAAGCGGAGACGCGTAGGTTAAAGTTCGATATGACAGATGGACGGTTTCGATTTTTCCGTGGTTCGACAGCGGAGTACATTTGCTTGCCTACGCATCGCGAGATACGAAAGTGGTACGTGAATGGATATCGCAAATATCAATTTATTTGATGAGAGAGAAACGCTGATGAGAGTACGCATCAAATGAGGCTGGCGACTTTTCGAGGCTTTGTAACTAATAATTTTCGAAAACTCCTAATAGCACAATATAAAAGTACCAACAAATTTATATATCTAATATGATTAGAATATCATATAAATATGTAGAATTATAACAAAATAAATATAATTCCTTTCGCAAACACGTTTCCTCAAGAAATTATACTCTTCTTTAATTAATAAATTAAAACAAGAATATTTTGTATCACAATTTGAGATAAAAAAAACCGACAATTTCTTATATTCTCTTCAAAAAGAGAAGCCTCTCATTCGTTCTACTTGCGCGTAATATATTTAAAATAATTTTCAAAAAATGTTTTCAAATAAGATCATTTTGCGGAAAGTCTTGGCTTGGTTAAAAGCCCGACGCTTAACTTTCATTAGTTCTCGCACAGATTCGCCCTCGCGCTACACGGCACGTTCGCGTACACTCGCGGCGGATTTACTCGCGCTTACCAATTACCGTTAAGCATCCAAGCTGAGCCGAGTCGTTTCCACGGTAATCTCAGTTTCTATAATCCCGCGCGCGCCTTCTTCCCTCCTGGCGATTGTCCAGCTGTCAGCCAGCGTGAAACTATAAGCGCATCTCTACCGAGCGCCATTCGCTTTTTGTCCGCGGCTAGGCAGCCGCTCGCGCCGTGTCAGCTTTCCTCTTCCTATCCCAAGATCACGCCCGTAGATTTGGCTGATCTTGGAAGCCAAATGATGACGGCGATGCAGATAACCCAGAAGTGGCCGTGTGACCGCTCGAGGCCTGCACCGAAGCTTCTCGCGCAGGAAAATTGCGCCTTGAGCAATCGGAAATGGCGTATAATGACAATGTAGCCGTAATTTGAAAAATGTTTTGCACAGCTTATTGAACATGTATTGTCGGCGTGCATCTTATAATATGACTCTTGAATAGCGAGCTTGTGTTTTAAAGAAGAAAAACTGTTACTTGGATATGACTTTATCAATTAATATACAATTATTATTTACAAAAATTACATATTTATATTTTTTAAGCCATGCATAAGAATTTTTACATTGGCATAATTATGTTTGATCCATTTGCTGTTTTAGTATGCCGTCATCAACATATAGGTATATAAGTAACAGGACGTAGCTTCAAAATCAATTTCTTTCGAAATGCTTCAAAACAAAACGTCATTCAAATATAACTATCAATAAAACAATGCTTTAGGAACGTTTTGCTTTAATTGATGAGCATCATCGTCGATTTCGTCGCCGTAGACAAATATATTTGTGAACAAGGACCAGGCGGAATGCGTATCCAGCCAGTCGCTCCTTCTCGAAAGACTCCGGTATCGTATAATTTATTCTCCTAACGTAGCCCATTATGCGGTACAAGATGTCATCTGGCATACAGATCTGGAAGAGAGCGCGCGACGCGATGAAGAAGGAACGGAAGGAGCGGGCGGGTTGCAGTGGAGGGAGAGATTCGTATCGGTAACCAGTAACACTGGTAACACAGGTAACTGTTAGTGACGTGACGATTTCGACAGTGGGACCTACCGGACTTGGACAGCCGCTCCATCATGGTATAAAGTCCCATCGTCACCATCGGATCAACCCAGGCGGAAAGACGTGTGTTTTCCCTTCCGTTCGTCCGCGACAGACACCGGCAAGGAGCGATAACCGATGCTCGCGATCGATTGGATAAGGCGCAGACCACCGTCAGTCAAAATCTATCACCGATACTGTAATCGCGGTCGATTTGACCGTTGCACCGGAAATTCTACATTCTAAACCGTTTTGCATACAACGAGAAAATGTAATCTCTTGATTGCTATTAATCTACAGAGATGAGGGCAAAAGACGCATGAGAGCACAAGAGTGATCTTATCAAAATTAAAAAAATATAATTCAAAACTAATGAGTGGCAGGAGTATTTTTTGATCTAATAATATTTCATAATATTATATCATCTTTAATTGTATTTTCGTCGCAGAATTGAAAAGCTTGAATCAATAATGTGATTAAGAGTATTTCAGTTATCTAATTAGTCCGAATGCATAGTTTCTCGTTCCATTGATCGATAAAAATACTCCTCCGTCTGTTACTTTAAAAAATGTAAGAGTTCGGAAGCAATCTTGTTAAGTCCAGTAAGGCTCCCCTAAGGTCACAACCTTTCGTACATGCGATTGCTGATGCAACCGTGGTAATAATTCGCGAAATCGAAAGGTCACGATCCCTCGGCAACTTCGGCGCGATCATCGAAACGAGGCAAATCGTCGCCGATACCGATCGGCTTCACCGACAGCAACACGAATGCGCTTCGAGATCGGCAGCGAGAAATCTACGTGACGGCATTAAGCTGGCGATTTCGCTCGATTCGTCGTAAATTGCCCTTGTAAATTCCCCCCGCGGTGCAGAAATATTCTCATAAGATGTCGATCGGATTACATCGATTTCTTCCCTCACTTCGTTGTAGCCGTGCCTTCGTTCTGTACCGTAGGATATACTCGCGATTTGTCTCGGTAAAATTGTGCTAGAAGGTGAATAGTAGGAGGAAATGGGATGAATCGGCGTTGATGAAACGTTTGTAATGGCTTTCAGCTAAACCGCCAGTAACATCAGATATTTCCGCGTGCAATCATTTCTTCATTTTCCATAAGTGGATTTATCATGTGCGTATATATGTATCTGTTAAATTTTTTTTTAGAATACTATACATATGTACACTCCCTATTCGAATCTTGCTTTAAATAATCAATACCATATATTACATTTGCAATTTATAATAAACACATAAAAAATAGTCACATTATTCTCAAAAGCATTAAAAAATACATAATTTTATCACAAGAATTTATTGTAAAAAATTTTGTTTAATTTCGAGTAACCAAGATGAGTTGCTCTGTACCAGTTCCTAATGATCCGGTATCGATCATCTTGTTTTACTATCGATCATGACTAAGTCACTCAGCTGTACGCGCGGATGCGTGCACCTCAGAAGATAAAAATGCTGCACGAAGTGTGTACTACAACGGACAGACACCATAACTTCTGGGCTTGCTTGAAAGGAATTTCATTATCTCTAATCTCGAAACAATACTGCGCCAATAATAGCAAGAGAAGCGGAAGAAAGAAAAGTACGAGGAAAAAGTAAAGGCATCTCGCCAAAGAGGTAACTGATTGAAACAAGAGAAAGAGACAGAGAGAGAGAGACCGTCCAGAAATAAGAATGAGAAACGTGCGAATAGTCGATAGGAAAGTACAGGAGAAAAAAAAAGAGATAAGACAATCGCCGCGGAAAAAACGCATGAAAGTATATACTGGTTACATGAAAAGGATGCGAGGAGATGAGAGAAGAAGCCAGCGCGCGGATCGCTTAAGGAGATCCCAAACGGACGAACGGGCGGAAGAGACGAAAGGGTAAAGAGGCATCGGGGAATGAAGGAGTGAGGAAGAAATCGAGCGCTGTATCGGTTCAGGCCCGTGCGCATCGCGGCCGAACAACCATAGATTCAATGGGTACGCGAATGGACCATCAGTCACCAGATAATCTGTAGCTCCTTGGAATATTGACAATGACAAAGGGGCCCGATAGACGCGCGCGCGGGCTGCTCACCGGCAAGCAGCTACTACCTGCTACCCATAAAGCCCCCGCGCAGTTCGCCTCGAGCGCAATCCTCTCGTGTGCGCGCACTACTATACCACTCTTCTGCCTCGTCAGCGAGCCGACTCTGCTCGTCCTCGTTTCATCTCGGTTAATTTCCCTCTGTCGCTTTTTCCGGGTGCCCTTGTTCGTCACAGCCGCGCTCAGCTTATCAATCATTTTCTACTCCGTCTTCTTCTTCTTCTTCTTCTTTTTCTTTCTACTGCATTACGGTCTTAGGCGCTTTACAGCCAGAAACAAACGCGGCTGCGGAGGCTACTAGTTAAAATTATTAGAAAATCTTTCGAGTCTACATACATTTTTATATAGTTAATATATTATTATTATTAATACTTTTGAATTTATTTATTAACTCTTAATTATTGTAAAAATATTGATTCCGTGCAAATGTAAAGTAGAATAAAATGTCTATTTGTTACAAAGAAATATAATATAAGAAATATAATATAAAGAATGAAAATTTTATTCACAAGATAATAAAAAAGATAATATTGTTAAAATAAAAAAATATAATTTTACCACAATAAATAATAACAATTAAAAATAATATTCTAACATAATGTTTATTATAACACTATTTATGTTTATTGTATCGAAAATATAATCGCAATTTTGTTTAGAGCGTAGAAAAAGAACAGAAAGCAATATATATTAATGTTACTTTGTGCAATAATTTTCAATCTGTAATTTACTTGTATTCATATATGAATACACATTATAAGGAGGCGTAGAAAAAGAGAGAATAGAAAGCAATATATATTAATGTTACTTTGTGCAATAATTTTCAATCTGCAATTTACTTGTATTCAAACAAATATGAATACACATATAAGGAGCAAATTTAAATGCTTCAAGTTAATGCTCCAAAGCAACACGTCATCCTCCAAGAATATCGTCTTCCGTCGAGAAGTTTACGGGGTGGGAGCGTCGCTCATCGGAAACTCATCTATCTCTTCCAATGGCTACCGGCACTGACGTTCTAATGTCTCGCACGCACAACAGCCGGTCTATGACGTCTACCAGATATCCAGTCCGTATCTAGCCAGGTCAGACGTATCTTAACGTCGGATCGGCACGAAACCCCACTCAGCCATCACCAGAAGCCAGACGGATGCTGGGTAACGGCCGTTGCTTACGACGTTACGACCAGCCGAAGATTAATCGTACCGACGGTGGACGGCTCCTGTTTTGAAAAACATAAGAGACCAACGAGGGATGTCGGATAATCGGGATGTTTGGCGCGACGGGGCCGCTCGCTTCACGAATCATTCCGATTGCCAGGGTTCAAAGTCCGCTCATTTTTCAGGAGAAGACATAATAAACAGTCGGTTTCACGACGTTCCCTCACTCGACGTCCAACAACGTCCAACGACAATAACAAGTACACAAAGGCTTGTTGTTTTGACGAAGCAGGATTCAGCTGTTTATAACCGCGTAGGACGCAGCTCGTAATTAAAGATCGCGAGGAAGAAAATAAATACATCCGAATGAGAGACTACATCAAACGGGTGGTAGAAATGCTATGAATAAAAGGAAATTTGGCATCTTTCTATACGAGTATGTTAAAAATTTTAAAATGATAATTAATCCTTACCGTACATAATGAAATCATATGACAGAACATTATTAATTCACTTCTCATTATACAACAAAAAACCTTGCTGAGAAATTACAAGTATTCGTATTTTATGTTAATTGTATTAATCTATCGTTATTTCATCAATACTACAATAATTATAGATTTCTATCGAGAGTTCTGACGCGTCGACTGAAGCTATTAAGATCAAAAAGTCACTATAGATATTTTTGAGTAACAAAATAATATAGTAGCATTGCAACATTAATTTGCAAAAAAATTTTAGTTCTTAGCAATTCTGTAATATTAATTTTACTATAATAGAATTCACGCATCGTTGAATTTATCCAACAATTTCCTAGAAAGTCGCCATAATCCTTGATATGAACAAGTTACACGCGAATGCTTTGATCATATTGGAAATTTCCGGTTCGCATGATTCTTCCCCAGATTGAACTGGACGAGCGCGCGGTGAGCTAAGAGGTAAAAACGTCAAAGTTCTGCGGCGGCGTGGAATGTAACACGCGGAAGAGCGCGGCCGCGAGCGTATGCGCCGCGTTGACGACGAACAGGACGAAGAGGGCGGACGCGATACACGATTCCCGGTGCGGATAGCACCGAGGAGGCTCGAAGTAAGACTTCTCGCGCACCGGCCGATGAAGAGCCGTAACCGAGAGAGGAAGAACCCGTTCGAACGAGGGTTTATATACCGCGTATAGCTCAGGGCAAGGCTGTGGCAGCCTTGCGATACCGTCTCACGTGAACAGGTTGAGAGACTTTCAGGAGTCCGCGATGCAGAACAAACGATTCCTTTCCTCGTGCCTCGGTGTACGACCGATTAAAGTACCGCGCGCGCGCGAGTCCTAGTAATTGCTCGCGGCATAGTTCTGGCCTCCGGGGCGAGAAAAGGATTATTAGACAAATGCGCGTTTTTCGTCGCGTTAACGTCAAGATTGATTCGCTAATCCTAGATGTAGTAGGATTAGAAAATAAATGGATATCATTTTATTGCCTCTAGTATTTTGCACCCTGTGCTACATAACACCATAAAGTTGTAATGTGGAAAAAATTAAACACAAAGGGAATAATTTCAATTCAAAACTTGCGAAGGAATGGCTGCATTTTAGAATCTAAAAGGATTATAAGAAATATAATCCACAAATGTGCAATGTTTGTTGTAATTATATTTTATTTATTTCGCTCCTTGTTATGTTGCAATCCTTATTCGCTCGGATTTGCACGTGCGCATAAGAATATAAAAAAAAACAGAATCAAATCATATGATCGAATTCTACTGATCGTGCGCGGTTGTCATCGAAAAAACGAGCTCCCTTCGGGGAAAGAACGTCGGATGCCGCGAGGCAGGCGAGGGCTAAGTTACACGTTACACCGGTGGGGCCCCTGGGGCCCCATTACGGGCGCTACCTCGTCGTTGGCGATATTACCGCAAATTGCCACCCTCAAAAGAGGAACGGCCCCGACTCCGGCGGTTGCTGGAGCCACGGAGTCGGCCGATTGCTCGGTGCATCGCCTACGTCTCGCAACGTCGGTTTTACAACTGGAGCCCCCTCGAGCCCCCCCTCCGCCCAGCCCCCCCCCCCTTCGCAAGGAGCCGCGCGTCTTCTCTCCTCCCGCGTCTTCCACTCCCACCATCCGCCTGTCCGCGGCGTGTAATACTGTAATCGGGCAATTTCGGGGCTTCTCCTCCGAATAAATCCATGGTTAATGCCTCCATTGGCTCCCCTCGCCTCTTTTCGTCTCCTCTTATCTCCCCTACGGGCTCCTACCTCTTCTCCTTCGTATCTTCGCCGTTCGCCATCACCATCTACCTCCCTCTCTCACCCTCTCACCTTCCGTATCCATCTCTTATGCGTTCGGTGCGCAGAAAGTCGAATGAAAAAAAAAAATATATATATATTTCAAACACATATATATTATATATATACATGTGTTTGAAATATATATATGATAGAGAGGAGAAGAGAAAGAAAGGACTTGGCTTCTATCCGGGCACTCGGAGGCTCGCGTGCGGCTAAGTGGGCCCCGAGAAAAGAGGCCCCGAAAGAAGAAGAAGAAGAAGGAGGAGGTAGAGGAGATCGGAGGTAAGAGGGGCATACAACACCATCCACTACCTTTTACCTCAGCCATCCTTTCGCCTCACCCACCTGTCTGCCGGCAATCTTCTAGTAGCCTTGGGCTACCACTCCGCGGCTACTACAGGGGCTACTCTTCGGCTACCAACGTCCGGTCCTGGTTTCATTCGCGGTGCAGTAACCCCTCTGCATGTCCGTCAAGGATACTTTAAGACGAGCCACGCGGTTCCCGCGCGAGTCTCTTTTCAAAAAGATTTTTAGCTGCGACGATTAGATCAGCTAGGATTGTAAGGATTTTGCGCGTCCCAATCTCTTGGAACATTTCTCAACTCAAAATACTTCGCGTTACCGTTTCATTATTCTCTTATTTTATAATTATCTTACAATTTTCAGCTTAATTTCTAATCAAATAAATACACGGTTTTTTAATATTCAGAAAATCATATTAAAATATTTTCCATAACATTTACATAATTTACGTAAAAGGCATTGTAATAAAAATTAATTTGCGTTTGTAAAAATAAAAAGACTAATGCATACGAGCTTATTAATTCATATTACATTTATATGTACGACAAGTCTTAATAATCGCAGTCGACTTTTTAGGATCATTAAGATACAAAAATTACATCGCGAATGGACTTTACATTAACGTTTGACCGTCAGTCCGGGTGGCAGTCGAGAAAGACATACGATTATACATTTCTATCACTCACAGTGTCTTCACCTTTCACCCTATTAACTCTTCACGCGCTCATTTAGCCTAAAGTAATCTCGTGATTGAGAATCCAATCGAGGTGTACGAAAAAGTTTGGATCTTTCTATCTACAAAAAATGTATTAACATAAAAAAATAAAATTTGCAACCAAGCATTATTTGTTTTCTTGTATATCACAGGATTCCGTTTGTAATATTTTGTGCACTAATTAGTTATTGATAACTATATTTATCCATATTTACTGTTTCTAAAGCAATATATGCAATAGAAAAATATTTATGTGTGCATTCATTTTATGTAAATTTAAAATAGATTTTATAAGTTGAGATAAGAACATTAAAATTGCCTACAGTCAAGACGTTATAGCGTATAATTTACTTATTATAAAGATATCAATTTGTACGAAATGTAACAAGATACCGATAAAAACCCCTTTTATAAACGTTGCTCTCTAAAGATTGAACAAAGGAGATAGTTTAAAAAATTGTTCATTCAAGAGCGACGTCTCGGATCAATTTATAAAAGTACCAATTCTTTGATATGCCGTGCCATTCTCCAGAAACGAAGTTTCTGGTGCAACTTTTTGTGATCTCGCATCAGCAAGAATTTCCTTCACGAATTTCTTTACGGCTGCCGGCAAAAGATCATCGGGCGGACCGCGCAAGTGCCCACGCTTTTTCTTACCTTCTACCTCCTCACCGGGCTACCCTAATTTTCGCGTATGAGCTGCCGGATTCGCCTCGGCATCCGAGATGGTTGCAGGTGATCCACCTGCCTACGCAGAAGCTGGTTCGCCTTTTACGCCGCTTCGAAAAATATCGCGGTAAAAAAGTGATCCCCGGGGAGAGTAACTGTAGCTTTTCTAACATTGTTGCCGCGGCCATTTTCTTTAGTAATCTGTTAAAATATTTTTATATCTTAAAATAAAGCTTTTTACAAATTTAATATCTAAAAAAAGCGAAATAATTGGATCATAAAATTTTGTTTTAAATTGTACAACGTTACATTATAAAATTTTAATTGTCATTTAATTTTTATTGTTTATTTTTATTTATTTCTTATCTCAGAGTTTGTATATCTAACCGTATTAATTATTTAATTGTTAATCAAAATTTGATAAATAAATCGTAAAAATATGTATATTGTATAAATTTCATATTTTTTTGTATAATAAAATATATTTTTATTTTAATGATGTATGATTTAATACAGTTTTATAAACAAGCATCAAGATTTTTCAACTGCTGACAATTAATATTAAAAATGTGAAATATCTCAACAAAGATATTTAACCATTATATAAATACAATTGCATTAGCAATTATGGTATTTCGTCATCGTATAGATATCCACGAGGCGTCGTCGATAAAAATTTACATTAGTGCTCGTGCTCGGTACCTTACATTGCTCGGCCGATTTGAATCCAATTAACACTCTGGAACGAGCATAACCTCGCGGAGCGGGTCTAATTAAAGGAGACCAATTACATGCCGCGAGATCTCGCAATTAGTCGG
Organism: Wasmannia auropunctata; assembly: GCF_000956235.1. Lineage (NCBI taxonomy): Eukaryota > Metazoa > Arthropoda > Insecta > Hymenoptera > Formicidae > Wasmannia > Wasmannia auropunctata. The sequence continues at coordinate 8,637,767 of NW_012026784.1, forward strand.
CAATGGGAGAAAGAGAGGACAACGGTGAGACGAATCTTTCGGGCGCGACGTCCAGGAGACCGATCCGGGATCCTCTTTCTCAGCGGGACGCGCGACGCGAATCACAGCTTCATCGTGGCGCAATCTAATTGGTCGGAATGCTCGGTTGCTAATTAAGCATTCGACTAATTATTAATTACATCGACGCGACCGCTCGAATTAATTCGCCTGGCGGCGGGGTGCCGGTTGCGCCGCGGGGCATATTAACCGCGCATAAGTATCGCATTTAATGCGCGCGTGCAGGTCGCGCGACAGCGCGGCATACACCGTGAGCATGAGCTGCAAGGACGTAGGATCCCGAGGATCCCGTATTGGTAGGCTTTACATGTGCGCGTCCAAGAAGTATCGCCTGCTCGTTCGTGCACGGCCTTCCGATTTATCTACTCTTTCCGGCTCGGTAGAGCCGAATGAAATAGCTATTTCAAATAGCGGATAATAAACGCTTTTGAGAAACACAACCACGGTCGACTCTACGAGCCTGCATTAAGACAGCATGTGCAATATACGTCGAGGTAGAAATTGGATTTTATACATTTTTTTTTTTCAAAGTCAGGCCGTTATTTTGGAATAGCAATAGCCATTAAAATCCTTTTAATCGGCATACATTAAGTTTAATTATTCCATATGTCGCATAATTCAAAGCGATTTTATTCTTCTTTATTTTTCAATATTACGATTTATCTTTGGATATTTGTCACTAAATCAATCCATTACTATTCGCGCTCCGATATGTCATATGCCACATGTGTCAGTGGACTTGAACAGACGTGAATTTATAATAGCGGATATATTAACTATTCGAATTATTTAATCACTATCTAATTTTATGATTAAAGTATAGCATCGCTTATATTTAGCAGAGGTGGTAGCTATTGCGTGTCATAAATGATGAACAAGTTGCTGCACGTAGGCAATGATTTGCACGCGATTTATATGGCGCCTAGATAGCTACCCGGAGGCTGTCAAGGCACAACATTGTCATTTCGATCCGTCTGCGTGGCGAGGCGATGGCGATTTAACGTACATACGTATATTTATAGCGGAAGCTTAGGCGTTCGAATGATTTGCATACGCTCTGATACTCGTGAAAGGATTTATCAAGTCATACCTGTGATTTATTTCGTTGGCATTGAGGAGCGCTCTTGAAACATCAGCATCCTAAGTAGCAACTCTTATTTTATTTCTTATACCTCCGTATTGCCGGCCAAGACACCTTTCGTTATTCAATACAATAATAACGCGCGCTTTCTTAAAGTAATCAAGAACAAATAATTCCATCTTATCATCAGAAGAAAAAGAAAATACGAAGAAGTAATATTTACGTTAAAAAATAAACAGAATAAATAAACTTATTCATCTATAATTAATATGATATATTAAACTAAATTTGAAGATAGTTTGAAATCCGATGGTGAAACAGATAAAAAACGCATTTAAAAACTCAATTTCACATTTAGAATTCTATATTTACGATCAAAAAATGATACGTTCGAGTAAACACATAAATTTTGCATAAATGTACCGTGTACATCTTATTTTTATCGATTGGAAGCTAGCATGGCTTTACGCGTTTCTATTAGTTATCGGAATCTGTATCGCGATTATTGATACAGTTTAAAAACATCGGCGGCAATCGCATGTGCTTGTTGCGATGGGAAATCGCCGTTCCTGAAAAGATTTCGCACAAGTGTACAGCTAAGAGAGGAAATCCTCAATATCTCATTTCGATTTATCTACTTTGTTCGGCAAGTATCCGGTACACTTGCGCCGGGGAGCGCGTTTAAGGTATCGCGCCGGGGCGTAGGTGCACAGGTGCAACACGCGGCGCACGAGTACACGCGCGGGACTTGCAATTTATTTCGACGCACGCGAGCGGGCGAACACACGCGCTCTCGTTCGTAGATATCATTTACGATTATGGATCGCCGCCGTTTATAAGTTCGGTGGTACCTTGACCGACTACAAGTACCGCCTGTCGCGGCAGTGAGTATATCATCAACAGTTTTATAACAGCGCGTGGTTTATTAATACCTGCGTGGACACGGGGGTTGCACACATACACACGCGTGCGCTCGCGCGTGCATTATTAATTCCAAACGGGTCCCGAGTACTTCACTCGGGAATTGAGAATTTCCGGATCGACCGAGTGTATCTTGTAGGTGTATCGATTTTAATCAAGTTCGTCTTATTAACGGAGGATTTTTTACGGAAATGTGCACAAACAAGTCCTCGATGCTGGATTGGATTACACCTCCGCGAACAGATGATTGACTTTTCATTATCCGGCGCGCGTGGATACGCGCGCGTTGCATTAGCTTCAAATTATTACCTATCCGCCGCGAAAACTAAACATTGAACGATCATATCCGCCGAATGACGTGCGGGCGCCACCGATATCTGACTCTCGATTATCGGCTTGTCGGATCGTATATTATAGCAATGTAGCAAAGAAAAGTTTTTCCATAAACGAAATCCCGAGTTGCTGTCGCGGATGTCTATAGTTATTGCAGCAAATCAAACCAATTAATCTTGACGTTGCACGGTTTTTTATCCTATCGAATATTTCTAATTTTTTGCACACAGATATTATCGGGTATGTTAAATTTCAGGGGGACCACGAAGACGATTTACTTATCTAATCTATTGATGCAGTAGCATTTTCTCTAATAAATAATATCATCTCGATACATCAAAAGTAGTGCGAATTGCAAGGCACCAAAAGTCGTTGCGAAAATTAATAGTTCAACCTGAGTGTCAATTACCTTCCTCTTTCAGGCAGCCGCCGAAACTGTCGTAGTATGAACGAGTAAAAAAAAAAGAGCATCGGTCGCTGTTGCGACGCGGGACGCAGGAGTGGTCGGACTTTAGTAAACGAAAAGGAGAAAAAGTCGAGGGCAGAAGTGGTGGAGAAAGAAGAAGAATACGACGCGAATGGCGCGCGGGGAGAGGATGCGGGAATGCGGGACGAAAGGGAGGGACGATGTGCGTGCATGCCGCTCACGTAGCGTGCCAGCCAGCCTGGCAGCCTGGTGAACTCCCTTCGGTCCTCTTCCTCTTCTCTCGCGAGTAAAAGTGAGGCCCCCGTCTCTCTTTCTCCGTCTCTCAGCCCCTCTCTCGCTCTCTCTCTTTCTCTCTTTCCTTCTCCCGCCTCTCTGCCCCTCGTCTTTTTTCCTCTCTTTCTGAGGAAGAGCAGCGAGCTACGAGAAAGAGGAAGGGTATCTTCCTTTTTATCAAACTGCAGCCTCTTACCTGGAGCACTCCCACCCACGGCCCACCTGCGGCTGGATGGGTATTACAACAGGTGAGCGACTACCGAGAACGCTCGCCGCGACCTTAAAGCCGTATCGCGCAACGAGATTTTCCTGGCGTGACGTCGAGGGATTGACGGACTAGCGGGGTGACCAATTAAGGAACGTTGTCGAATAGTCCCGCTTCTTTGCTAAATAAAGATACGGCAATTACTTGTGTCCCTTACCGCCGTGTGTTTGTTACTTGCGTTCAATTCGAAGATTCATAAAAAGAATCTCAATATGTTCGTATTTAAAAAAAAAAAAGTGACGGCTACTTTGATCGTCTCATGTTCCACCGTTGTCGAAGTATTTACGCCGCGTTTATACGAGAGAACGCTTTGACGTTGATGATCGACAATCTCGGCGTACAGAGCGAAAATACTGCTCGGAATAACTTGTTCTTTATCGCAAATTACCATAATTCGAGTAATATAATGTTGCAAGAACTAAGGACACGGTATAACTTATTTCGTGGTCATCACACGAGGACGCCTGTATACCCAAGTACCGAGCAACATAAGGATCGTTTTCGCATATCAACGACACCGAAATGATCGGGCTCGAAATTATAACGGTTCCGGCGGCTGCACATATATATAACGCGTTCGGTTCTTGCCGGCGATATACTCGTGGAGAGAACGATCCGATAATCTTCGCGGCTATGACGTATCGGAAATTAAATTGCGACGAGCTCTAATTTAGCCTTCGAATTTCTTAGTATCCATTATGAGAGGAGCTGGGAGAATTCTGTTCGCGATTAACTCGGCAAAGTCCCGAAGTAAACTAAACCGGTGTACCTTAGATAATTCGCCAAGATACTAGACGATCTCGTTGCCCTATCGCGTTATCGCGATAGTAATAATAATAAATTAGTTTCTAATTACTATTTTTATCACAATAAATTGTGTAATACTCTCGGTAGTATCGGGCCTCTTTCACGAGGTCGATCGAAAGTTCCTCCTGTATACGAAACACGCAACGTTTATTCAAAATATGTATGCACAGTATATCCCGATAAGCTTCCCGATATGCAACGCGTATAGAAAATTAAATTGCAACAGAGCGCATTTTAAATTAAGCCGCGATCTTATTAATCGTTATTAAAGCGTCTCTCTTCGCGCAAGTTCATCCTCTTTCTATACGTTCTCATACCTACGCTCTCCCTTTTTTGTGGCACAATCATTACTTATATATATATATATATATGTGTATGTTTGCACGTAATAAGAAAAGTGTCATAACTCTTACATGATACAAACTTTGTATTCTCAGTCTCATTCAAATTTGCTGTCAGTCGTTTATATCTTCTTTGGAGAACAAACATCTTCGTCTTTCGTGTTACCTTCGCATGAATTTTGAGACCGTTTACGATGCAACACAGATCTGTCAATACGTTTGATGTATAAATAATGATTATATGCAAATGATTATACGCGAACGGGAACGTCTGTTCATTGAAGTTATCGACTGGGACGATTCCTTCGTAGAACGCGGGTTTTACGGAGCGTTTTTATTGCGTGCGACCGAGTGCGTGCGTGCGTGCGTGCGTGCGTGCGTGCGTGCGTGCACGCTCGCGTGCATGCGTGCGTGAGCGAAATACCGAAAAGTTCGGACTATCTTCTTCTCTTCCTCCATCTCTCCACCTTCTCCCATGCTTCGTCTTTTTCGCCCTCTTTTTCTTCCTCTCGCGAGCCGTTCGCCGGAAGCGAAAGAAGCACGAGTCCTGCTGCGATTAACCTTTTCAGGGATGAATTATCTCGCTCGTCAGGTCTCCCGGTCTCGCCGCGGCCTCGCGATATTGCGATTTCGCGATTCGTCGAAGGAACACCCGCTGGGAGTACGCGCTAGGAGCCGACGACAGCGGAATTGTCGCATTATCCAGCTGTAAAGGACATTGGCAACGATAGTCTGCTTCCAACTCGGGAATTACAACTTGCGCAATTTCACTTTCGAATTCATTTTCGAATGATAGAAAAATATTGAACATATCTATTTGTGACAATTAACGTAATTATGATACAATTAATAATACTGTGCTAATGATTGTAATCGTTTCTTAAATGACCATGTCGAATCAATATATAAGTGTTAAAATACATGTTTTTCTTTTATTTTTGAAACGTCAATTTAATTTAATTATCTACAACAGAAAATATAGAAAAGTACCTATATATACTTCTACTGAATTGCAGACACTGAATTAAACGTTTTTATTAGATATCGTATTTCTTTAGAACGAGTTTTAACTATAAGGATGATTCTTGGAGCGACAAGTGGCATGTAATAATCAATACAGACAGCACAAATTAATTGAGAATGAGTGAACATTAATTGAAAGAGAAAAAGAACGAAGCACGTGCAAGTTTCCTTAAGCAGAAAAGTGTACTTAAGGATCACGCAGTCAATAGCCCAACTATTACGAACGAGAATCGAAAAATGAAAGAAAATTAATTAAGAATCAGATGTAAAATCGTATCTGTGTAATCCTGGGAAATTAAATAAAATATGGTCAATTAATCATGGTAATTAAATTCCTGTTGTTCAAAATCGTAAATAAATTTTCTTCATTTTACTTGCTTTAAACTATATATAAAAGAACAATTACATCATGAGGAATATATAAAAAACTGCATAAATGCAATTAATTAAACGACGCATATTCAATATGAAAATAATAATCTTTCCCATATAATAAAGTACTTTGATCGCATAACTGTGATATACATATATCTTATTATTAGTATAAATATTTATCATATAATGAGAACATTCTGTTAAGTAAAAAATTTTTAGGATTACGTATATAATTGCGTGAATAACGATAGCATGTTGCAATCATGGTAACAAGAGATGACGAGGAATTAGATAAGGATTCCGATCTTGAAATAATCCTGAAGCTTTAGATTCCGAGAACTGCGGGAGAATTGCCAGCAGAAAATCGGTCGGAAGCGCGCGGCCCATTGATGTACATGCAAAACAGGCGCTGGCTGGGGAGATGCATGAATGAGCTCTCTCTCTCTCTCTCTCGCGAGCTACGGTCGCTCGAGAAACTATCCGTCCCTCGCGTGCAACGCAAGATGTAACCGTAGTGCGGCTCTCTCTTTCATGGGGTCGGGTGCCGGCGGGTGCGTTCGTGTTACATACTTGTAAGGGCGTAACCTGTGCTCACCGAGACCTTGTAACGGTCAATCACGGATTCAAGAACTTGGGTCAATAATACCCTGCAAGCCGTATGAACGAAAATTACTCGAAACAAATACTTTCTTAGGGAATTCTCGGAAATAGATATGAATACTGCCATTTATCTACACATAGTATATTTACAAATTTAATGAAGACTGAACAAAAAAAAAGTTCTTATACTTCTTATAAAAGTAGTATTGCATAGAAAGGAAAAGAAACTGTAAAACTAGAAAGAAAAAGGGAGAGGGAGAATGTATGTATGTGTGTGTTCATGAATGATTTATGCTTGCCAAATTTGCTCCGTGCAATTTAGCATGTTATTGACCTGAACCCTTCAATTATACACACCGATCGATCGAACTACAGAAATCGCTTTGAGGTCACATCCTGACCTTTCGCCGGATCCTTTCTGAGCATCGAACTTTTATGTGAGAAATTAGCGCGTTAATATTACGATACTATGAAAGGTCACGCAATTGGTAATATTCAATGAAATAAAAATTTTTAAGAAAGATGTTTAAGAAGAGCTACCACGATCTCACCAGTTATTTTAATTGTATATATATTCTCTTATTATTTCTTATTATATAATGATTTATTCGCAACGTATAATTTGTAATTTATTCTAATTATAGTTTCCTATAATAACAAAATTATTATGTTGTCAAAGTAACATTTTGGATTCATTAGCTGCTTAAGAAAAATGTTTCATAATGCTATAATGATAATAAATGAATGTATATGTATATGTATACAGCATTTCATCGGGGCATATATTTCATTTAATTACGCTAGATACGCACGAGTTGCCAAAGCCTGTTCCTCGTTTGACAGATGATTTAATAACGTGACATTAATCTGATTGTATCTTGAGAAATAGATTTCTCGCTCATTGACGTAGAGTATATTGATGCTATAGATATAACGCTATAATTTGCATTCCGAATTTCTTGCGGGATTTCCAACCTTTCATCCGCATTTCACGAACCTGAAGTAACATGGAAAATGATTTAAGGCAGTGTTGTATGGTAATTTAAGAAGCACGAGATTCTTCGGGAATATATAGCCACGGCGCATTCGATCTCGGCTTTGCGGAGGTGGACGATCCTTCGTCGATACACGTTCTTCAAGTCGCGTAGCCTCCTCGGTAATCCGGGAAGATCGGATTACACACCTGCCGGTAATACACAAGTCAGTGATACGCTCGTGATATGCCGATGTTTCGTGTCCCCATCGATCTTGAGAACGAGACCTGGCGCAAGAAAGAAAAAAAGGTACCAATCTTTGAAAAAGTTGTTAAATCCAAAAAGTTGAGCTCATTAAAATCTTTAACTGTTCTTACAAAGGCATAACTTGTCACGGATTATTTCTTTAATTAATTTATACCACGAATATTTCGAGAAAAGTCAAGTTTAGAAATTAGAATCTGATGGTAAGTTGTGAATCGGTTTAATTATTATAATTGTGCATCAAATTAAAAGAGAAATTAGAAAAGACCGACATAACTTTAATAAAATTTCTATTAGAAATACACGAAAATTATTTCTATATCAACCTCGACAGTTGGCATAAGAAATTTTCTTAAGATTTTTTTTATTTAAAGAATGGAAAATAGCTTTGGAGGAATTGATAAGTTGTTAATTACAGCAGTTTAAATATTCAATTGCATATTATTCTTTTTTTTTTTTTCGAAACGCCGGTCTCCAATTAGTTAAACGGAGTCGATCGTGCTCCAAGGCTGTGGAACAAATATATTCACCATGCAAACTGGGACGATTACGCGCACGATATAACCACGCCTCGGAGAACGTTTATGCGCCGACAACGAATTTCACTTCCGATTGGCGGAAATTATTCAACCCACGATGCCACGATGCTATATCGGCGTCGGGCGTCGGTGCGGGAGCTCTCCAAGGGCGTAAATACGTCCGGAGCGAGAGCGGGCGCAGATGCAACCGCTCATTACCGAAACCGCCGCTTTTATTGGTTACGCGTGAAGTTGTACGCCATGGTGGAAAGAAAACGAGCCGAAGAGACGAAGAGGGACGAGAAACGGCGGCAAAGAAAGAGAAACAGCGCGAGCTATCATCCGCGCGGCACTGCATGGCCAAGTATTTTGCTACATGCCGAGGGCGGTAGAAAGAGGCTCCAGTTCTTTTGGTTATCGAGCTCGCAATTCGTAATGCTTCGAGATACTTTAAAATCTTGACTTGTTGCACAGTTGGCAAACAATTTATTTATTTTACATTACAAATTATATTGAATAATCTTTTTTTGACAATGCTAGATCATAGACTATGTAAATCACTTTGATTCAAGATTCTTATAATAATAATTGTTACGAGAAAGCGCATTTAAAGAATATGTATATTCGTGTAAATCTCTCAGTCCTAGGAAGTTAATTTGAATATCTGCAGCCATAGAAAGTTAATTTGTATCGCGTAATAGGATAATGAATACTATACAATAATACGAAAAATATCAAAAAGACTTGTTGGAAAAGAAGATGTTTCTTTGAAAAAAGAAGAAAATTTCATAGAACTGTAGGTATGCGCTTCTGCTACACATTGACTTCTTCGAGCTGATGCAGGTTCTTCAGCGCGAGATGGTGCAGCCTAATGAGAAACGGAAACGCGCAAATCCTTGTGAAGAGCACCGGCGAATGGGCGAGCGCCGACAAATGAACGTATTAATTATTTTTCTTGATAATAAGTCCGCCATGCCGCATCATTCGGCATCTTCGCAATTATAGTTTCGTTTCGACTCGATGTAACTGACGGCCTATCAACGTGCGCGCGTTAGTCATGAACCTCGCGGCTAAGTCGGAGAATCGACCGCGACAGAAGCCGGCATTAAAGTCTCCCTCGTATATTCATGTTTTATAGCTTTGTACATCACCACTTTTAAATACCTACTTCGTTATTACTCGATTTCATCGTTGTCCTATGTGAAATAAAATAGATTATTGATAACACTTCTAAAATACAATACATCTCTGTCGCAGTTCAGAATTAATGTCCTTCCTAATTGTGAAGTTATTATCATATTGAATTTTCGAATAACAGCTAAATTATTTAAAAGGAATTTTGTGTGAAAAAATATCACTGCTTTCTTATCACATTATTAACTTCAACACTTCGAAAAATTATATTTGAAGATCATTCCCAATCCTACATTTTTTTGTAAATTATTTAAAAGCTTATATCTACACGTGCAAAAATTTGAACGAACTTTCACGCGTAAAGAATATCGATCTCGACGCGCGAGATTCGTCTACGCCATAATAAGACACGTACGATCGTTACAATTCATCAAACGATGACTTAATTTTATTGCCCGCGAGATTTACTGCCGCCATCGGATTAATAAAACGGTCTATCGCGAGCCCGGTGATATTTTATTAGAGACAGATACGTACGCGCGCGATCGCGACCGCGTTCTCTCCAGTGGTCCACACGGATTTCTAATTCTGTCGGAACGTTGCGCGGTAGATCATGACGGATGGATCGTGACGGGCGGAACATATTGGATAGATCATGATGGATACATCACATCGGAGATATATTCTCATTTCATGTGGCCACATATGGAATTAGATAGACCGGCGCGGCGTTTTGCCCCGGCGCGAGATTGCCGCCTTCTAGAGTACATCGATTTCCTAACCGCTCGCCCCTATTCATTCGGCGCAATCGATCTGTCTCGATTTCGCGCCGTGACCTTATACGGACACGAATCTAATCTATACGAACGCTGAATGAAATAACGAAAGAATAGCAAAATTATAAAATTATAGGACGTTATAATAATAATATTATTAAATCACTCGCGCTAAACTACTAATAAAATATAAATTCATGACGGCTAGATGTAACTGATCTGAAAATTTTTGTCGATTTCGTTATTTATGTAATCACTCTCCCTATTTCACAGTATGTTTCCTTATGACTAAACGGATTTTACATTTTTATTGCTTAACGACACGCGCGTCGACGGGTATCACTTAAATAACGTATCAAAATGATAATTACGGATCATATACGCGTGTATACTTTTTCTTCATTATTATTCAAAAGATTATTAATTTTCTTGTGTAGCCCCTACGATTTTCCGCGCCCACGATTATGCACCGTTACACAAGCCTGCTCGTGCAGAACGCCCCTCATTTTCTGCAGGTGTCCCGATCGAGAAAATCGGCTTCGCGGAACAGAGTCGTCATGAAAGTGGCGTTGGCGTGGGCCAGGCGTACCGACGCGTATTCGTCTCCCTGAAATGAAGGAGAGGGGAGGGGGGGCCACGTCTCACGACGAAGAATCCGCGAGGGAACGATCGATCAGGAAGGAGGCCTGACACTAATTGCGGGGAACACTCGGGGAACACGCGTGGTTCCAGCGCGGAACGGTCGTCGGAACGAAACCAGCGTGATTTATCGCTTATCGCCGGCTGCCTCGTCCCGTTGATTGGCTGACGAGGAGGACTCCGGTTCGGCGCGACACTCGTGTCCCTCCCTTCGATTTACGATCGGCGGTGTCCGGCTAGCATGACGCCGAACATCGTCGACATCCCGACCGGCCGATATAGCTGACCGCTTGTTGATTGGCAACGAAATCGAACAGGAATTGCTTGCCGACGGTCTATTAGCTCAGTGTCCGGAAGATGCATGTCTCGCGATCACGTACGCATAGGAGTACGCCGGCAGCGGCCAAGTAATGAGGCCGGTTTTCAGAGTGCATCGTTGAATTCGATCTTTAAGTAGCGTCGTGTCTTTACAACGCACTGACGCTACGACCTATCTATCATCGCGCTAATACATCTAGGATACTTTCGCGATAAAGTACCAATAGCATTTAGTTACGGCAAGACGAGAAAATGCCCGAGGAATCTATACTTGTAGTGACTTGAAAGTATATTTCATGTGACTTCGGCGCACAAAGGTCATACGCATATAATTATTTTTTCCCGAGAAGATTAATTAATTTCGAATTCTTGATAGAAAATACTATATGTGACTTCGTGTTATCGGCATGATTTGTGTGTTAGATCTCTAACGTCATATGCGTGGTGAGAACATAATTCTGGGCCGAAATTAAAGGTTGTTAGATTGGTTTAAATTTTTTCAAAAAGAAGACTCTTGCCACCTGCTTATTTGCAATTTAAATTCTGAAACTCCCTTAAAAGAAAGTATTATAACACAAATTCAAGGAGTAAATCTTTAAAAATATCATATTTTCTTTTTCAAATTTGACGAAGACAAAATCATAAAAAATATTTGGATGACTGCTTAGTTTAAAAATATTCTATAAACTAGGAAAATTATACCAAATCGTCGAAATATAAGATATATCACGGTGAATGGAAAGATACAGTTGCATTCTGAACACAGCATCAACATTCCTTTAGTCTTTACCGGATATTCAAATAGTTCGAGATATTCGACTGGAGAAATTAGAAACTCCCACGACATACCCATGCTCCTTTAGACGGCGCGGCGTTAACGCGGAACGGCAGTCCGACAATTTGCGAGACACGCATTCCTAAAGGTGGAATGACCGGTCACAACAGTGTCCGCCAATTTTTCTAATGCGATGCTTACGGGCACAGCGTACCTTCCGGGAAGCAGCGGTATTGTGTCCCGAGATTTTTCCCTCACCCGGATGCACTTGATGGAAAACGTAGGAGATGCACATCGCAATGCGCGACTTCATGTAAATGGTTTCCATAAAGTCACGGCAGCTTTGTTATATTTATGAATTTACCATATTTGTAAACAAATGATATTTTATAATCGTTTAGAGATTTATCGCACTTGTAATTATCAGGCTATTTATTTTTTAAAAAATAATACAAACTTAGCTTTTATGAACTACTTGAATTTACGTTACTTGCAAAATTGGTACAATTAAATTAATGTTAACACAGTTGCAAATAATCATCTTTCATTAAAGTTGCAAATTACTATCCATGATTATTTTTCGTTAAAATTATCGCAAAATTAAAATTCATGTGCACATATTTTTTATATCGATCTTTCGCCATCGTCGATTTTTCGACGGTATATACGAAAGCTCATAAAATCCAATGATATCCGTCACGATAATCTGCGAATTTCCGCTTGATCTCGTTTCTCGCATCCGCCGCGTTGCATATGAAACATAATGAAAAAAAGACAGGGAAAAGAAAAGCAAAAAGAGACTGGGTGCGATGCATAACATTATCGCGCATAAAACATTTCCGGCGACATCGGCGGAGTAACGCCGAATAAATCGTTTGGCGCGTACTCTCGAATACCCCGAGGTCCTTCGATGATCCAGTTGGCAAAGAAAGAGAGGAACCGGAGACGGGCCGAAAGTGCATGCAACCGGGACCCAATTACCTCGGCGCGCGATGCCGCCACGGCGCGGCGACGTACCGTTAGGAGGTGCGTACGTACGAACACGGCGGCCACCCCGAATCAAATTGAGCGTCGTTCCGCGAGCTGCGTCACGTCCGCAAGTGCGGAAGAGCGCGCACACGAGCCCCGATATCGGGAGAGACTCTCGACGTGAATCTGCAAGATGAGGCGGGCGGTAGGAAGGGGCGGAGGGGGGAAAGAGGACGGCAGGGCGAGGTTTCGAGACAGCCTCGAGGATATATCGCACTTCCGGGCTGCCCCCGAGGCCTGACCTTCTCGTCTCTGCCCGCGAATTCCTGCACGCCGCCGCTGCGGATGTGCAACCGAGGACTTGCGCCGCGCCGGCCCTCCCGTTTTCTTGCCGTGTGCTCGTGTTCGCGCGTTCGCCTCTTTCCGGTTACAAGCGAGTTACAGGGAAAGCTCGTTTCTTTGGATTAGAATGCGAAAGTGGAGTTTTGTACGAGACATTTGTACTCATGTAAGATATATCTGTACAGCCTACGGAGTTGCTTAAGAATAAAATTGTTTTGTAAAAACATTACGTGTGTACGCGCTAAAATATTCTAAACTATTGTTCATCTTAAACTGCTCGGTAAGATGTGCACCAAGTATAAGAATATTGTACTTAGAGTATTATATTCGTAAGAATATCTAATAAATCGACAGTATAAATATATTTACAATTAATATAATAATTCTTAAAAATAGATTTAAAATTGATTATAGTATCAAGAATTTTATTGAAAACGCGGTGCAAAAATAAAAATATGATATCACTTCAGAAGTATTGGAAATCAATGGTATTTAAGCCAAAATGTTTTGTGTAATATTTTAATCTTATTAATGTTGCAAAATTTTTTTTAAATATTTATACCTCTGCATCATTGTATAATGCAATGCATCTTTTAGTGCTTCTTTTTGCTCCGTATTGGTACACTTCACTACTCGATAAGTCATCGTAACATAATATACAGAACATTTTAATGATTCGCAAACCACACTGCGGATGCAATCGCGCTTCCGTTCTATCCTCGGGGGCCAATTCATCCTTCGGCACACATTCTTCTACGCCTGACTGTGCAGCATTAATCAAATTCTCGGCAATCGAAATCGAGGTATTCTCGTTTTTATATATATGGAAAAGAAATTTGTGGATTCCTTATTTTACCTACTTTTTTATTCAGAATTACCTTTATGCATAATTATTTATTAAAATATTTCGTTAAATGAGTTGTTTAAAATTTTTTAATTGTTAAACGACTACTCTAGGGAAAAAAGATTGTTTCCTTCTTTTTTTTAGCTATTATTATAAAACGGTTACGAACTGTGAGAAATAGAACGTGGTGTTTCGCGATACGTAGTTTTCCCGAAGAATCCACTAAAAGAGGGAACGGATTTATTTAGATTATAAACAATAATACGTGCGAAAACAATTGAACGCATTAACACGTCTCAATACTGTCTGCCTGGGAATATTTACCGTGGAACCTCACGAACTTCCACAAATCCACACGCCCTAGTGAGAATGTATATTTATACACAAAGGCTTCCGTATTCGCGAGAGAACTGAATAATGTAGTCAAAAACACGGAATCAAATGAGTGATTTAAAAAAAAAACGCAGTCTCACGAAAACCACCTCCGACGCAGTAAGGAAGAACGATTGTTATCACGATTGACTTTAATTAAAAATTTCTAACGGAACGGCGCGACGAAATGCCGAGATATATCTCACTTCCGGAACGTTTCGTGGGTCGACCTCATTTTTGTGAATTTTCGTGCGATACCGCACGGAAAGTGACAGTCTATGCCATTTATCAAGGCTCATTATTTCTATTTTTGTGTTTGCGCATTGATAATGCTAATGTCTTATTAAACAATAAATTTTATTTATATGCTAAACATTATTAATATCAAATTACACTTTGTATATATATTATAAACAAAGTATATTATTCAGTTTAGTTTTAGTATTATAATTAATTTTGATTACATATGTCATATATATAAAATCAAAATGATAATAAAATTAAGTTGAATAAAATCTTTGTTTAACTTTACTATTATTATTATCTAAAATAAATAAAATTATTTTTGAAAAATAATAGAAAGATACGTAATAAAGTTTTATTCTATATATCTGAGACCTTAATTTTGTTTATAGTTTATCAAGTTTCTTAGAGAATATTTGATCTTGTTTTATATAATAAAAAAGAGTTACGAAGCGGTGGTGACCAAAAGTTAATTAATTTATGAGGCCGCTTAATCTGATATTACTCGAATCCTGTCTTCGTCGGTAACGTTATGATAGAAATAAATTGCTGCCGAATGTTGGTCACGGATAGCAGGAGGAAGGAGGGAAGAGCCGGGTGCCCTCCAGGCGAATAAATAATCGATACACGAACACCACCTGCGAGAGGATACCTAAATATATTTCGCACTCAGTATATTCTCGGACAGCGCTCCGGCGGCATCGTTGCTACTGCAAGAAAAAGAGAGAGAAAGAGAGTGAGAGATCGAAAAAAAGGTCTCTACGTTCCGACCTCTGACCTGAACCAAATTATCGCCACTATAAAAACCACGCTACTCACCATTAGCATTCGATTGACGTTATTTTATGAGGGATACGTATAGAGGCCAAGATCGATGCCGATTGATCATTTTTTTCTTTCTCCGCATCTTCGCGCCGCAAGTTTTGTTCCGTTGCGAAATATTACGTCTCTGATCGATTGATTTGATTCTCCCCTTAGTGTATCCAAAAAAATAAACTGTAGTTTTTTTGTAACTTAAAGATTCATCGAAATCGTAATTTACCTAAATCTATTTTTTTTTTAATAAAGAAGACGAGAAATACATCCAAACATCAAAGATGTGAAAATATGATAAATACGATAAATAAATTCTTAACTTAGAAAGCAACATAATGCTTTACATTTTTAATAACTTCTTGTGATACAAATCAATCTATTTTTTAATAAACTAACATTTCTGATCAACGTTCTATCTAAATATCGTTTTTATCGAAATTGTAGCTTTTTGAGAACATATGTATTGATCAAGATTGAAAATGGAAATCCTGATAGAATGCTGAATCTGCTGAAATACATTAATTGAAGAACAAGATTTCGTTATCGATTTCACATGCAAGAGAAAACAAGGTAGAAATTCTCCTTACGATTCTGTCCCCGATCCACGATACAATCGGTCGGTCGATCGATCGGTCGGTCGATCATCACCGACGACCCGCACGCACCCGCAACTCGCAGCCGTGTAAATCCGACGAGTGGCGTGGGGAGGGTAAGGAGCGCTTTTTACGATGATGGATCGCGCGCCGGTCGAACCGGACGGGAACGTCGGTCAGGTTCGCCAGGTTCGGTCCCACACGGTTACACGCCGTGGGTGGGGACGCGGGAGCCATACACGTCTCCCTGGGCGCACATAAATTCGCACGAACCGCCATAAATCGCGGGTGGCGGCGCGAGAGCGGGTTGCGGGGACGTGTCCGCTTCGCGGTTTCGTACTCGCAGCTCGCGGCGGCGACGGCCGCGACGGCGGCGGCGGCGATGCGGTCTCGTTTGGGAATCACATCGGGACCGGGGTCTCGCCGAACTCCGTAGTCACGAAGGCATCCGGTACACCGAGACGCCGCGCGCCGCGCCGCGCCGCGATCACCGAACCGTTCCTTCGACCGGTTTGCATCTCGCCGCGAATATGAATGAAAGCATTCTTCGGAGCGCAGTGCATTTACTACGGCAATTATCGATCGATGCGACGGACCGCATCCTGGATTTATTGCACGCGGAAAAGTCCGGATAAAAGAAAAAATTAAGCATTGTTGTAATGACGGGACTTTTTATCGTATACGATAAAAAGTATAAGAGTATCTCAGATGCCTTCATGCGATCAATATAAATTCGATTAAATTAAATGATCAATGCGTGCGCGCGCATACGGAAACGCGACATGCAATATCCATGATGCTTGTTTTTATGTATCAAAAAATAAATAAATAATTACCGTTTTAAATAAGCATTGCTGTTAATTTAATTAAAATTTGGATTCAATTAAATCAAAGCATTAAGCAATCGTATATATAATAATCTACTCATAATATGTACGTTTAAGGAATACTAAAATAAATTGCTTTATATATATAATTTATATATAAAATTATTTGTTGTACTTTTAATAATATATGCTTATTTTTTATTTTAATCTATTCATTAAAGCTTATATATTCTTCTTCTCAACATATACATGATTTTATTCATTAAAACAATCGCCATGGCTAACATCGATCCATTTAATATTGTCGCCGATACCACCTGTAGATCCATGAGCCAAAAATCTACCATTCGTAAATCAAGGCGTTCATGAGAAATGCGACGTCGGCAAAACCGTCTGCCGCTCTTCTGCTCGCAAGTAGAAATAACTCGTCGAACCATGAAAAGGAGTAAAGGAGGTGAAGCCCTGAGAAGGGTCCACAAGGAGAGCAACGGCCTTACATACTCGTTGGCCCACTACTTGTACCCCCACGATACGCGTTCCGCATTGATATTATTTCATTAACTTTTTGCCAGTCGCCTCGCTTGTTGGTATAGTGGTTCGATCGTGGCCGCCGCCGCCGCCGCCTCCTCCTACAGCTACTCCACCTCTTCGTACTCCCCTTCTTGCCGTTGCTCTCTCGCTATGAAACGAGGGATCGTCCTTTTCCTACCTCATTCTCTCCATATCTTTTGGTAGACTGCACCTGCCATAGATGTGTTTCACGGAAAGAGCATGTGATTTCAAGTTACAGTGACTAATGTCTAATAACTGTTGTCTACACAACTTCAGTAGTGTAGAATAAAAAATTAAAATATAAAATAAAAAATTCCTGAATTATTTGTAAAATTAATTATTGCTCATATTTAAAATTAAAAATAGCTTTTATATATTACACTCTTCTCTTAGTGGTATGTATAATACTTCAAAACTGAAGTACATTATTAATCCACTAACAATTTCCTCTAAAAACAATCGCGGCAGTTATATAAAATTAGTTGATCTTGAATAAATTTACAATTAAGATTACATCAAGGCCGCTTTTCGCGATCGTATCGCTCTGTATATAAGTGGAAAATTCACGACTGATATATTGTATAACTAGTTTTCACACATGCGTGAGTGCAGTAGAACAACGTAATGCGATAGCCAGAACTAATCCCGGCGAGCTCGGTCACCCGCTTCGCTTCCTGCTCCGAGTTACAAAGTGTGGACCGCGAGTCGCGCGGAGAAAAAGAGGATCGGCGCTTTATTAACGAGGCGTTCCGCAATAAAGCGGGACGCGCGAGCGTATTGCTCTCGTCTCGGGTCGAAAGAACCGCACGGGGGCCGTGCTGTTATCGGACCGATCTCCCGAACGGTTCCGCGCGAGAGAGTTCCTCCTCGCGAGAGAGGCGTGTTCGGAGGGCACGAAAGGGGTGTAGGTACGCGATACATTCGTTGCTCTTGCCCTCTCGCCCTCTCGCGTCCTCCTTCGTACCCGATCGATCCTTCCCCTTACCCTCCTTTTTTTTCATATCGCGCAATCCTGAATCTCTCTCTCGAGCCGTAACGCGCGATCTTTTGTATATTTTCGGCCGGTTTTTAAAAATGAAGAAAAACGAATAACGTTATCGGATTCGCATTCTAAAGATTCGAGGAGTCGATATTCCATAACTTGCGATTTCTTACAGCTCATCCATACGACTTACTACGTAAAAATTAATTGGCTGATAAAATTCGTCCTCGTAAAATTATATTTAAAATGTTTTGGAAATTATCAAATACCTTATGTATACACACCCACGCATACATATATATCATCGTTTTTACAACAAATCTCTTATATAACAAAATAAATTATTTTGTAGTTTGGTATAGAACCATTGAGTTTTACTTCAAAAATTCTATAAAAGATTTCCATAGAGAGAAAGCCACGTTCGCGCGTATCGTCTGAAAATACTGTGGTACACATAATTTATCTCTTATCTTCTACCGGAAAATTATGATCTCTCACATGGGCGGTTTCATAAACCCGCGCCACGCGCGCTCCTACGCGTCTGAGAAGTGCGCTTAGAATGCGCGCACGTTCTCTCTCTTTCTCGCAGGTGCTCCGGTGCAGGTATGCGAGGCCCGTGAATGTTAGGAAGGCGCAACGGGTGAGCTCTTTCGCGTATATACGTGTGTACACCTCGCAATTGCAATGGACTCTGCATTAAACATAAAGCCGAGCCCCCCGCAGGAGCGTGCGAGGCGGCGATCTCGATAAAAACCAGTCCCATTTTCCGCGCATACAACCGATCTGACGCTCCACTATGGTATCGCGGCGTTCCCGCTTTCGTATCCCCTGAGAATTTCTTTCTTACTCCTTCTTAGCTACCGCCGCCGCAGCCGCTGCCGCCGCCGCCGCCTCCCCCGTTGCTCCAATGCACGAGCTCGTTTTATAAACGCGGCGGACGTAATAAATCCTGCCGCCGCTAATTCTAGCCCGAATCATCTCTCGTCCTTTCCCATCGTAACGGAACGCATATTCACTATAGTTAAGATCCCTGCTGCTTGTGTTTACCAAAGAAATGATCCAGCGCGGGATTATCTAATTTGTGAAGCGTATCCTCAATGACGTACCATTAATATCTCTCGATATCTAAATATATTTAATGATCATGGGAACGAATGGTAAAATAATTAATAAATATCTGTACCTAATTAACATAATTGAAAATGAGTAAGGCATTGCGGTATTTCAGGAAGAATATTTCTGGCGGAGTCTCGACTACACGCGCAAGAAATCACAATCGGGGAGAAAGACGGAAAAAAAGGGACGCATTACGTACGCATTCCACGTGAAAATTGCACGGAAACCATCCCGAGTTCCACAACTTTATTCCGCGTCACCGCGCGTCTTCTGCGCGCGGAATTCCGCGCAGCTCCCGCCTGGCCAGTATCGGCGTAGGATATCCTCCCAAGTGGGCACGATGTACTGGCGCGGAGGCGCATATCGTGCCACACATGGACGACGCAAACCCTTTTACGGGCTAAACGCTCGTTCTGAAATGCCGATTCCCCTCGATTGGAACTGTGACAAAGCCGCGCCGAGCGTTGTCCACTTCTTGTCGATGCTTACGCCGGTAAACCGACGGGTGTCTACCGAGAGATGGACGACAATGGATACGTCCTAAACGGTTTGGTGAATGCGCGCTGGAGGTGTTTATGGAAAGCGTAAGTTAAGGATGCGAAACCGAAACTTTACTCTTCCATAATAATGAACAGTACCAGTCGAATCTTTTTTTCCAATCTTACAAGGATATCGAAAAATCTTCGTAATATTTCGTAGAATAATGAATGATCACGTAAGTATATTATAAAGATTCGGCAGTTCACTCATGTCGAAGACGCGAAACGCTTATGCCGTGGTCATAAATATGTTTCTGCGAATATAGTCGCCAGGAATGCTGTCGCGCTAATCCACGAATCGCACAGTTCGAAGCTAGCTGGTTTTATTAATTGCGCGAAGAGGTAATTCCGATGTTGTGCGAAAGATGTATAATAGCCGACACACAGTCATCTCAGCTACCGGCGTTTCGATGCGCTAATACTGATTAATCAACACACATTCGCGTCGAGTGGCAAGTATATACGTTTCGCGCAACGGAATGTCGCAAGGATTCGCGAAAATCGCGTAGGCGATAATGCCACTTCTCGCGGCGGGTAATGCGCGTGCGGTTGCGTCAGTAAGGAGTAACGTATATGTAATTTATTAGCGTCGGGGAAAAGGCGAATGATTCGATTTATTCCGCGCGGAGGCATTCGCGGAAAAGTTATAGCGTTTAGACCGCTCAATGCATACTGCCCGCGGCGCGGATAGTCTAAGGGCTATTAGGACGGAGAGAGGCTCCCGTTACGCGAACATCAACTATTCGAATGTTTTATTGTGCGAACGATCTATTACTAAAACGATTTGCAGAGGTATCCAATTTAAATGCAAAACACTCCTCCGCGGCACATTTTTTTTCGCAAATATAATATGCAATACAAATTCCATCAAACTATCTATTATACACAAGGGACGCAAAGTTCATTCCGTTGATAATAGAGAAGAAAAAATTAGTAATAAACAATAAATTTAGTATTGAAAAGATTAAAGAAATTTAAACTGGAACTCTTTTCAACAGTTCATCAAAAATTTTTTTATCTCATTATCCAAAATTAAAAACGACAGAAAATAACATTTTAGAATACTGACGAAGAAATACAGAAGCATTTAATGCACGCGACAAAAACATGTGCGAACGTAAAGAGGAAAACAAGTAGGAGAAAGAGACGAAGATTGAAGAGACGAAGTCGCGCGCGATGCAGCCTCAGATGTTATTGTCATTTCACATTGCATAATAATAAGCCTTGATTAATTAACGGTTTGATAGATTGCTTCCAGTCGTACGGTATGGAAAATAATGAATCCGGTATACTAACTAGGAAGATGAAGATGAATTATTATAACTAGAAGAAAATGACGATAATGATGATGATGAAAATGAAAGACGATAGGCAGCTAGCAAAAGCGAGAAGAAACAATCGACATTGTATCCTCCTGCCTTTTTGTTTAATTTCATCCGCGGAATTTAATCGCAAGACCGATTTACGCACAATTCAATCTCTCGCGCGGCTCCGCCAAGTCAATAAACACGTCACTTCCGTCATGCGGCGTTATATAATAGTAGAAAACGCGCCGCGGAGGCATTGATTCTCGGCATCGCAAACAATACGATGCAAATTTATTAGCGGATTTTTCTTTTAAGGCCTTATTATGCGACCGGCCGATTGCGAATGGGCCAACAAGGATTCCTCTGCCACCGTGCCGTAACGTATGCCGTCGTCGTATTATGCGGAGGCCTTACCACCTGTGTGGATACGTCGATACGCATTATTTACAGACACGCAACGACGCGCGACGACGTCCGCAATATTCTCGCGACGAGACGGGCTTGCACCGCGGTTTGTAACTAATTTTAAAACGGGTCAGCAGGAGCGAGCGCGCGCGCGCGCGCCGCGCGACGATATATGATTAATGACAGACATTAAGGCAACGATAGCCGCGCTTTAACATAAAAGACAATGGTGGCCACTAACAGCCTCGCACGTTTTCCCTAATGACCATTGACTGGCAAGAGTTTCTAAGGTGCCACCTTTGCACGCGAGACACGGAGCGTGGCTCGAGCGCACAAAACTCGTTGCACCGGCCGGACTCTCGAGATCTCGGCCGGCAATCTGTTCGTGTACACAAATGACACGTTAGACGACGGAGTTAAAACAGCGAGTTCAACTATTTTACCCTCTCGTTGCGCATCTTACTTCCAAGAATTGCTTTACGCCTACTTGTGAAGATTACACTAAAAGCAAGCCTTTGCAGAGCGTGTATTGAATTGCAAAAATGGATTATAAAAATTAAGAATATAACTTACATTATTTATCAGAAAATTTAAATTACCATTTAATATAGTATATTTTTTTACCCAATTTTTCCTAAATTTCTATTTTACATTCAACGTTATTTGAGCTTGGAATAAAATTAAAGAAAAGCAAAAAAAAATTTAATTTCCAGAATTCCAGAATTTTCAGTATTAAATATTTGTTTATATGTAATATTATATTATATATGATTGGTGTTTCATTAACATTTATATCTAAATTTTACGAAAAAACTCGTACACTACAACTGTAATCCCCTGTACTCATAAATATATTAAAATTTTACATTTCAATGTTGAATCACAACAATAAAGTATAAAAACTAAAATGCATTGTCTAAACGAATTCTCCTAAACGAGTAATTTTTATACTACGGTATTCGCTCTTATGTACAGTAAAAAAAAACCGCCACCCTTCTTCGTCCATGGTGTACCCCATGTAATTAGGTGGCCATTTAGAAGAAGGCGATCGCCGTAGAAACGCGGGTGCTCTGAGCGTTAATGGGAACCGTCCTGGTCTATCATTACGCGTAATACGGACGTGTAATACCGGCTGGTACCTCGCACATTCGTACACACGTGTATACATGTAACGTGCACTTAAAACGAACGCTGCCTGCCGCTACGGACGGGAAAGATGCGCGCGGACGAGAATGGACAAGCTATCGCCGCTGACATCAACAACATCCCCGGGATGATGGGCACCACCATGTCGCTGTTGCACAGTGACCCAACCCATGTGAAATTGCATATATCCAAGATCTGATTCATGTTATTAAACTATCCGCCTGTTACACTTGTGATAAGTGAATATAGCTATATGTCGAATCTGGCAAAAATAATGAAAAGCGAAGCACGAACAATGGAATATTCGGAAAAGCTGGAGACAAACGACAATACGCATAGCGATGTTAGTTTCTCCTTTATCATTACGTTACTAATTGCTAAAATTTTTAATAAAAATAATGAATTTTTTTAAAATATAGAATAGGACCAAGTATAGTATTATAAATATAAAAAATAAAGCGATACTTTTCTTTTATAAGTGCAATACTTCATTTTGTATTCGTCGTTTCGATATGACATAATAAAAGAAGAATCGAGAAAACACCTTTTTTTTTATCTACACAATATTTTATTAATTTTTTAATATTTTTAAATCGTAGATGTAAATACACATGAACAGAGATTTATTTTGAGGAAGACAGACGCGTGAAGAATTCGCCGCTATCTCGGGAAGACGAAAGCAGAAAGACGGAACGCGGAATCCGAGATGGCAATTTCCAGGGGATTCCGAGAAATGCAATATTGTTACCATTAGCATTACCATTCGTACCGGGCGCGAGCACCTTCTCGCGCGAAGATGATTGTCCACCGGCGACGAGTGCAAGAAGATCCGCGGAAACCAGCATTATGTAATTGGCTAAGGTTTTCATTAGAAACTATTATGAGCTACCGCTGCCACGGCTGTCGGCCGGTAACGCGAAGAAACAGAATTATCGTGGGGCTTGAAGATACGAATAAGTCCGGCATCACAGCCGGCATTGTGGCAGACACGGTGGGGTTCCCCTCGTCGGCTGTTACATTCAACCATCAAGGTCGCAATTTTCTAGTACCGTTAAGGCGCTATAAATTAATTATCCACGTGCGTTTGCGCCGGACCGGGCCAGGGAGATTATAGTTATCATGCGTTTTGTGTTGTGTTTTATCGTATACGACGGAACGCAGCCTCTTCCAGAGGCACTCAAGTCAGACTGTAGCCAATGCGACATGTGATTTGTTGACGTTGCTATGATTCACTCCGCTACGTTCCATCGATCAATTACAAGAATTTAAATTTCTTGATTTCTAATTTAACCACAATATACAGTTACTGTCCGCTTGAATTGATAATTCATGTCTTTAATTGTTTATGATTCAAACAAATGCACTCTGCGTTACAAATTTCTTCTATTATAAGTAAGTACAAATTGGTCAAATTTTCACTTGATTAATTCTGATCTTTTTTTGTGATACTATAGTATTACAGACACGCGTTATTTAATACTTTTTTCCTTTTTACTATATTTATCATTACACTATTAACCTAAATACGCATAACTGTCAAAATATGCAATGACAACAAAGTAGCGAGAGAATCAGCATCACGGAAAGAGGCATCAAACATATTAATATATGACTATCGATTTAACATACTTTTTTTATAGCGAATTCGATTGAACGCATTAGTGGACACTTTAATGCCCGTTGTATACAGACTGTACACTTCGTGTAAAAATAATACCGAACTTAGTTCAAGTTTTAAACAGTTGCTTGTAAGTTGCTCTACAAGACTTATGTATAATATTTAGAAAAACGAATAAAAACTGCATAGATTATTTTCAAAATCAAGACTTGCGAATGGCATAATGTTATTATTTGGATAGTTTGCATAAAATAGAGAAAATTATTTTATATTTTCTATTAGCCGGCGGATCGCAAAAAAAAATAATTGACGGCCCGTACATCATTGATATAATAATCTCTAATTCAAACAGAAGGACAAACATTATTGAGCCAACGCAGGATGACTTTGTGTATATTTGGAATAACATTAAGATTATAGATTTATAAGCAAAGTCATCCTGCGTTGGCTCAATAACGCTTATCCTTTTAATTGAATCTTTATTCTTAAGAGCCTTTGACACACTTAATTCTTTTAAATTTAATCTATAATTCTATAATACTAATTTTTTTATCATCATTAGAATGTCAAATTATCACAGTAATCATGTATAGAAAAGAGCGGTTATAAATTACATTTCTAATTAACCTCATAAAATCGAGGCAGACATGAGGTGAAGACTCGAACTCAGAACCGCCAATTACGAATCAATGTGCTCGCACACAGAGCCATTCGTACTCCACAGAATTATGATTTTTAAAAGAAAAAGAGCCTACTATATTATATCTTTCTCACAATGTAAGTAGAGCAACCTTTCTCAAACTGATAAAAATTCTAATGGATGCAGCTACACTAATATATTCAATAAAACGTTCGTAAGCTTAACATTTTATCATGTTATCGTTCATTCTCATCGTTGCTTCATAGTATATTGACTTTTTACAATCGTCTACTACTCGTACGTCTGAGAAACATCTCGTTTACGTTATAGGATATCGACTATTCGCATCGTATTGTTGCGCGCAATATTGTACCGCCGGAACAATATTGTACTACGCGATCAAGACGTTCCTATCGATGTTCCCGCGGCAAGGATCGAGATCTAAGGCGACTCGAGAAGGAAACTGGTAGCCTTGAATGGCCTCCTATCGCAAACACAAGGCCCGAGGCATCGAACGGCTCGCATTATCGAGGATAGAAGCTTGGCTCCCGCATGTGGCTGTCTCGTATTATCTCCTCCTCTTATTCTCTTTCGCGCTGTCTCTCCCTTTTCTCTCTCTTCCTTCCTGACGTCGTACGTGTCGCCGGAGGTACGCGCGCAGTTTATGGTTCTTGTCAATAGCTACGAACAGCCCACGAAACGCGGAAGCGTATTTATTGCCAGCCCTATGGCCCCTATTCGGATTTGCGATTGTGTTTTAACTCCCCCCCTTCAAGACCTTTGCCTTTTTATTGTGTGAACCAAAGTCAATGGTCAAAGTGCGTACGCATTTTACGATAGTATTTATATTTATCAAGTAGAGGTTTTATTGATTAAAAACTAATAGAAGAAAGAAATATCCGATGCAAGAAAAATACAATATTGTTAATAATGACATTTTGCTTCCCAGAAAAAAGTATGTGTGTATACATATAGGAATGTCAAAATAGCACGTTAATGTAATGAAAAACAAAATCATGATTAAAGAACATCGAAATTTGTAAATCCTTTTTTTAATTTAATATAAAACTTTACGTTCAATTTTTTTTATTTAGCACATTCTGTATCATATAACAAGATATTCTTTATTCTCTTGTTCTGAAATTATGCTTTGCTTCGGCTTTTTCTTAACTTCATTACGCTACCATCATTTATGAGAGCGCATAGGAATGTGTGATATGTGCAAATATACCATACGTGAGTATTTGCAGTGTATTGAGTTCAGATCCATTGAGTTCGTCTAAGCTTAAATGACTGTGCGGATCAGTCATCCCTCTGAATGCGGAATCGTGAGAGAATGTTGGATGGGCACCGTAATAAAAGTAAACAAACAGTGCGAACGAGTTGATATTTTTATCTCTTACGAAGAGAATCATCTCTATAAACACAGTTACTTTACTGTGTACGCCGATTGCACAATTGAAGAAATATCTCGCAGTCGCTTTACAGGTACATATAGAGCTATTACGTATAGAGAAGCAATTATTTCTACGCACCATTTACTCCGAGCTAAAAATTTGATGAACAACGGGCTTTTCAATCACCGTGCAGCCGGCTTGAAAATTGCTTATCGACTTTAACAACGTGCTTCTGTGCCTCGATCCAATACGATCGAAGATCGCAGATCATGAACAATCCATCGATCCCCAGTGCGTGTCACGAGGAAGAAGAAGCCATTAGCTCGTATTGTGGGAATGTGAGACGATAATCTGTGAAAACATGTATGATAATTCGTCGCGTCCTAATTAAATCTCCGGCGAGGAGAGCGGCGGAGACCGAGGCTATGAAAAGCGCCATTGTATGCAAACGATGCGGTAAGAGTGCAGCCGTAGAATTTATCAAAGCGATCGATATGAAAAACCGCAGAGGGAAGTGGCGGCTCTCTACGCGGCAGTCCCTTCTATCTAAATGTAACGCCCGAGGCTCCGAGAGAGAAACGGGTTCGCATTATCCATCCGCATTCACGCGCGCGTTTAGTCGAGCGACGTGCAATTCGTGACGGGAGTGATCCGCGAAATTATGATCACCGATGGCAAATAACACCACAAGAATGCCGGTCGTCGTTACGCGACCTGAATTACTCACTCCGGCTAATGATATTTCACTTTTTCATAAAACGGCACTTTGAAATCGCGTGATCCTTTTGTTCAGTATAACTGGTGACAATCTGCCCGACGCTCGTTAAACTTGGAAAATTAATCTACTTTAATAACTTAGGAACTAATGTCTAATTAAGTCGTTTAGGGATAATCAACAAGTTATTGCCTAGAAATTCCTGTAGCGATATTTACTACTTTCATAGCCGAAAGGCTTCGAACCATCAGCTCTCTAGTCTTCATCTTCTATACAGAGAAAACGCTCGCGACGCGTATATGCTCAATTACGCGTCGGTATATATACGCGCACGCAAGAGCCTCTGTGCATGGCGCATTATCCGCTGCTTACGATGGCTGATGGCCGGCTGATAAATTTACGGCCCTGCTCCCGGTATGCCCGGAACGAGCACAAGAGGGGAGCGGCCCCGTGTATTTACGGGTGCAAACGCTTTTTATTATCCGTACATGCGGTAGGTCACTTCCTTTCGTTCGCGTGCCCCGCGTGATTCCTGGAGGACGAGGCGGGAGCGTATCCTCTTGCCAACTGGACAATTACGCGATTAGCAGTTTAGCGCTTTTTGTTCCGGAACGGTAACGCGGTGTCTTAACGTCGTAATGTTAGGTTGTCGTGAAAGATTTGTTGACTTTTCTAACGCGATCCCCTCGGACTTAATGACATAAAAACCCAAACTTTTTAATGTTCTAAAATAAAATATAAAAATTTAACTGCGATATAAATGAACTTACAGAAAGATAGCGATTATATACATGTAATAAAAATTAATTAATTATCTTTTGGCTTAAGTATTAATTATCTTAATTATTAATTAGATATGGAAAAATGATAACGAAATAGCTGTCTGTCCGATAAAATAGCCGATATCTTCAAACATTTTAATATCGTGGTATTTAAAAAATTTAATTACCTTGTTAGTATATATCAGTTCCTTTTTTCAATCAAAATGTTTTAGAATTCAAGTACCGTGTAATGCATGAGCAAGATATAATTCACCGCAAAAAGATTTTAACAAGCTAATAGCCATCATCAAGATGCAAACCGCGATAAATGTTTTACAATCACCAGCGTTAATAGGAAGCGGCCCCGATGAGCGATCGCATCGGCAGGCACCGATAACGCACCGATAAGCCGATAATTCAAAACGATACACGCTGCGCGCGCGAGCGCTTTCCGCACGGGGATCGGCCGGTATCATATTGTTCCAATGTTAAGCGGCAATTGATGCGTTACGATAAATTATTAACGGCCGCGGTCGGCTTGTCAAGTAATGATAAATAAATTATACTGGCCGATATTTACGAGTCGCGCGCGGGCCGCAGGAGGTATATCCTACCTCGCCGTATATAATACCGTATCGTGATAGCGTATCGGCCGATAATTCAAACCGGCTGGTCCCGCGGCCGACGACCCGGAACGACGCGTCAAAATTTTTCGCCGCTTATCGGTCGCGCGCGTGCTCGTGGCGAACGCGGAGAGCAGCGCATCTCTCTCGCTGCCGCCACCAGCTCTTGCGGAAACTCGAGAGCCTGCGGATGCGCTTCGCTGAACACCCGACCGCCGCGCACGCATTAAGCGCCGAGCAATAAAGTATCCTTAATACGCCCGTCGACCGAATACATTATCGCCTTAACGATTCGGAATGCGGACTGCCAGAGGTAATCGGACGCATGCCCGTAGCAGGGAAATCTAGCGTCACTGGCGCCATGAACAGCCGAACTCTATAAGATTCAGTCCAGTGACGATTTCAATAAAATTTCACGGAAAAATATATATCCTTCCTGAAACTGAGATAAAACTCAACTAGAATGTCCATCCACTTTTTTCAATGTATTTATGCGATGAATAGTCATTGAGATTTTATCGCATCTATTACAATTATTTTATTACTTCCGTATCATTTATCTCTTAACGTAATTAAACATGTATCAAAAGACTTTTTACATATATAATATCGCGCTGAAAAAGAAAAAAGAGCGAATAAGATGCTTATTTTTTGGAAAGGTGCGTCCAGCAGGCCGAAGACGGATGGTTCCTCGGCCAGGTATCATTTGACCCCCATTACCCTCTCATTCGTTCTCTCTCGATTTCCGTCTCTTAATTTTTTCTGCCGCGCATTGAAATCCGCTTTCGAGTTTGTTCGCAGAAACCGCCGTCTGTGTAAACGTGCAAATATATCTTGCACGTAAGAGAATATATCACAAATTAAAAAGATGCATCACGTATAAAATATGTAATGTTTTTATGACCTCAATTTCCTGTGTTTTTATAAATTCATAAAACAAATAATTGATTATTCCAGTCCAAATTGATTTATTTACTTATTTATGTAATCACATATTATACTGTTAGAATATTGTTTATCACAGTTAATTCTATTTATAATTGTAGAAAATCCTTTAATCAATATGAATTACAGCATCGACCATTTCTCTCGAAAACCACCTTATTAATTTATACGCATATAAGTCGATATTGCAAGAATGCGATATTATACTAATAATCAATTCATTGTTTACATTAAAACAGTTTAAAACAAAAATTTTTAATTAAGCGCCCATTGACCCCCATTGACCCCTATTACCCTTTCGTTCGTTCCTTCTCGCTTTTGCGATCTCACCGTCTCCCCGCCCCCGTCCGTCCCTTCGTCCCGCGCTGTTTCTCTTAATTTTTCTTCGCTGGCATCGAAACTGCGCCGGTGGAAACGGGCCGTAAGACGAGCGGGAGAAAGAGCGGGACGCATATTTATTCCCAGGAGCATACACCTAGGGTACACAGATATCTCGCCCCGAGGGCGGTTACGCAAGGATAATAATTATCGTCCCGGCGTACCTGGAGAGTCGTGAGCGGCGGCGATCAAACGAGTCTGCCGAACGAGTCGCCGCCGCGAGGATGGTGGGGACGAGAAAGGAGCCTCGGGGGCCCGGAGAGAGGAACCGGGGGCCCGCCGCCAGCACCTGCCGGGCCGGGGTCCCCACGGGCACCGAGGTCGCGACACGCGGATCGATCGAGGCGAGCCGATATACCTCCGTCTTTTGTCTCTGATCCTCTTGGAGTCGCTTTTGTGTCCAGCCCGAATATATTCTCATTAATCGTGACTTCAAACTCTCGTTATTAATAGCGTTGTATAATCAATAGCAAGTGTACGTTATTTAGTCGCAACGGGATTGACCGTAATTAGTTTAGCGGTAGTAGTCCGGCGAACAAAACATTTTTTCAAGTTAATTGGCTTTTCTTTCTTAAACTCTGTTAACAAAAAATAGCTCACGTGTATTCTTCCTTGATTTTAAAGAGAGAACCTTTTAATATTATACCATTAAATTTGTATTCTTATCTCATTAGAATAATAAAGGTCTAGGAAAGTTAATTTTTATTGTACAATTAAATTGCGTGTGCATTTTAACAATTGCAATTCAAAAAATTTAATTTTAATCTTGTTTGTAACCTTGTTTATCTTGAAAAAATAAATGACTTAAGATTATTTACTGATTAACTTCTTCAACATCTAAACAGCATCGTTGCTGCTCTTATTTAAGCCTACATAGAAATCATTTACGGAAAATGTATTCATTTGTTCGAAACAATACACAACTACTATCGCTTATGCAGTTCTGACAGAGGCGCATTTGTATCATGGTTCTGCGACTTGCGCCCGAAGGACTCTCGAAAGAGCATGAGTCCAGTGACTCGGCTCGAGTGAGGCCCGTGGGCCTCACGCTGCACACTGTGGTCAGTGGCCCCCGGAGGAATAATATTCCCACGCCCGCGCAGCATCTTTAGCCCCCTCCTTACCGCATTGCCACCGAGTCGAAGAACAAGACAGGTAGAGAAAACCTATTCAGTTAAATGACACATCTGTTCCGATATCCATTAAATCCACGACGGAATACAATGCCACAATAACGAATCATTAAATATTTTCTTGCATTCTTTCTTCTTCTACGTTTTGCAATGTTCAATCGTTATTTATAAAATATATTATTCTCCACTTAAGACATTCTTAAAATCCTAAATAAATATCTCCGAATTTATAGAAAGTTAGCAGACATTCAATTATCACCTCAAAAAGTATACAATTTCGTTTAAAATTAAATAACAAAACCGTTTAAGGAACTGGACTGAAGAAACTCGATAGCAAATATAATATAGTGATATGCGAATTTTAAAAATAACGCGATGATAATTTGAAAATTACTAATAAGTATTTCACTCAATGGTAAAGCAAATACGAAGTTTCATGCGATAATAATAGAAATAAAGAGGCTGGAACGATTAACGATGTCTCGAATAGGAAATTCATAAGATTTTCTCCCGTGTTTCTAATGTACTCCTTACGCCGAAAACCACTCACGTATGCAGATAATTGCTAATAGGTAGCCGAACACACGCGCTACGATACGCTGCTTCTTTCTCGTGGGAACGTAATCCTCGTGTCACATCGCGCCCTTGGCCTCCGCGTTGCCTGATGGTGACCACAAAGTCGGCACATAAGTTGCGCTTATCACTCGCCGGAATTGTAAACCGTGGTACAACTCGACTTCCGATGTTTCTACGTCGCCGCGCGTTGCGATGGACATGCGATTAGAAACGTCTTAATGCTAGTAATTAATGTCTGCATGAACTTACGAGAATATGTCAATTCAGTGACGTATAAATTTAAAAACATTATAAGTATTTCTTTTTGTATTCGTAAGTCACAATTGATACTGAAAAATGTGAGAATTTGAATTAAAGTATTATTTGATCATATCTAACAATAAGTAATGCAAAAAGTTTCTACAATTAATTATTTTTACTAAAATGTTTTTATTTCGAGTTTAAAACTGTGCTTTTAAAGCTTACTTTTTCAATTTAATGTTAAATAAATTAAAAACAACATCAATATTTTCTTAATTCTCTTAAGTTTTTTATATCAGTAAAAAATTATTCGGTATAATTGTAACAGTATTTCAGAATAAATAAAATATCTCAGTATTTTTCCATGAACTGTTGAATGTTTGATATAAACGTTACAAAGCATGAAACTATATTATTAATTACTATGTAAAATAATTTATCAGAAATTAAAATATTTTTCATGATAATCATAAAAATTCTTAATACGATAGAAAATAAAATTTTTGCGTTTAGCATAATTAGTATTATCTCTAATATACCACAGAAAATGAGTCGGGGCAATCTTGTTGACGTATGTTTTGAACATGCCGTCGCAGGTAGCCGTTCTCATTAAAACACGTGACGAAGAATCGCCGCGGGTGACATCGTTTAGACGATGACTTTAATTGCCTGAAACGTATATTAAAATTCGATCTGCCAGGCAAGCTAGTTTAAGCCTGTTCCACATAATACATGTATATAGAGCAACATCTGGCGCGTCTTTATCAATGAACAATTTCTATAAGATACACTTGTTTAATCGTCCAAGCTCAATAACAGATTCAAAAATATAAACTCGTTAAAGAAATTTTGATATATCGTGAATCGTGATAGACTAATATATTAGGAGAGCAAAATATAATTACACATATAAGATATTTCTATCCGTTTTATTAATTTTCTTTGAAAAGATGTAGATTCAACAATTAAATTCAACTGTGTAGAATAATTATCGAGCATTTAGGTTGAAATCTCAGCCAAGTTTGTCTAATGTAACACAGAAAAACGCGTGCTCAGCATAAAACGGACGACGATTTGACAGATATACGTCGTGCAGACGCAAAAACGTAGTGACAACTTGCATCACCAATTCGTCGTCGGCTACGACAGCGAAACTCGCGGGATACGACAAACGGTACCGCCTGTTCCTGGCTTTTAATTCTCGCCGTCCAACTTGCTCGATCGGGGAGGGAGCTTGACCCACTTCTTCTTCTTCTTCATCGTGTTACCATCGTGCGACGCGCGTCGTCACATCACCGGGACTTACATCGATCGATCAGTTTAAGGAACACACCTGCGGTTTTACGCACAAGAACACTATATTGCGAAACTGCTCGTATCCGCGTATTTGTTATATATAATTTTTTTCCAGCATCTTTATCTTATTTTCAAAAGTTTATACCATGTAGTTTAATTGTATCTGCAAAGAGAGATAATATTTAAATGGAAAAAAAATCAAATCATTGCAAAATCATTTTTTCCCTTAATATTTATATATACATTGCCACATTGCAGGTATTAACAAAACCAGAATTATTTTCAATTGCGATTTATGAATTCTGAATTCAAGTATAAGACGCGCGTGTGTAGGTTATAATTTTACTATTCAGTTTCTTACGGACCTTTCTTGCGGCTTTCTAATATCAACAAATAGCTAGTTGTGAGAGCGCGAATTCGAGGTGCGGACAGAACTCGATCTGTATGAGAATATCGTAGAAGCTCTATAACGAGAGATCGTGTAACGCCCACGCGATTGTTCTGCTATATTCGCTTCTACAGACAAGTCATATACGATCGTCCCCTACCGTCCGCTTTTACGCTTGTACCTGAGAACGATGATGAAGAGGGCAACCTCCCGTGGATAGAAGAAGATCCGTTCTAACGAACGCTCCTCGTTGGATTTATGTCGCCGTTTATCAAACGTGGGATGAAAACGTAAGCGAAATGCATAATGAAACGAACTTCGGAGTGAATATGCGGCTTTCAGCAACGCGCTCGCAAAATGCGCCGTCGTTTTTTAAATAACCGCGATTGTTACGCCGAAAAAATTTTTTTAAATAAAATCTGATTTAAACCTTAAAGTTAATCCAGTACTAAATTATTAGAAAGAGAGATAATTCTATATTACATAATGTAGAAGCGACGTTTTCACATTCCCAGGCCTTATCTGCGAGTATTTCAAAAGATATAATTATGATTGCTTGAGTAAACTTCAAACACTCACGTGATAAGCAATAATTGATAGAGTTTAATCGAATTGCTTATTATCTCTTTGAACGGCGAAACGTGATGAAGTTGGTAAGGATTTATGCCGTCGCTTATAATCCACGGCGTGATTACATTAGCAATACGTCTTTATTAACCCGCTATCTACGAACTGTCCTCGTGATCGAGTGTCGGTAGTTGATTACGGGCGTGATTCTCGATTGCTGCGCGAATAAGATCCAATCTGTGGAGAAAACTCGTTCCCCGACACTCCACTTTCGATTATATGATTAAACGCGCTCGCCAATATTCACCTACTTATCATACCCGTGTCCTTTATCACCGCGCGCAGAGATAGTTAGGCAGCAACTCTCGAAAATTTATACCGTTCAGGTTCGCCGCGACCGTCGGGTGATATTAAGACGATGGATCATCGCGATTACGTTGGCCGCGTCGCGTCGCGCCCGGCGAAGTAGCGCGAGTCGCGCGACATCGTCGCGCAAAATCTATAACAGTAATATCGGATCGTATCGGCGGTGATGTCTTCCTTCTGCAGCGCAGGAAGAACGGAGTGACGAAGGAACGTCCCGCGGCAAGTAGAAACATCCGTTATGGGGAACGACTTCCCGGGGCGACCTTCATCGTTCATCAGACGCAGGAAGGAAGCTCGGCCGCGATGGGAATAATGGAGCGTTTGATTTTTCGCCCTGCACGCGCGTGATACAGCGACTTCTTGAAAGACGTACGGCGGGAATTCGCGCATTTTCATGGAGGTCACGTAGCACCGATAAAACAAATGTCCGTCTTCGACTTACAAAGTCATTGAGGCTTGTGCCGGCCATCTACCGCGCGATTGATATCACAGATAATAATAAAGGAGTAACGGTATCGGTCTCTCTGATATAGCAAAGATCGCGAATGTAAAAAGTACTGCCATTATGGGGACACGTATATCAATTTATCGACCATCTTATTTAATAAAATAACGAATGGGGCACGAAACAGCCTTCGGAAAAGTTCTCTGTTAAAAATGCAGTTACTTACTATGTATCGAGGACCCTCTGTAATATCTGTCTATTTACATAAAATGGATGTCGTACTTCTACACCTCTTTTTCGATGTTATCGTCTCATCCGAACAGTCATATATGCCCATCTCAAGCAGCACTTGCAGTAACTGACTCTCCTTGCGAGATGTCAGTTGCCAATTTTCGAATTGCGTGCTCAATCACAGAGATAAGCGTATTAAACAGGTAAGAGAATCGTGTATCGATCCAGCTTGTCGCGATCATCGGATACTATCGCGCTAATGAAAGCGATTATGACTTACGTAAGTTAAGATATAAAGTGTATACCTCACTGCTCGCGCAGCATTAAAACATTAAATATATATATATATATATATATATATATATATATTGTATATCGGTAAGATATAAGATCGCATTAGAACGCGTCTTCCTCCTTCGTGTACCGGGACGAGTGATGAAGAGAACACTCGCCAGAGAATCGACAGATCCTTTCTCCAGAGCTTCCTGGAGCGGCGATGCTCCGGCTTATCAGATACAAAGCAAGAAACAAAAGATTCTTTAGATAATTTCTTGCATGATAATTAGGAAAATTCGTAGCAATCAAAAATAAATATTATAAGGATGCAAAAGTGATGGAACAGCAATAATTACACGGGTCTGAACAAATTAATTACTCTTAAGAATATATTGTAAAAAATTAGAACCTCTTTTTTCATTAACATAATGAAAATCCAGATTATTACATACATTAAAATATCAAAATAATTCCTTTCCAATTTCTTTTCATAAAAGGAAAGCATTCCGTTGAAGTAGCATCTGTCAAAAACGAAAAAGAGAAACGCGCGAGTAAATGAAACTACGGTAACACTTATTGCACAAAAAAGTTGCATAGCTACGGATATCTCGAGAGCTTTAGAAATTGTGTTTTTCGACTGGTGCGTTTCGCAATTCAAAGCCCGACGCGGCAGTCGAGTCTTAATCTGGCTCTAATTCCACCCGTCTTCCAGCAGCCGCGGATTAACGCGGTAGCTAAGTACTAACCGCATGGATGGACGTACGTTGCCTGCTTCTAGCAGATACCTGCTCATCAAGCGGACTCGGCGGAAGCCGTCTCGCGAGTTTACATCGATTCACCCTGCCGCGGCGATCATATACCACCATCATGCTGATGTTGCGTAATTGCGGCTTACAACCGACTAAGCAAACTGATGAGCAATAAAATGGTACCCCCGAGCCGCTTACAAACACATATCAGCGCACGATTCATGAAACCGTTATCAAAAATGCATTGCTTTCGTTCGACTGTGCACAAAAACATATTTAAAAAAATATTTTTTGCAAATAAGTTTCAGAATTGAGATTCAAGATCAAGCTAAATGACAGTTTTTATATATTAACACAGTCAGACATGAAAAATTTACGATTTAAAAAATTTTATAAAATTAAAGCTTTTGTAAAATATTACCATATTTTACAATGACTAATTTTGTAAAATAATATCATGTAATCTAAATTTCGTAGTTAAACTGAAAAAATAAAGGGACATTTTCTTAAGCATGTGTCAGAATTATGTTGCAATAGACAATATCACGTATGTTAAAATTGCGTTCTTATGACGCGACGTGTAGGAAGTAGGTACTCGCGACCTCTTCTACCAGGAATCGATGTCTCCCGGTTTACGAAGAGACTTCAAGACGGCCGGCACTAATCGAGACAAATGGTCATTGCGCGAAAAGGAAAGAGAAATCTCCCATTGGGAGGCGTGACAATGCAGAGAATGCGATTTGATTCCTTTAACACCTTGCATCACTTTTAAAACTGAGAGATTTAATTTCTCGAAAAAAGTTAAACCTATAGAAGGAATAATCCGAAGAATTGATTAACAAAAAAAAAGATTATTAAAAAACATCGACTTGCGACGAAATAGAAAAGGAATTAATTGTGGAGTAGATTTATATAAAAAAAATTATCTCTAAAAAAATAATTCAAAATTAGAATGTGATTTACATAAATGTTATCAGTGTTATATAAATCTTTCATTCACACACGTGTAAATAAAGAAAATATCTTATTAACATTTTATTGAAGCTTTCTTATTAAATTATCGTTGCAATTGTAAGAAAAAAGCGGAAAGACATCATGCGTGAACAGTAATATTATCGACAGTATTATAAGGCAATAAAACTACATATGAGGATATATGATAAAATCATAAAACCTGTTGATGCGTTGCTAATATTTCCGCGAGACATTAAATTCCCCTTAATTTCTCAATCAATAACGCTTTATAATAGGCCACTTTGCTGTTTATTATTTCACCGGAAGAGATCTTTATTTTCGCGCGTACAATTAAATTGTTGAATTCAGGCACTCTGTTGCGGAGTTGGCGTTGAAAGAAAAAAATTCGATAACTCGATAACACGGGCCGTCGATCGGCAGGGATTTTGAGAGGCAAAATCAATTAGCCGTTAAATTTAATTCGACGTGGCCGCAACGTGTCGCAAGAAACACATTGCGTTACGCGCGAATTCGCCCGCGGCCATTAACAGCTCCGCTCGTCCGTTCCGCTCCGACCGTAATTAATTAAGCTGAGCTTACTGCCTGCTCACTTACCCGTCGGCGTCAACCGATCCCCGGTACCACCATGCGCGAATATCAGCAGGAAGTGTCCGCGAGACATCTCGCTGACGAAAATATCGTTATAAGTTGCCCTCGGGCCAGCTGCTCGGGGCATCACGACGAGGCCACAAACAAATAAATATGACGGAGATGACGCGAGACCTGACTCGTAAATCAGTCGGGCCTCGGCTGTGGATTCTGTCGTCCGAGCAAAAGCTCGGATTCTCATGCGCGGATCTGCAAGGATATTTTTCCGAGTGACGCGTACGCCACAGTTCTTTCTTACGTTATAACGTCCAGAGTATGTCCGAGAGTATCGTTATTTATTTTTGTTCGCTAGATCAAAATCTTTTTAATTAATTTAATAATCATTATTCCAAAATCAAGAAAATTTGACTACGTCTACTTATCTATTCCCGTGTATTTTCGATAACTTAATTAGCTTGAGATTAAGATTCTGTTAAAATAAAATTGAAGGTACACTCTTAACAATTTATCGCAAATTTATGAGAAATATGAAAATACGTAAATTCATTTAGAATTTAAATAATTGCACCTTCATAGATCAATGGAGAGTTGCGCGATTTTATTACGTAGTATATATAGTATACTATGACGATAATGTGACAACCTAAAATCATAACTCGTAGATCAAAGGCGTGGCTATTTTGCGACAATCAATCAAGATCCTACTCCGTAATATATTTAAGTAGTAACCTGGAAATGTGTTTAATTTATCTTTCTATCAATCTATCAATCTTCGGTGCCTTCAAAGATTCCTCCCATTTGAACACGTAGAATTAACCGCGTGATTCTCATTGAGGCGAACGACCGGAACTAGAGTCATTAATAGCCCGCATGGACTTAATTATTACTTTCGGTAATTACGCTTTTTGTAGCGTTTCTACTTCGCGACTGGAAAGGAGCGTGTTTCATTAGTGCCTCGTACAGTTCGTGACACGACACGTCATAGTTAACCACCACGGAAAATTTCAATATTCCCCAACGCTATTAATTATGCAAAGATGTTATCTCACAATTCCACAATCGCCCCATTGAAGCACTTAAATGCGGTTGATCATACACTCGGAATAATGATAGAAGTGGTTGTGAATAATGAAAGATACGAGTCATTAATCAGGATCATGTATCAATCTACTGCAAATCGCTTCTTCTACCAATCGATTAGAATATAGATTCTTATTGACGTTGCTGCGTGATGATCTTTCATACGATATCGTGTAAACAGAAACTAATGTATAATTTAATGTTTACAGCAGGTTTCGTAAACGTTTTATTAACGCTCAAAAAATGGTCCTTTTAGAGAATTACAGTTTTCATAAAATATACACCGATTTTTCAGGCAGACCATTAGTGGAGGTAGAAGAAGCCAAGACTAAGAGAAAATATGCTAATATATGCTAGAGAATATAAGAATCAAAGCGCACGCTTGTCCTGGCCGAGTCTTATAGAAGA
Organism: Wasmannia auropunctata; assembly: GCF_000956235.1. Classification (NCBI taxonomy): domain Eukaryota; kingdom Metazoa; phylum Arthropoda; class Insecta; order Hymenoptera; family Formicidae; genus Wasmannia; species Wasmannia auropunctata. The sequence continues at coordinate 8,677,116 of NW_012026784.1, forward strand.
TGTATGGATCATAAGTCAAGGATATTTCGTTCCCGCTGATTCGCGACGTTGACGTCGCGCAAATTGCTGTCCGGTAACGCACAATAAGGGCGTTTCGCGCGGGATCTATTGAGTTAGGCGGAAAATAATGCGCAGACGTGATGAAACGATGACATCAAAAGGGACGCCAGGTTTCCTCTCTCACGAGGTCGCATGAGCTCGCGCGAGTCGCGGCGAGCTCGTCGATCCGTACCCTCGCGAACAATTATCTTAATAGCGCGAGTGGCTCTAACGAATAGCGAGGTTTTTGCTCGGGCGAAATAAGGAGAGGAAAAGGGACGCTGACGCGCTACCTCGTCTCTCTGCGGTATCATCCGCCTGGCTCCGCCGCGCCGGTCCTGATGAACCGCGAGGCTACGTGCGGCTCGTTACCTCTACGAGAATACGAAAGAGCGCGCGAGAACAATCAGAGAGATGGAAAAGCTCGTTAAACCGAAGTGGCGAAAGTGTCGGCAGGATCGCATCAAAAAGGAAACCCCGCTATGAATTTGAGTTTCACCCGGACGCGCTCCTCGTTAACGTTATGCCTCATTCGACGGCGTGATCTTATCTTGATTCACCTTGCTGCATGGTTTAGAAAGTTTTACCTGTTGCGCTTCCTTGCTAGCTTGGTAACACAAATTGCCAGACTCTTGCCTTGACTTGCTGTCTTTGTTTTAGCGATAAAAATAATTACATTTCTCGTTGATATTCCGAATACGCTTAGGTACGCTTTTAGAGCGATTTCAATGAGATTCTTCTCTATGATTTATATACTCGATCCGCTTATGTAATCTGTAGGAAATAAAAATGCAATCCAAGAACATTAAGATTAAGAAATTATTAAATTATCTTTTTTTTTAGGAAATTAATAAATCGTGTAAAGTTAAATAAGAATTTGTACTCATGCGTCCCATTCGTTTATAAATGACAGTTACGAGATACATTTCATGTATAAAAAATTTAAAATTATATCATAAATTGAAAGAAAATTTTTTTATACATAAAAATTGCTTTAACTTCAGGATCTTACATTATCAAATTATTATTTTTCTAAATAAAAAGATTTTTCCGTTTATAATATATATTTTTTAAGATTTCTAAAGGCTTAATCAGATTTATTAAACAACTTAACTCATCTTAATCTAATCTCAGAATTTTTGCTAAAAATGCCTATAAAACAATTTTACAATCTTCGCACGTTTCTACCTTCTTCCACGATAGAGAGGGGATCTATAGAAACTAAACAATAACGTATGTACGGATGAAAGAGAGAAGGTAGCGATAAAGAGGCTGTAGAATACGCCAAAGAAAATCTCCTGAGACAGCCGATTATTAAACCTTGACGAAAAAAAGCGCCGATAGATTCACGGTGATGGAGAAACGGCGTATAGACACTTTATCGGAGGCTACCGACGCGACGGCACGATTGGTTATCGAGAATCGATCACCGGGATTGCTGAACGTCGGTCAGCGTTCGGAGTCGTAGAAATCTCTTCTTGCCTCCTTGCGGCTCGTATTCGCTGAAAGATATGACGTTGATTGCTCGTCCGTGGAGGACCCGGTGATGCACCGCGCAAGTCGATGACCTTCGTGACGCCCGACCCTTCGAAGAGTGAAGAGAAAACGGCAAAAAGAAAGGAAGAGAGAAAGAAAGAGAGAAAAGAGGAAGGGAGAGAAAAAGAGAAAGAGAGAGAGAGAGAGAAAGGTTCGCGGCAAAAGGAACTTTGACTCCCTCAAACGTCAGTTTCTTCGTCATCGTCTTCGACGACGACGACAACACTCGCTTCGCGGACGTGCATAGCGGGCGGCTCGAATTCTTCGACGATTTCTCGAAGTTTTTCACACTTCGAGATTGCCGGTTGTATCCCGTTAGTGAGCAAAAGGTTAAACGACGGATAATGTTAACGCGAATCGAACGGTGACGTTCACAAATCGATCGTAAATTCGTGACAATTGTAATCAAAGATTATCCTCGCACTTCAATCAAACCGTCAAAAAACTTTCAATCCATTTCTTGCTCCGACCATTTGCATAAACTGCAGTGCTGCCTTCTATTCAGATCAGAAAATAAAATCCGATTGCTTTAATAGAATAAATGTCTGAATCGGCAATATTTTGGATCGCGGTCGATAATGATGTGAAAAAGAGAAATAAATTCCGAAGAGAAGTTTGTGTGTTTTGTATGTGTTTTATATATTATATCAGATCGATATTGGTGGAGTATCGAATTTTATGAAAACTTGTCTCGATTAAGCTAAAGCTACAATGTTTGTTGGTCGCGATATATTGAAAACGATCGACCGGCTTTCCGTTGGATGAGCCGATAAAATTTCCTCCTCTGCCCCTTGTCGCTCCCCCCCCCCACCAAAATATCACAAGCGCGGGCTACTCTCGGACAACGTGAGACATCGTAAAAATTAGGATAACGCTAAAGGTGCCGAACGAACGTACGAGAACGTCCCCTCGCGTTCTTATCTGTTTACGAGTTTCAGTGTCCGAGGCGACTCCGCTGCGCGAGGTGGATAAAAAAAAAAGTCGAACGGATGCTGAATGACGCGGGTGGGGTCCAGCCAGCTCGTTCGAGAGGACAGGACTTCTGCAGGGAGACGGAGAGAGGTACCGCGCGCGTTTCTCGTCCAGTGCCTTCGTTCAAGGTGAATTCGTCGATAACGTCCCACGCCTACCCGCCCGAATAATTAATCATCTGTTCCCGATGAACTGACGTACCGTTAGAACAGGCCGCCTTCGGGGGACGTTGATCCTGTGCGCCGAGCAAAAACAATTTCAGTAACACGGCACTATCCCGCGACATCAAAAATGCGATCATATTTTATAATTTGATATTGCTTTAATTTAAATAAGCGTAACGCATTTACCGAACAAATATCCGACAAAATGAGGTATAGAAAAAACTGTACATATTTTCATAAATAAAAAAAGATAGCAAGATGTAAAGATTAAAGAAGATTAGTACAAATAAGAAAAATATAATAAAAAAATAAAGAAATAATGAAATCAAAAGAAAATATAATGATTATAAAAAAAAGTACAAAATTTATTTTTATACTTTTAGTACCTTTAAAAATGTAAAAAGATGGACTGACACTTAACTGTATAAATAGATTAATGCGTCATTAATAATTTATATTTATAATGTTTCTTAACGAGGTAATCACCCATTAACTATAAACGAGAATTCTTCTCGAGAAAACGAATTTTCATTTAAATAATGATCTCGCAAAAGACATCGCAAAATATCGCAGCAATGTACTGATTTACCCATGCTTTTACCTTTGCAAACGAATGTTACAATGTATCTCGAGTACAACGAATACGTCTAAAGTATCTCCGGCTAAAAAACAGGCTGCGTTCCTTTTAATGCAGGACACACTCGGCGAAGGATCAAACTACATGTGGCGTAACGTGCGACTGGGATTTCGAAGAAATCCCCTCGACTGCGAAGTCCACCATAGTAACCCTGAAGCCGGTAAGAAGAGCCCCTCTCGGTAACTCGATCTCGCCGAATTTTACCGAGAATTTTTATGGGGCTGCTTAATGGCGTTTTAATTGCGTGGCCTCGCCGCCTCGGTTGATTAAGCAGTAAATTCGCGTATTCATAAAACACTGTGGTTTACGAATGTACAACGCGCGCACGTATGCGTGTGTATACACATGTTTATACGCAAACACACGTTCCCGCGCAATTTTTATCCCGCCGCTTCGTCTCTCGCGCATCACTCCTTTTATTATCCGTCTTCCTCCTTTTTTCACGGCTCGCAGACCTCACGTCGCGAATTATACGCACCACGGCGTCATTCCGATCCTCAGCATGTCGCGCTCGATCGAGGAAAATCGCCTTCGCGCGTTTTACGACGCGTCGCGTGAATCACTCTCTACGTATCCCAGCCGACGTATCGTTCGCACGGCGCGCTTAAAAATGATATAACGCAGTAATTAATCGAAGATACGCTTTCATCGAAACGGACATTAACGGTCGGCGATCCGCCGAAAATTCTTTACGCCAGTCGGCGGAGACTAATGAAAAGTAGCAGCAAAGTTTAATCTTAATTTAACGCTCGTTAAATGAACGGCATGCAACTTCCTTATCCGTGCGGTAAGATATCAAAAAATAAATAAAAATAAAGAGACGTATATGGAAGTGGATTTCAAATTTATCTTTCGTATTCAGGCATCAGAGTGTGTTACAACAGCGTGGCGCGGTCCACGTCCAGATTGGTTACGTTCGTCCCTTTCTAGAGTATACCAGCCTATAGGCTATAACGTAGATAGAGATGAAAAATATAGCTGACTGCGGTAGCGCTAAGCCGTCATCGCAACCGGCCCCGAGATTGCTAGCTACTTTTAATGAGATGGATGCGGTTGCAGATACGCGATATCTCCGCGATAAATCACCGCTGATTCTATCTCGGCAGGGCATCAATACTGTTACTCGCGATGTCGCCCGTCCGTCATTAACTCTCGATCGCGAGAGCATGCCGTCGCGCAGATTTGAGAGAGGGAGAAAGAGAGAGAGAAAGAGAGAGCTTCTTCTTTTAGAAGCTCGGCACGGTGCTCGAAAATGAAGGAGGCGTGTGAACGAGAGAACCAGCTTCGTAAAGCAGAAGAAGAAGAAGAAGAAGAACATGACGAAGAAGAAGAAGATGAAGAGCGAAACGGGGATGAGGGAGGTGTGTCCGCGCGCAGCGGCTACCTGCAAAACCACTCTCGGACGAGCTATATATCGCGGTCCCTCCCCCGCGCGGTATCGCTTTAATTTTAAATTAAAATTCATGAACGGGTTATTACCTTTTTGTCGGATCAGGTTACGCACTTTTTCGGGGCCAGGCCGTTGCGATTCTCCCCGGCCGCGACTCCGCGGCTGTTACCCTCGGTCGGCGTGCCTCTCGGTAGCCTCAAGGACGTTTATTTAATAAAACGTCATCGGCGCGACTAGATGCTCGTCGGCAATTATAAATCCTCGTTACGTTGCGAAAAATATCGAGCATCCTATAGATTATTACCGTCGATGCTGTTGTTTCGCAAAGTGGAGAACATTGCTATATAAGTATTATAAAATAGAAATTCCACACGTCTCCGTTTGGTTTCTCATATAACAATAATCGATAGACATAATAATATATAAACTTTTCGATAGAATAACAATATAAAATATAATGCCACCAAAAAAACAAAAGTTTACGAAAATATTTTACACATAAAGCTTATTTATTTTATCGAGATATTATTTAATTTCATAAAATCATGTAAAATTTGATATCATGTCAAGATAATTGTGTGTAAAAAAATTGAAGTATATCAAAACTTTATTTTTGCTCATAATTTATATTACCATCTCATCCAAGATTTCTCTTAATTTATAGATATCGAATATCTTTTTAATAATTGCAGAATTCATTCTCGGTATTGTTGATATTTTCACATAAATTACAAAGGAATTTCCAACACGAGAAGAAGATGAGTTGCACGAAAAGAGTAGCAACGCGGCCGCGATTTCGACCGACGTCAAAATTATACTTACAGAGTCCTAAAGTTAAACGGGTCGGCATGTGCTCTAATAAAGCTAGGAAGAAATTGCCCTTTTTCGCGTAAAAACCACCTTCGATGATCGAAGGACGACACTTCGAGGTGGCCTTGGTCTTCCGACTAACCCGAAATTATTGTTCTCTCCGTGCTCGGCGATGATTCTTCGAATGCCAAGGACGCTTTTAACGCGATCCTCTTACCCGACACTTACCGAACCTAACATTATTGTAAAGATTATTGGAGCGATCTTTTTGAGTAACCGCAGTTTATGGCGCAACGTCTACGAGTTGCGATACGTCTAGCAACTGATAATGGTCCAATCTACGCCACCTTCATTTACGCGAAACTACAGGCACGGTGTTAATGGCAAACGATAACGTAACGGAAGCTCGATAAGGAATATCCTATAATCACTTTCCTGATATTTAGACACGATAGCATATATTTATATCCCGCAATTACGTTGGACTTTTTTTATTTATCGATACTTAATATTACCCATTATTTCTTATATCAAACAATTTTTCATATTTAAGCATGACGTGCACGTGCACTTGGAAAATTGAAACTTTCTTGAATAGTTACCCAGTATTTCTTGTAGATTTGTAACTTAATTGTGGTAACGTACTATCTCCGCATCCTCCTTGGCTCTTCCACTCTTAAGATTAGATCGTACTTTGTTTTTACGCGCGATAAGCATTAATGCTCGTGCCTCGTATTAAATAGCGCGTCGTAAAACGCGCTTTATCCCGTGGTTATTAATTTTTTTCAGCCCCCGTGAAATAATCTCCCTACACAAATCCCGTAGTCGACGAGTTACGAACAAGATCGTTGCGTCTCGCGAGGGTACCCGTGAACTGCGCGTTCAGCAGGACGTAGCGTACCACGTCATTAATTAGGAGCGCGCTCAACTCCCCGCGTCTCGAGGATTCATTTGGGCCCAGTAATGAAACTCGAGCAACACGCAACCTCGGCGTACCGAGCAACGGTAGTAAGCTTCGCTTCGTGTATAAATAAAGCATATAAAACATCTCGCGCAAGGTCAGAAACACAAGGGGATTTTTTTAAGAATCATCGCAACTTGTAAATTATCGTTATTCAGAATAAATCGATATTTTGGCATGAGGAAAACATCAAAAAGTTAAATAACTTTGTAATGTAAACGTCTATTCATGTATGTCAATCGCTCGTCGTATGTATATATATGTGCAAAAAATGTAACACAAATTTTAAGAGATTTATATTTTTAAATTCTTCATATCGATTTGTATCAATCTTATCTTATTAGTGTCAATTATACTGCAAGATTTGATTTATATCATTTAACTAAATTTTTGAAAGGAATAAAAATATCAAAATTAAAATTAATTCTTCGATATACAGATTTATAGGATATATTATTTTACAAATGTATAGCATATATTATTTTTATATGCATTATTTTTATAAATTAATATATATATATATATATATATATGATACTTTTTATATTAGCAAAAGACAAAAGAAAGAATTATTGAAAAGATCAATATCACAAATTGACGGCCTTAATATAATTACTTACAATCCTCCGTCACTTATCTCGTTTTTTCTATTATTAGAATTGTACCGCATCCACCTGGTCGTCGTAAACTTAAGGTTCAACGACAATATATTGCTGTATTGCGAGACGTAGCAAGGACGTTTAGCAAGGACTACACCCTGAGCCGTGACGGGCTTTGAGACGCCATCCGTCGCACTGAAAAACGTTTATTTGCATACCTATCGATTACGGTGCAATTTGAGAGAATATATGGCGTACACGTCCGAGGTGTCCGCATAATACAGATGCCACAAAGTGAAACCCACGGCACGGCGAGCAAGATAGAGGCGGTGTATGCAGGGGCGGATTTAAGTATAATAATGCCCCAGGGTCATTATTTCCCGCTATTGTTTTTAGTGGATCGACGACAACATGAACATGCTTATTACGTTGTAAAACATTCTGTAAAAGAGAATAAATAAAAAAAGATATAAACAACTTTATCTTATGCTTTATTTAATAGGAAGGAAGGATTTGTCTCTTTATAGAAATACAAATTACTAATAATAGATTAACTAAAATTTAAAAATTTCATTTAGAAAATACGGATGTATATATGTGATTTGACTATCTAAGGGGCTATATCTCGTAATTAACTTTTCTACTGTGGTTTATACTTTGATAAAACAAATGCATGTACCAACGTTGCTATTATATTTTAATAATAAGTAAATAAATTCATTAAATAGTATATAATATCAATCGTCTTTTACACTGAAATGTGTATGCAGTAACACAAGTAACACGTAAAACGACGGTGGAGATTAAATCTCGAAACAATGGAAAAATTGCTTTGGAAAAATAACATCGCCTCTTGGTAATAGGAAGGTTTGGAATTTCAAGAATTTTCCTTATAAGATACGTTTATCTTTCCTCGGAATGGAGTGCCCCTAGCTCCGTGCCTCTCGGTTCGGTACCTAAATCCAGCGCTGGCTGATGTGGAAACTCGTTTCCACGCAGCGCTCGGCTAGACATGCGTGGGCGTGCGTAACGTAGCGTAACGCAGGCCGCTGCGAACGCGAGCGCGCGCGTATAAGAGGGAGGCGGAATGGCAGCCGGGCATTTCCAGATAATGAGCGGCACTTAGGCCCGCGTGGGTGGCTGAAAATAGCCCCGTACGGACGATACGAACCATCGTGTGGCCTGTAATTCGAGCCTCGGTCAGGTGCGCCGGGTCGATTACCTTAATTCTCGAAACTCGTTCCCTTCTCGATTTACAGGCGCTTCCAGTGGAGGAAGCATTATATCCCGTCCAGGCGACTTCAGTAATACCACCTTCGACGGGCGCTAGTGCGAGATTGCTCACTTAACTTTCAGTTTGAAGTTATAAAGTTAAAATATTACATTTAAGCGCATACCGCTCGCAATTATACTTGCCATTTTATTTAAATCCGCCTGGACTTTTCGCCTAAAAGAGGTCCATCATTGCTAATAAGGCGATCGTAAAGTCAGAAAAAAGTTTGTATATTGATTTAAATCTAAGTTAACGCACAGAATTATTATCGCTTATATTTTCTTGAAGATATTAATTATTTGCGCGAAGTTTTTTTTTACCTGTTTAAAAATTATCATCAACTTTTTCCAAATACCGCTTTTCGTACCTTCGCGGATTATTTTTTGAAATTGTTAATTTCCTAGCCTGTGCTAAACTTGTTTATCTTTAATTTATAAAAGACATATTATTAAATAATAATTTTTCAAGCAACCAAATTTCATGTAGAAAAACCTGCTTGTTACAATATTTTATAAAGTCGCAAAGATAAGACTTGCAAGAGGATTTCCCGTTGACAGCGTACACCGTTAAACTCGTCAACAGGTCACAGCAATCAATTTAAACAGAAGCGAACACACGCTAGACAACGTAACGATGCTCTCCTCTCTTCGCCCCTGCCATTAGCCGTACCGACCATTAAACATCCTCGCCGCGACGTTCTCTAGGAGGGAATAATAACCGAACGCGCCGTCAGCGCGAGTCCTGCGAAGAGGGGAGGGAGCTTGTTAAAGCTTTAGTTAATCACGGCTCGGACATCGGTCACACGTTGTCGTGCTTAATTCTCGAAGTACGCCGTTCCTCGCGCCTCGCCTCGCCTCGCCGTATATCTTTCTTCGTCCCGCGCGCGGTTCCACGCCATCTTCCATCCATTCTCTATCACCGTCGGAACCTCATCCTGTGCCTTCTCCCTTCTCCACCCCCCTCCCCTCCTCATTGGACATCCCACATAGATGTATCTCGGTCTCCGTATCGCAGAGCTGAAAACTCAATTACTGCTTAATGAATTGGCACGAAGGCCTCTCCGGCACGAAGGAGTCCAACGGGCTTCGCTCGAACGAGGTTCCAACGCGGCCCACCAGTAACGAGCCGCACGGTAACCCGTGCAACCCGCACGTACATACATCGGGGAGGAGAGAAGGGGAGGCTGAAGAGATACGGCGCCCAAGATACGAAGATCTTCTCGAGAATCGATTCTCCCTTAGCGGCCACGATCGGCTAAACGTGCGCCATGTCGATCAATCGCACGCTCGTCTCTTAGCGCAAACAGCTGATCGATCGGTACCGCGAGATTCAGCGCGTGATTCCGCGTGATCGGCGATTTCCCTGATTCGAGATCGGTACCGAGGGAAGTATCGGTCGCGGACGCACGGCTTCAAATCTGATGAAAGATACTACATTGTACGTGATGGGCGGGATTGAAAAAGTTCCGCGTGCGCCGCTCGAGCGATAATCGCGAGTATACGTGTGTAAGATTTAATGAATAAACCTTCCCGGTATACGGCTGCGAAGGGCCGTTAGCTCGAACTTCCGGTAACGAAACCGGGCTAACGCCCGAAACTTGACCAAAGGTCAGCCGTGCGTGCTTCGTGTAATATAACGTTCAGAATTCAGCAAATAAGAGAAAGAAAAAAAGAGCAACCTTTAACTCGATCTACTTAAAAAAATATTGAAGGACGACGTATGTGAGAATGTAATCAAGTTTCGTTTAAATATGCATATATATTCTCTAATTTATCATTCTCTGGTCATTTAATTCTTTTTACGTTCGATCACGGGAGTCGAGATAAGCATTCAAAACAAAAGTCCTTGTAAGGAGATAACTTCATTAAGCACGAGCGGTGGGAGGACTATACGTGGAATAACACTTATCCTGCCAAGGCAACGACGACTATAACGAACAAGCGAAGTTTTAATGAAAAACACGGCATGGATCATTAGCGCTGAACAATATTTACGAGCGGCGGGCGCGTGAACGGCTTAGATTCCGGCGTAAACCGAGGACATAAAAATTTTTCTGAACCAGCTTTCGCGCGCACATCGCCTTCCCTACGTGCTAATGGGTCATCAAGCTTTTCTCCTTCTCTCTGGTTTTTTTTCTTATTTTTTGACCGTGTATACGAGCCCGAAGTAGAGGACGAGGATTTCACGAGCGGCATCGTGCATACCTATTGGCCCATCTCGCGAAGGTAGGGGCGCAATTAAAAAGGGCCGTGTAGGAATCGTATGATACGCAATTTGGCGCTAAGTCCATGAAATACCGGCGACGTTAATCGCCCCGCGCTACCTGGCGCACGATCATAAATGTAAGGCGTAAACGCGGCGGGAACGCTACGGTTATCCCCGCATGTTTTGACGAGGCTCGTCTCGATGAGGGCGACGGAGAAGGAGAAGGAAGCCGACGAAGTCGAAGTGGTCTCTCGAAGCCGCCTCGTTAGCTATCGTTAGCAAGGCTGCGCTCGACGAAAGAAAAACGCTCTTGCCGAAACTAAAAAATTAACCCTTGGGTTTACATTAATGCCGGTTTGATATGTTACGTGCATGCGATTGTATTTGAGATATTTTTTTATTAGATGCGAAACGTGGCGATTTCGATGCCCGATGAAGCGACGTCGCGGCAAGAAAGCTTAACGTCTGCATACGCGATGCGTATTTACGCAACGATTCAAGAAAACAGATTGTCCTCGAATGAAATGCACAATCGATAACTCTACATTCAATTTCACTCTATCTCAATTTTGTACATTTCACATGTATAATCGTTTGTATGTATAATATATTATAAACATTATTGTGAAGTAATTGCTGTAATATAATAAATTTCAAATAATTTCCCTAAAATATATTGAGTAAAATCCAAATCTGGTATGATTTCAATAAATTGAAATAAATTTTTTTTTCGTGTAACTTTAACATTGCCAATTTATAATCGTGGGAAAAATTGTCGGCAGTTTACGAACTCGAGCATAAAAACAATTGCGGTAATAATTATCATAACAATCGGCAAGCGGTTATATTCTTCGCAAACCTGGAAAAAAATCCCAAGAAAAGAAGCACACCCAAGGAAAGAATCGAACCGTTTTCTCGAAACTGAACATGGGTAAGTTACCCAAAATCTCGACTCGGCATCGCGGATTGCCAAATAATCCGTTAAATGTTTCGCGAATGTTCGCGGAATTACCGATAAGTAGATACGCCACGGAAGAGAGCGGTGAGGAAAAAAGGGAATCCCGGAAACGGGAGGAACGAGCAACCATGTTGCAGCAAAAACGGGACACAGCTGGTTTCTTCCCCGCGAAGAAAAAGGCGCGCACTTCCTGTTGCGCCACGCGGCCGCGGATTTATTTTTCGGCGAAGCGAAATTAAATTTTATGTCCAGCGGCAATAATAAGGCCGCAGGTAAACGTCAGAACGCAGGAGAGAGAGAGGAAACTACTGCGAGATGATAATTTCACGGCGTAAAAATGCGAATGGCACCTTGCGTTTGAGCTTTCTTTTTTATCAACTGACTGTTCGTCTCACGATAGTGATACTTACTTACTTAAATTCTATACTTGCAAAAATAAAAATAAATAAAAATGTAATATTACAAAATAAAAAAAATAACATAATACTTTTTCTAAAATTGTACGAAATAAAACAAGTAAAACAAAAAGATAGATGTACGACAGTCAATCTGTTAATGTAATCGCTTATAAATTCGCGAATTGAAAGAGAACGTTGAAAAAGCGAAGAGAGCAAAAGATATTGCTTTGTCAAGAAAGGTATGGGTATATTCCTTGCGAGAGCATGTCGGAGGTGTCCGTGGCCATCGCGTGGGCGGGCATGCCGATAGAGCCTACATGCTCCTCGGCATGTGCAAGCCAGAGACTACGTGGTTGCTCGACTTTTTCGATTACCTTCTTACCTTTTTTTATTTGCCGCCGCGTCGGGCCAGCACGATGGGGCTCATCGCCAAGAGAAGAGGAGAAAGAGAGAGAAAGAGAAAGACAGAGATGCGATGTTCGGCGCGTGGGAGGAACGCTTCGTTCGTTCGCTTCGTTGTGTTGGAGAATCGAATTTTAATAGCCTGGATACCCCTTCGAAAAGCCTGTTCAATCGCGCAACTCCCGCCGCAAAAGAAAGCGAGCGACGACGATGCGTGGTTATCGATCCAAATATGCGGCGAATAACGTTGAAATCAATGCTTGTAAATATTGAGAGGCTTCATTTTTGTGTGAAGCCTTTATATTGTTCTATATCGGCATGCAATAAGATTCAATAAAATGCCGGTATTTATATTAAAGCCGGTAAATTAAAACTATACGATTCTTTCGAATCTACGAAGCAACGAGAATTATCGCGAATTATCCCTATATAAGGATGACGGAATTTTAATTAAGTTCCTTTAACTGATATGAAATTAGCACGCGACGTCATGAGCGAGCGCGGAGATTAATTCGAGCGAATAAATACGCGACTTCGGCCGATAATTACCGTCGACGTAACCGACATTGTCTTAAAAATTGCCCTTCATTCCGCAACAAGATACGCTAATGGGCGCGCACCTGCTCGCGAATATTGGCTCTTCCACGAAAGACCCCCGCTTCGACGAAATCGCATCGCGGAAGGTTCAAGGTACTCCGCCCGTAGATTATGCACGCCTGTCCTCCTACTCCTCCCGAATGGCGAAGTGGAGCATCGACTGCACCCGCGGTATGAATATGCAACGCGCGTCCATCGCGCGCGTGAGCACAAGCGTGCTAAAGCCACGTCTACAGTTGAGGGCGCACAGGACAAGCTCACATAACATGCAAATCTGCTTGTTCCTGTTCAAGCCGTTCCCCGATGCTATAAATAATAACGATTACAACACCACAGTGATAATAATGTAATATGACGTGAAAAATTTAATACTATACCACATAAATTCTTATATTAATTAAAATATAGAGGAATAAAAATATATGCATTAACCTTCAAATGGTACAAGAGTGCGAATTCGCACCGCGAAAATTTTTGACATGTTGACATTTTCACAAAAGTATCTGTCGCGGCTATTCGCTGGGTAGTCGCAGCACCAGTGCTCCATTAGTGAGTGCTCGAAAGAAGTGTATACCATTTAAAGGTTAATAAAACGTGATATTGTGTTATCTACATGCAAGTAAAAGATTTAAAAGTCATCAACAAATAAATTCACGAACAAAAGTCTTATCTATATGCGAGTAAAAGATTTAAAAGTCATCAACAAATGAATTCACGAACGAAAGTCTTAAAATCTTGAGTCGATCGTAACGATATTCAGTACGAGGTACAATATAAGCAGTTCCTTTGATCGCGTACGTACCAGAAAGCGATTCGAATCTCACGTGCGTCGGGACTCGCCTCTACATCCGCATTAGACATCCTCCGCGAAAAATGCACGCGTGCTCGAATGTGCAAACGGCCTGAAGGCGCGCTCACACGCGCGCGCAACGCGGTGGCGCAGTGACGAATGCGTGCCGGGTATACATCGGTAAGCACGCGTGTAAAATCGTACGTGCGATACACGTGCGTGTCGAGGGTGAGGCCTCATGTGGGTGACTCTCTCCGTCTCTCCACCCACGCGCGCTACGTTCGCTTCTTGCTCACGCGCGACGACCGTACCTCGAATGGCAATAAATATCAATGAACTCTCTTCGTACCTGTCTCGCGTTAATTACCCGAGACCATTTCTTACTCACGGGACCTAAAGAAACCTCGAGGAAAATAAAAGGTCCTCTTAATTACACATAGCGGACGTCCCATCCCGGCGCTTTCATTCAAGTCCTGGCTCGGAGTGGGGTATTAAAAGAGGGCTTTCGGGTTTTAATACCGTTAATGGCCATAAACATCATATTAAAGATATAGTGTGCTTTAGCGGATGTATCTGCCATTCGTAAACCTCAGAAAAATCGCGTGATTTAATCCAGTAAATTAATTTGATTCCGGTAGTTCGTTAACGCAGGATTGTATAAGTGAAGACACTGGAAGTGCGGATTCAATTAAAATTCTTTAAAGTTGTAGAGAACGCTGTTAGAATCTTAGAAGCATGCGAATGGCTGGAATGCGCGGGTAACGCTTAATGTATTTTCAATTAATTCGCATAAAAATTAAATCTATAGATACTAATAAATACGTGCACACTATAAATATATAATAATGCACAAATATATATATTAGCATCGAAATATATATTTTATATAAGAAAAAAAATATGTTGCAATTTACATTTTCCGAAGAGTCTCCAAGATAGAAACATTATTAATTACAATATAATTCCCAAAATCGCATCAGCAAAGAAAGATTAATTGTCATAGACGTACGACTTTTATGCGTTGACGAGTCTCTTGTTTACATAAATTAAGTATGTGGTAACCCCCAATGTCCAAACATTTGATTAAAAGTATCTATCAACTGTATACACATTTAATCTTATGCAGACTTTCTCCTTCAATATTTAATTTACTATTACGTGTGTTCACTATCGCTCGTATAACAAATGAAACTATTCAGCGTCGTTTTCGTTGATCACTCAGTAAATAAAGAAAGTTATAAGACAACATAAAAATTTGAAATGATAAAACAATTTTTTAAATTATTTTCAAAAAATATATCAATTTAAGAAATGCAATAAACATTGTTTAAACATTAAAAATTTATCATGTTATAGATGGATATAGATAAAATTAATTCTAAATTAATTCTAAATTAATATGTAATATAGGTATCTCATATTTCTGTTTTCTCATAAATATTTTTTAGTGCTAGTATTATCAAAGCCGGCCATGTCTTTCGGGGAGAGATATGCAGGTACTCCATATACGTCGCGTGTAGAATCGATATCCGTCTCGTAAGATCTCGTGATACGTCGGCTCACGCATTATGTCAGCCGAGAGGGTACCGGATTTATACACGAATCGTCGTCCGACCGGCGCCTTTATCGTCGCGCGTTCAGGTTTTCAGGGTTGTCGAATCGGTTTCGGTTATCTAAATTGCATCGGAATCGATGTCGGTGCCCACGGCTTTGCCGCGGCGTCATAAACCAGCACCTGTTGATACCGACGCGTGCACGGGGTGGTCCCGCACGTTGTCGATGGACGACGTGTAAAAAACACGGGGACCGCAAATACTTCCACTTGAAATATAATCGTGGAAAGAATTTGTTTCTTTTTATCATTTACGGATGGGCCAAACTCAGCAGAATAAATACTTTATTTACGAATGAATCAGATAACAATAAGGAAGAAAAAAAATATATAAAGTATACCGGAATAATCGAATAATATTTTAGGAGACTTTTTTTTAACAGAATTGTTTATTGCAATGAGATTTATTATGTGTAAGAAAGACCTTAATCTTTTCCATAAGTGCACATAAATCTTAATAAATTTTATTAAAATAAAAGAAAAAATTTAAAATTTGTTATTTATTTATATTTTTCCATTAAAAATCTCTTTGATTTCAGTATAGAACACTGTTGTAATAAAACTAATAAAATTTTGTTTAATTTTTAATTCACAAAAAAATATTGTTTTTAATTTATTATTATAAATTGAAATTGTTTATAATTTATTATAATTTATATGTATACATATATAAATACATATAATTTATTATAATTATAAACAATTTCAATTTATAATAATAAATTAGAAACAATATTTTTTCGTGAATTAAAAATTAAACAAAATTTTATTAGTTTTATTACAACAGTGTTCTATACTAAAATCAAAGAGATTTTTATTTTTAATTGTTTATAATTTATTATAATTTATATGTATACATATAAATTATAATAAATTATAAACAATTTCAATTTATAATAATAAATTTTTAATTCACGAAAAAATATTGTTTCTAATTTATTATTATAAATTGAAATTGTTTATAATTTATTATAATTTATATGTATACATATAAATTATCGTTTTTGAATTTTTCAATTTATACTAAAAATATTTTTTATGTTTATTCATGTTCTAATTATTAAGACTTGTTGTTTTTGTTCAGTGAATAAACAGTTCTCCTCTGTGTAACAATACTATTTTACTTTTACGTCTTCCTCTAGTTATGTCGCCATACTTCGAGCGGCCGTGCCACCAGCGAAATGGTGCAAAACTTGTTTGAGAGATAGGTATTTTGAGTTTCCGTTGGCAGAAGGATCACGGGAGAGGAATTCCAGGAACTGATCGACCACACGAACGACCAACTCCTGCCGCGTGCCCGCGTCCGCCAGAAGGTAAGCCAGCTCACTTCCTTTGTGGAATATTTCATCGTCTGATTAACGCACGGCCTCTAATCACTCACACGCGCGTTTCTCACCGACGCGTTTGCGGCCTTAAGCTACATACACACGAGCGACGAGCGCATATACTAGCCGCGGGACTTACACGAGTTCGTCGCGCAACACTTGTCACGGTACGATAATCTGACATTGAATAATGAACTGTGAATAATTACGCAAGGTGAAAGGCACGCCACCAGCTCCTCTGGCTCTTCGAGACGTTTTGACGTTCCGGAAGGCTCGCCGTCTAACCATCGATCGTGGGTGAGCTCGTAAAGTCGAGGTCGCCGCGCGACCTTCCAAGGTGACCAAGACGCACGTTTAAACGCAAATCTATGCGCGAATTATCTATAAGTTTCCCAGTCATTATCATATCATGTTATTTTAAAATTTTTCCTTACACATCGGCCATTAAAAATTGGAAACCTTTACTTGCAAAATCTTTCCCTTCGCTTCTTAAATACGTATAGTTATTCTTCTGCAAATTAATTTTGTCACGTCTTATAGATTTATATCTCTTCATATACTTTCTATATTTTATATGTAAATCTTTTGTTTACATTTTTCATTTTCTATATATTTTTTTCTGTTGTTTTCAATGCTTGTCATTATAAGATTTCTTATTATTCAGATAATTATTATATATTGTTGGTATTCATTCTCCGTTTAATTTAAATAATTCATAGATTCATTTGATTTGATTGCCATAAATCATGACTAATAGTACGATCAGCAATCAAAATGATTAGTGATTACTAATAATACTGTTACATTATCTACCACGCATTTCATACTTTCAATCGATTTCTCACACGCAGGATTAATTCTAGCGGATAATAAATATTCACACTCTTCCTCCGTTCCTCCTCTTTTTGTACAGCTGGACAATTATAGAAATATTACTCTCTATTTTTATCTCTAGAGAAAGCAGAGTAAGGAAGTTTAACGCTTTCAAATTATTTCCCTTTCCCAGGCATCGTTATGAAAGCA
This sequence comes from Wasmannia auropunctata, assembly GCF_000956235.1. Taxonomy (NCBI): domain Eukaryota; kingdom Metazoa; phylum Arthropoda; class Insecta; order Hymenoptera; family Formicidae; genus Wasmannia; species Wasmannia auropunctata. The sequence continues at coordinate 8,694,807 of NW_012026784.1, forward strand.
ATTCGATTATGTTCCGTATCTGTGAAAGAGATTATATTCTGTATAAACTGCAGTGATTTATTGGTGGATTGACGTTGCGCGCTTAGAAGAGAACCGTGTCGAAACACTGAGAGACAAAGACGGAACGAGTCAGCTCTACCGGCTCATTAATTTTCTCTATTAATGACTGCAATCAGCGGTACAAGTGTGCCCGGTGAGCGCTCAATTCTGTTCTCGATTACGAATGATCCTCGAGATACGATGCCGACGCCTAATCACCATCGGTAGGAGCGCCGGTAATCATTGAAGACTCGGCAAAGATCTCTCTATCAACCTTATAATACTGTCGATTCACGTTCACTATTTCAATGAAAATAAATTATGACAATCTATACCGCAAGAATCAACTACTAACGGATATCTGTTGTGCATGCAAAATGAAAAAGGAATACTAGCAAGTATAAACAAAATTTGGAACTAATATCGTACAGAATAAAAAGAAATTTGGCTAAAATTATTTCTAAAAAATTATGTCTCACAAGAATAATTAAATTTTTGTATTTTAAAGCTTAAATAGTTAAAATAAGTAGTTTGAATTCTTTAAAAACATGAACATAATTGGTTTTTATAAATAAAACGCGCAATAAAGATTAAAAGATCTATAAGGTCTTTCCAAGGATTTTCTAAAAGAAGTGAATGTAAAAGAATAGAAAATTTCAAAAATTTATAAAATTTAAGAAACCTGCAGAGATAAAATATCAGAGATCCAGATCTTTAATATTTTGAACATGTAAAACTTACGTAACTTACTTAGACTTAAAGATGTCAATCGAGAAGAAGGAAGTTCTTCGAAGATTGACCAAGAGATGCAGATTAGTTCACACTACTTAGCATAAATAACAAGAACAAGTATATGATAAGTAGTTGCAAGCGACTTGGGTTGTCAGTTCTTCGCTAGTTGAACGGATAGATAATCCTTACGCTGTGAAGGGCTATGAAAGGAGCTACTTCATGGCACTCCTCTACTCTACCGCAAAGGAGAGAGCGGACATATTCCTCCTTCCTTCCTCAGCTGTCCGAGTTTCCCACAGTTCTCCGCGAAGGGGTGACCTTTGTTTTCGGATAAGAAGGCCTAGCCAACTATCACCCTCCTTCCCACTATGCGCCCTACCTTGTGTCGGTTTTCACTACCAGCGATTTATCGACGGCAAATCGTGAAAGTTTATGTACCGAAAGTTTATGTGTTGCGCCGTGTTTGCGTCGAGCTCTCTTAACGACCGGTTTCTCGCCGAGGGATGATCGAGGAAAGCACCCTTCTTACATATAGGTATCCCCGAGAAAACGTGATGCGTATCGATTCATCATTCCGAAGGGAGCTTTGCCCACGTACACCAACGAATTCCGTGACAACTACAGCGTAGAAAAAGGTACGAGGCATTTCAAAACCGCCGTTACGCATTTTAATGACAGGTGTTAAGAATCACTAGTGATTTATTCAATTCAAAATATCGATATTTTCTGAAATGTAGCGCCTCGATTTTTATTTTTAATGTTGAATATTTAAAACATCTTGCAAAGTATTAATTTATTACAGAAAAATTATTTTTATGCTATTTAACGTTAAATATATAAATTCGGAAATAAATAGATGAATACTAAACAAAATTTTCTACACATTTATAAAAAAAATGTATAAAATCTATAAATTAAGTAGTATTATTAAAATATTTATCGATATAACAGCGTTGTTAAACAGCAATTTGTGCATTGTGATAATAATTTCACAATCGTATACACAAAACGTTTTAAAATAATGATTAGTTTCATCATTCGACTCTATCGAGAAACACACTTGCTACACTCATCGAACGGCTTTCACAGCACTCAGCCATCATCTGAATAATGCACGAGTCAAAAACTGAATATGGATGGGATCTAGCGGCGCGTTGATCTTACGAAAAGACAATAGTGGGTAGACAAAGGTAAGCCAGAAAGAAATCGATTTGGAGATAAACAAAAAAGAAAGATCGATTCTATTTGGAATGGATATCTGCGATATGGCGGGGGTGGGAAAGAGAGACTGAGAGCGCACGACTGTGTGTGGTGGGCGTTTTGAGACTGGCTATGTGTGTAGTGCGTGCGTGCACGTGTGTGGCTTTCCTCTGTGCGATATGAAGCCGGGAGCTCGTTAATGCGCGTGCACGCCGTAACATAATGCGCCATCGAGCAACGCTAATAGTTGTTTCGTACCGACGACAACCTCGTGAAATAGGCCCCTCATGCCGGCCCATGTATCGTACGCCGGTACTTGTAGCGATTCAGCCGCCCACGCGGATCGCGGATGATTCACGCGACGCCTCTCCTTCGACGAGCCGACGCTCCTAAAGGACTGTAAATTTGTCTTCTTTACTTTCTTTATACGAACCGTTCTGTGCATAATGCGCTCCCCCTTTCACGATGCTCGATGAAAATTGACGACCACGCGTTAAATTTTCAGCCTAACTTCCTTCACGATATCTGCACAGCGATTTGCGCAATTTGTCTTAACGAGTAACGATCTATAATAAAATTGTAGACGATAATATGTTAATACTGTGTGTTAAGTAAGCACATTTATATAGATGTAATCTTTGTTAAAACTATACTAATAAATAACAGAACATTTTATCTTTCAATTAATTTCACAAGTTAAACAGATTTTCAATTTTATCTTAAATTTTATTAGCAATATAATCTTTGTTAATGTAATCTTTGTTAAAACTATACATAATAAATAACAGAACATTTTATCTTTCAATTAATTTCACAAGTTAAACAGATTTTCAATTTTATCTTAAATTTTATTATCAATATAATTTATCCGCAACTTAAGAAAACTATATGAAAATATAGCAAATTTTTAGAAAATAGATTCGTTCTATTGATGTGCTCGCGCAACGGAAATGTATCGTAGAAAATTTTCTAAAAAGTTCTAATAACTTATGTAAAATAGAAAGACTAAACTTCGTCACTAAAAATTGAAAAATTCGGTCAGAGCAAAATATTTTACGACAGGAAGGCGCCCGTCAATTTGTGCCGGCTCGGCTGTAACTCTCGTTGTAACAAGCGGCGTTATTACGTCGTAATGTCAGAATAATGGCAACTCTTACTAGAACAATGGTGTTGGCGACACAACGACGTACCGCCGCCCCGGACACCTTCGTTCGTGGGCAAACACGATGTTTCTTTTTCCCCTCTCGCAAAGAAAGGCACAGTGCGGTGCAGCAGACGCGTCATTGTGTACCGCGGTCTTCGCCACCTACGTGAAAATTTTAGAGAGACGAGGCGACGGGATGCGGCCTCTCTCTACTTTGCATGTGCGGATTTTGTTTCACTAAAGCACGTATTAGGCCTCAATATTCGCGATATTTCTTAATATTAAAATTTCTTTTGTATATTTTAATTAAGAAAGGTAGGTACTCTAACTGACAAAAATATGTTCGTGTCAAAACTAATAAATAAATAATAATTGATGATCAATCTTGTACGTTCTGCTCAAGGAATTTCGAGGGATGATTTCGGTGGTGTCATCGACCTTTGAAAAAGGTCCAGGTGTATGCCGTGGCTTGTTTTCCGGAATCTCGGCACGCATGAAAACGCAATCGGATGATACCGATGGAGGGGTACCGATGGAACGCCTGGAAGGCAAGTCTCTTAGCTTTCCCAGCTGAACGGTAAACGTTCCCCTTCGCATCTTGCGCGGTCAAGAGGGTGACGTGTTCACGTAACGAGAGAGTGTGCTACGTAAAAAGGGGGAAGAAAGAAGGGGGGGGGGTAAAGGAAGGGAATGCGGCCCGGTAGTTCCTCGGAAATATGCACTGGCAAAACGGGCGGTGTTGCATACCAACACGTGTGCTTGCATCCGTCGAGAAAACGTGGGGGGTAAGTACTTCCACGTGGGAGTGAATGTATGAAAAATTCCTTTATAATACCCCACAATTTCGAGCCGAAAAAATGTCATTGTTCGTTGCGGAAGGCGCGATTATTCCATCAAATGTCTTTTATTGCTTCTTTATTACTATCCTTTAATATTTTTCATCTTAATTTTTGACATGTAAAATTCAGAGGAAGAGAAAACATAATTCTTTTGGGAACTTCTCCGATCTTAGTATAAGCTTGTCTTTTGTCGATTTTACAGTTCATTGACTTTTTTGATAAACGTTAAATCACCTGCCGGAATTTTAGCGGGAAAGCTTTGACGATACCAAACTCGGCAGCCCCGCGCCCTCAATGCATTAAACCCACGACGCGGATCCCTCGCATGACGTGTCGGCTGCGTGTATGGGTCGAACGTGACATTAAAGGTTCTCCGACGGTGTTTTTGGCGGGAAGCAATAAGGTGTCTTGCTTTTGAGGCGCGCCTGCGTAGCTTGCGCAATTCCCACACGAGGACTGTACACGCACCGAAATTTCCCCCTCGTCATCCCCTCGTTAATAACTCCCTCGACAATAGAGGGACCGTTCCTTTAGGTTCCTCAAGCAGCGGGAGGAGGGGGATGCTGACTGGATAAAGACCGTCAGTTACCACCTGGAGGCACCGTGCGTACCTCAACGTGGGAGCTGCTTGTTCCTGATATATACCAGTTAAACTTTTTATATTCGCAAGTTTCACATGCAAAAATAAGGAAATAAAATCCGGATGCTAAGAATAAACATTGGGCGAAAATTGCAGGAATTTATGCTTGTTTCAAGATTGCTACACTGGAATTTACCTTTGAAATAAATTTAGAATTAATATTATGGCAAGTGTATTTTATATTGAGAAGTTTTATGCGATACTAGTTTCTCTCCCCCCTCCGAATGTTTCTTGCAACTGCTTTATGATTGCATCTTACGATAGTATTACGAATTATATAAATAGTATACTATTCAGGAAAAAGTAATAAATTTATCAATATAGATAAACGATTCGCTATAGTAAACTAGCAAATATAGTGACGATACAGAGCATTCATTTCAATCCAAGATGTAAGACATATTTATTCTATCGTTAGTTCAGCTATTTGCGATCGGTACGAAACAGAGAAACATGAATACAAAATGATTTCTTGCAAACTCAAGCATGCCGAACAGATGCTAGAATTCGGTAACTCGCGGATCGTTAACTCGGTATAAGATACAGTGTAAGGCATATTACGATCAGCATTTGAGCAATTTGCGATCTGCAATCTGCGAGGATCGAGAATCGCGTACCTGTCGCGTCGACAACCCGGGCTCGCCATTCGCCCCGCGTCGCGTTCCTCGTGCGCGCGGATACGCACGGTTTATTCGGAGTTGCATTGTGGATCGACGGGCCGAGGTCAGAAGGTTCTGAATCATCACGATCCTTATCGGTCCTGTCGACTCACCCGAGTTACACGGAGAAAGGTATCCGAGACAGGTAACCCTCGGTTGCCCGAAGATAAGTCACTGCATGTCTAAGCGCCGTAGCCGATTATCGTCCTCGTCGATCGTGCTCGATTATCTGCAATTCAAAATGCCGCCAAGACGACGACGACGACAACGACGAAGAGGATGACGACGAAGCGCGCGGCACTGTCTTTATGCGGGAGTGCTTCTGCCTCCGGCGAGCACCGATTTGCTCTCGCTCGCAATCAGCAACGTACGTCGCTCGCATTCGCATACGCGTCACGTAGCGAAGGCCGTGCAATTTGTGGCACGACGGATTGAAAGATTTCGCATCGGCAAACCGAGTCGCGAATTAAGTCGACAGTGGAGCAAGAGCAATTGGAAATGTGAAAGAAATGTGGTAATTTCTGTTATCGACTCTAGTAAATTTCTCTAAAATAAAACTTGATTGCCATTACTGTAAATTAAGTTTCGAAAGAAACAAATTTCGAGTAAAGCGCTATCAATTAGTGTAACAAAGTGGATGTGGTATACATGAAATAAAAATTGTATACATATCAAACAATTTCGTTATTTTCAATCATAGCGCCCTTATTCCTTTGACACAATTACATTGTGGATTTAAATGGAAGCAAAACATAATCGTATACGTAACGTACAATCAGCCACGGGACGAGCAGATTACAATCACATTGTTACCAAAACACTACTCGGGGCAGTAACAACGGTGGACCTAATTAAAATGCCGGTGCGAGAGTAGCGGAGGGCGGTCGTGGGAAAGGCATAGAAATAAAGCGCGGCGAGATTTTCGAAAGACGATATCGAGAAACCTCCCTGTTTCCTCGCAGAGGAGGCCAGTATTTCGGCGACCCTCAGGGTCGCTCGAACCCTTAATCTAACCCCTTCGAGACGCAAACGTCTCTAATTTGCATGCGCGCGGCGCATGCAATACATCTCTCCCCCTTCCTCCCTCTCTCTCTCCCTCGTCGCGTATGTTTTCGTTCTCCTCGTTTGACCAAGTAAGCGACAAGTAAGAACGTGACGTGACGTCACGCTTATACTGCGAGGAGCAAGGCAACCCCCGGCGAAACAGCTGCTCGCAAATTTCTCACGCGTCCAAAAGCCACCGCGAGACAATTGAACTTGATTCCGGTTCGCCTGGGGTGGCTTCCTCGAAGTGTAAGAGACGAGGGTGAAGAAACGAGGGAGAGATCCGGTCCACCCATATGGGCACGCACCTTCCGCCGCGAGGAGCCCGCCACGATGATGCTTCCGGAAAAATCGATAGACAGGTGGAGCAGATGCAATCAGGGTGCCGCATGCTTAGATGACACGGAAATCGCTGAACGTTTGAACGAGTCGCTCAACGTTTCAGGAAATATTTCGAGATCAAAACGTTATCTGTTATCAGTGTTTGTTCATTGTAAATTTATAAAATATCTATTACGAAATATTAAGTTAGTAGTTTTTTAGAAATATCTTTTATGGACTTGTTCTATAAAAGATAGTCGTATAAAAAATAAAAATTTGCAAACAATATTACACTAAAATAAAGTAAAGGTAAATAAATCTCAATAATAAAATTTTGGAATTCTGTAAAAGTAGAGTAGTAGACGATTCTTCGGGTTGTCGTCACGCTGACATGATTTTATACAGTTAGATAATCCAGGATCCTCGATATATTCTCCTTTTGAGGGGACACGTGGCCGATCCTGTTAAATCCTGGATCTGGGTCCTCGTCGAAATGCCGCAACGATCAGCAGCGGTTATCGATGTCGAACTATCTCCAGACGATTCGGCGATTCGACCTCATATTCAGAACGGAGGTCCTTGCATCCTGATCCCGCTGCTCGACTCGGCTAGATATCCTGAGGTAATATGCATTCGCCGGCCAGCCGAATGAATTATGCAAACTCTCAGGGACCCGATCCGCACAGTTTTTATGCATCGATTTCCCCTCTTCCTTTTGTCTTATTTTCGTTTCCTTTTTACGACGCCCTGCCCGCTCCTGCTGACCTAGAACTTACAAACGTCTAGGAAAAAACGTAAGGATATTCCAAATAAAATATCTATACCTTTATTAATAACAATATTAGGCCTTATCCTTACTTACTTAACTTAGTAACAAGTGAAATAATTAATAATTATCTAGATTATCTCAAACAACTGTTATTCGTTACTATATTATCGTTACTATTACGGTGCATCGATAATCATTTATTTTTCAATCATAAATGCAACAGTTGTTGATTATGATGTAAATTCAATATAAAAATCTGTATAAAAACTCTTAAAATATGTAACAGATTAATAAAATTGCAATCAAAATGGAACAAAATGTACATAATACTTAATGGAAACCTCTTAACATCTAATGCGTAATGGATAAAAATGATGTGGAAAATAGAACGAGGAATGATAACTAAGTGCGATTGTTTGTTATTCGCAACGACGGCACTGGCCGAAATATGAAATGCGCGCGTGTTGCTAAGCGAATTCAGGCCCGATCTAGCAATGGAAACTGCACTCGGCGAACTTACGGATCTAAATTCATTTATTCGATCGCGCGCGATCGACGCAGTCTGGTTTCCGCAAGCGATGCAAATATCGAACAACGAGGCGTGGGTCTGTTTGCAATTGCCTCCCACTTCATAGTATTATCACCGTTAGATCTAAACATAACCAGCTAGAAAGCTTATATTAATATACATATAACATTGTTGTGTCTCAGACAATTAGTACTACCAGTAATATATTTGAATAATTAACGTTATTTACCACGAAAAATCAAAAGTTCAAGACAATATATCTCTATCAAAGTTGATAAGTCTTTATATCTTACAAGAATACAAATAAAATTTTTAAAAAAGATTAAAATTAATTAAATTCCGAAGCTAATATTAACATTAAAAATGTACTTACAATTAGCATCAATTATTATTTGTTGCATTTTTGAAGGAACAAAAACGTAAATATCTTTGTAATATCGACATCGCCATCGCAATCCATAAATTTTTTAAGTTTAATCATTATCAATATACTGATTTCGATTGCAGTGAATAAATTATATTCGGCAGATATGCGATTAAAAGAGGTGGAGTTCGATACGCTCGAACGATCGTCGTGATCGATAGAACGATTCCGCAAAACTCGTATATTATTGCCAATGAGAAAAAAGTACAAGACGTCGTTGGTCGACACGAACATAGAGTTGCAACGTGACTATTGCCGGATTGCGATAATGTGAAAACGTTTAATCGACGCGGCATCGAAGATCGCTCCGTGAACGATTAATTATTCGCGATGTCGACAACTATGTTGCCCGTCCGCCCGTTAATCATTTGTTATATCGCACGAGCGAATGAGTTCTGCATACTCTCATTCACACTTGGCAAATGACTTGATTTACTAAGATCGGAATTAAGATCAAGCAACGATAAGGTTTAATATTTAATCGCTTTTTATTGTACCGAGACATTCGAGACTCGCTTTCCTATACACATGTTCTCCACGTAAAAAGTACTTTGTGCATTAAAATTATGCATCATAAGCTTGTAAATACTTACATAATTATACTTTTTCATTAATAATAATAACGTTTATATAAATTTAATACATATAAAATTATGCATCATAAGCTTGTAAATACTTACATGATTATACTTTTTCATTAATAATAATAACGTTTATATAAATTTAATACATATAAAATTATGCATCATAAGCTTGTATTGTAAATACTTACATGATTATACTTTTTCATTAATAATAATAACGTTTATATAAATTTAATACATATAAAATTATAAATAGAAACACATAATTTTGTGTACAAAAATTTATCTGTTGCATGTCTAATTGCAAGCCTATTGCGATACAAAAAATATAAAGATATAAAAAAATTTACAAAAATATTTTTCTAAATGTAATATTAATTATTCCGAATTCTAAAAATCTTACTTATAGAATCACAAAAAATGCGAGAATGTTATTTTCTTTCTCTTCTCAAGCATCGACTTATGCCTATCTAAAATACCGTTAAACGATCATCGCAGTCCATAAGTTGTGTCACAAGGAAACAGTCCATTTACTTCATTGGTTGAATGAAATTAATAACCACACCACGCCGGAAGTGACGTGTATCACGAATATTCTTTCACGCGCATAGTGTTCGCTTTCACAATATACATGGCTTGGTAATTATTAAGCTACTTTCACGCGTTTGTTCTCGAAACTCTTAAATAAACAAGAATGCAAGATTTTGATAATATTTAATTGAAAGTGGATTATCCAATATAATCTAATGCAATTTTAACGATTATTTGTTTCATACTATATTGAAACTTTGATGAAATAATAGAGATAGTCTTCAATAAAGTATTAAAATAACTTTTAAAGGCTTAATTTGCGATCCGCATTGCAAGAAATTTATTGTGACATAAAGAATATCACGTAAATTCATTTTTACGTTTGCAAAGAGGAGGGAAGAGAAAAGAGAGAGCGGCCATCGTGTCGCGGTTCATGACATACACGACAGAAGATGAATGCTCTGCGCTTTTGTGAGCGAGCCGCAACTCCTTGGGCGGGATGCGTGTTTTCTTCATCCCGCTCCGACACCGTGTGTGTACTCTTATGATGAATGTCGACATTAACTGAAACAATAATTCAATTAAGACTACCGTTATTCGCGTTGTTCGCTGGCGTCGCGAGGTCGACAGGTACGTCGCGCTCGTGCGTGCATGCCTATTGTGTATATTGACTATAATATTGATGTCAATCGAATGATATAACGATTGAAAGTCATTCGTAATTGATACCCGATTTGACGTTGGCGTTATGAAACAGAATACATCGCGCGGTTTTAAAAGTATGTATTATAAAACGAGTACACACGATTATAAATATATAATTAATGGTGATAATTCATTGAAGGCTTTCATGAAGGCGTACAATTTATACTATTACTAAGACAAAATGAGCAGAATTCTCGCGTGTTTCTGTATGAATTAGATATTTTACAATGTATTACTTTCATTTGACATAAATGGCAAAAATATTAAAATAAATTTCTTCATTTATCTTAGAACTGTCTTTAAACTTAATTTCCTTTTTTCTCCCATAATATGTTATTAAATATAATTACAATTTATTCATCAGAATGTCATCTTACTTTCTCTTTCCAAATCTTCTTTCAATCTAAAGAGAAATTACTTTAAACTGCAACTTCTTATTTCAACGCAAGAAGGAAATAAACTTGCGTTCGTTTTATTTACAACGTTGCTTCGATCAAACAAGTTTCCGTACTCTCGGGATTTGTGAAAGCACGGGACCCATTGTTTCTACGTTTCGTCTGCGGCTTTCGGCTTCTCCACTCTCGCTCTCGGCGAGAGATAACGGCGTAGGAGAGAGAGACGAGGGTCCCTCACCGAGTATAATTATTAGTCACGCTGTGGTCAGGGAATGTATACCTGGACGCGGTCTGACCGAGACCAGCGTAGATTCCATGTTATTTCCGCTGATTACATTCATTATCGGATTTAAAGTTAGTAGACCCTTAGTTAAGAGCGTCCCGAACGTCTCGTTGGCCTGCCGAATGCTACGACTCCAACGGGGACTCCTGACGCACGAACACGGCAAGGAACCGCCGAGAACCGTATATTAATTTTATTGAGCCGCACCGATTATTTTGATCTGTGTTGGTCTCTACTGGCCTCGTATTTCATTATTTCTCGTTTTGCCATTGCAAAAAAATAGACGTTTCCGTCGTTACTCGAGACAATCAAACGAAATCGAAATACAATTAGATCAAATTTTCTACACGAAATAAAATGATATCTAGATAATGTTCAATTACCCCAAAATTTTATATAAAATATATATAAAGTATTTCGTTGTAAATTTTATATTAAGATTTTGCTTAACCAATTTTTTCCCTAAATAACTCAATTACAATTGAAGAAAGATTTATTATTTGTTAATATTTCTAAAATTCATTTTCGATTTTAATTGCTTATAATTAAAAATTACATAATAAAATTATATAATAAACTTTAATATCTTAGTTAAGAAAACGATGTCTTTAAATTAAGATAATATTCTTACAACGCATATATGTATTTACGATCAATTTATTATTAATGTTATACTACTAATAAATTTTTCCTTATATATTTGTTGAATTTTCTTGTAATTAATGATTGTTTATACACTCATATGCATTAATGATTTAATTGCAAAGTTTGATTACAAATCACAAGTTTTCAAATACTGCCTGTCACAAGTGTACTTACAAAGTACAAAGTTATTTATCGGTGGAATTGATATGTTCACTTAAGATAATGCGAAAATTACGTACGTATGTATACGGTACATATATAAAAAATATTCCAAAAATAAACGCTTGGGAATACACGCGTTGTAAAACATATCGTATTTCTCTCGTATAGTGGGATGATATCACGAGCTGTAGGAAAAGTTTCAATCAAGTGATCAGGTCGACGCTTGGGTCATCGCTTGAATTCAAAATATTTTGCCAAATATTCACTGATTATTTTAACGCAGTTGATGATTAAATTATTCTTGCGGTTATAAAGATAAAGTAGTTGATATATTTTTTTTCTAGTAATAAACAAGGGTAAACACACGTTTTAATCACGTTTTGATCACGAATTGACCACGATGTTTTTCAACAAATACTGTATTTATGTCCAAATCTTTATTATAATGTCAAATTAAATTTAATCATTGATGAAATTTTCATTCTAACACTTAAATTGTTATTATAAAATTTACTTTTTATTTAAAATAAATAATATTTTTAAACAATCACAATTGCGCATGACATATTTTATTATGTTTTACACGATAAATTTGATCCTTCCATATTGCAGATGCATCAAAGCATGAAATGGATAAATGAAACCCACGACAGATTTTTCCGTCGGGCAATGAAATTGCTGATCGAACGATGTCATATTGGCCCCGATCAATACAATTGTGGCCAATTGTCGATGTTCCCGTTCCCGATCGATTGAATTTGCGGTGGATGCTCGACATAGAAAACAATGCTGTATCAATGCCGATGCGAACGGTACGATCAATGAGCGATGTTCGAAACGCCCACACTGAAAATTACACAAACACCGATAATTCGGTTTTATCGTACTTTATTCATAAACTGTCTGCGTGATTCGTACAATGTATTTTCTTCAGCCAGTCTGTTTCCTGATTTTATATGTATCCAGCTTTTATCTTCGAATTAACCACGATAAATAAATACAAAAATATTGCGGAGTAAAACAATTAAAACGATAGATATTTTATTTTTAAACACCTGATTATAAATTAATGCATGCTTATAGAAAACAAATAAGATCGATATATGTAATACCAAATATATAGAACCACCAACAAAAATTGATGTAATGAATAATGGCAATTGTTGTAGGTGTATCATGACAATTATTATTATTATTATTACCATATGTAACTATTTTAGTATTTAACTATTTTATTATATTTTATTATATTTATGCTGTTGTTTATATTTACTTTATATGTTATCGTCGATAACCAATCATATGGATAAAGTTCACTATTACATATTCCAAAATGTGGCAGCTGAAAGAAAGATATCGTAAATGCGGTAATATTTAATTTATACATAATCTCGCAGTAAACACTTATCAGGAAGCAAAATAAGCAATCAGCTTACTATGGAGTTAATATATTGAACAGATTATTACACGACACTCTCGCGCTTATCCTCTCAAATTCGAGTTTATTATTATAAAACGAGAATGTTTCGCGAAATTCGGCAAATTATACATCGTATGCGGATCGCAGAATATGCAATAAGCCGTTTTACGAACGGCGTAACATCAATTACTAAAATTATTAAATGTTTGTAATATGTTTTACTTCAAGCTTAATTATCGTAATAAATTCTTCTACATTTTAATAAATCAAAATTAAAATTATACCAATAGATTTTTTAAGAATAAGTAATTAAAAACAAGACGAAATAAGTCAAATTTCTGGAGTTAAATATCTAGAGAGCCGGTCTCACGCGCGATACGTCAAACGAGATGATGCCGGATAAACTCATGTCTGGCTCCACTATCGATACATTAATTAAAACATCGATGCTTGGCCGTGACTGGCAGCAAACTCACGCCCAGATTCAATCATTCGAATATAACGTAGCATTTTTATTTTGCTCCTGTTGTCTCGTTTGACATATCTTATTCTGCCTTTACAATGTAGTTGGTAGTCTTTTTCTACAAGCTCGTTTTTTTTTAATTCTATTCATTTTTGTAAAATTTCCTGCACAGATTAATTAAGAAATGTATCAAGAGTATGATTAAATATTATACTCAAACGATAATCAATAAAATTTTTTTAGATTTAAATTATCTTCTTAAATCTTGATGTGATATCTCTTTCTTTGTTGTTATAAACTACTAAAAAATAAACTTTAATAAAAATTTTATATAAATCAAAATATACATAAAATACATTTAAAATATAAATGCAACTTCTGATTATACTAAATATGTTGCTTTCAAAATACAAAATAAATATAAATTATTCCGTTATGTATTCTGAATTAAAAAATTTTGCAATATACACATATTATGCTATATCATCAATCTCTCATTGTTACTAAAACACTCATGTGCAGTGTAGGTATTCGAATTAACAATTCACCCCATAATAAAGCGTGGGGATAGCAAAGAACCCTGTGTAAACTTCGCCACCAGTTGCTCCGAAATTACATCATCTCATGTGTGCAGCTACGCGCAGCGTGGGACACAACGAATAAATCTCAACCCCCGGTGGACGCGCCGCCGGGGGCGGTAGCGGACAACTTCCGAGAGAAGCGGAGAATAGAGTAGTACGTGCTCTACCCTCAGAGAAGGGCGCGTCTCTAAGGGAGGAGTCGAGCCAGCGAGGATGCCGTCGAGGAGGCGGTGGAGGAGAAGGGAGGTATCGGGACGTGGCGTGGGAACGGAGGGAGAAAATGCTCACCACCCCTCTCATCGCCAACTCGCTCATCGGTAGGGGAACAACGGGGGGGAGGTGAGTTTTGCAACCCCGAGAGATGGTCGACAACGAAAATCGTCGTCGTCACTTAGTCGTTTCTCGTTCATTGACACGCGTGGGTTTGTTTTCCGACGTGGGACGCGTCGGCGAGTTCGTTCGAGTGCGATTCGAGTGAAAAAAATAAAAAATAAAAAGAAAAAAAATTATCCTAGACATTTAGATATAAATACATGTAGGCCAATTTACTATGAGAACACTTTTATTGTTAACGTTCTTTATCGACGCGCGCCGTCGTAGTCTTAAAGAAGAGTGTAGAAAATAGCAATGGAAGCTAATTGTGTGCTTAGCTTTGAAGTAACTCTAGAAATTATCAATTATTATCGTTATTTATCGATTTTTGTTATGAAATAAATGCCGTGTTCGACGAAAATTGTTAGATTGCTATCTACATGAAAATCTCTTACGATGGTGGAAGTAATACATCGGACGTACGTGAATGAGGAACGAAGTTTTAAAGCGGTGAGTAGAATAGATTATACAAAGTAGTTCATAAATAATATTATAATATTACATCATATTATTGAAAGTTTTGATTATTAAAAGCAATCGATAGTTTCGCTAATGAGAATGTTATCCCTATAATATTCATGTAGGTAGTCTCAGGTAGTTGATGAGACGTTCTATTACATTAATCACACGTGTATGGAAGTTAAGTTCACTGTACACATAATTGTAAACATTTTGTCAAAAACCGACTATATAATATAAATGTATCCATATTTATTTTACAATTCATTTATTATTCCCGAAGGAAGTGTTTTGTACCCAAAAAATTCATGTAATAACATTAATTTTGTAAATAATGAAATAAACTAATGTAACTTCCAATTTTTCACGTCGATCAAGTGTTGGCCTTAGTATTATTTAATTATTAAGTTGTTGAGTCTGCAAAATCTGCATAAAGCGTATCTATGTTTGTGTACCGTGAGGCACATTGAGAGAGCATTATTGTTCCTAAAGTAAACGTGCGTTTAAAGGGGGAGAGAAGCCAAAGTAGAGTCTTCTCGCAAGTCGAACGAGACGTCTTCTACGAACGCGTACGAAACGCACGAGAAACCGGAGTATCGCGCGTAATCGAAGGAGATGGAGGAGCACACGAGTCGCGAATGAGAGGCTGAAACCGGTGGAGAGAATGGAGTAGAAAAAGAGAGAACGCGCAAGAGAGACGTCCGACGCGGAGGGAAGAGAGGGTGCCCCATGAAGGGGGAGCCCGGAGGAACGAGGGGAGACCGTGCGTGCCCCACTCCCGCTGACCCTCTCTCTCCCTACCAAGGCTCGTGTCGCGTGTCCCATCTCCCACTTCTCTCCTACCGATACGTACACCGACACCGCCGCCGCCGCTGCCGCTGCCGCGAATCCGGTGTACCCACACGCGCGATCGCGCGCGCCCATGTGTGCATCTGCAAGTGGTTCTTGCTGTAGTTGGTACCCCGCGCATTCGTTCCGATGGAAAATGCAGCGTTCTATCGATAGAAAAGAGAGAGAGAGAGAGAGAGAGAGAGAGAGAGAGAGAGAGACAGGGTGGCTTGCGCGGGTTAGCAGGATTGGAGGGGGACGAGGGATAGGGAGGGTACCGTCGTGCGTGTCGGGATGCATGCGCGCGCGCGCGCGCGACGGTGTGACGGCGGCCACGCGTGTGGTGGAAAGAGAGACCCCGTCGGAAGAGAGGAACGAGAGGACGAGAGACGAGACGAAGGAGAGAGAGGTGAGACTTCTCCTCGGGGGCCTTAGTCGCCGACTGTCCGCTACTACGCGCGGTGTTAACACCACTATCGTCGTCATCGTCCAGCCCTCTCTTTCTCTCCCTCATCGCACTACCAATCCCTCCCACTCCGCCCTCTCCCTTTCCCTCTCACCTGTTGCGGCGCACCCCTTTGATCCAGTCGTTTTCGTGCGCCCCGCTTGAAGATCGTACTTCGCAGCGACGCGGCGCGCACTATCTCGTTCAGTACCTCGGAGGAACTATCACGTGTCCTGGAAACAGCCAGGGCAAGACCGGATCAGCGGGATCTTCGAAAGAAATCGCGAGGAGGGGACGTTAATATTGATCTTCTGGATATCAGATCAATTGTGGATATCGATTGAAGGAAAGTGGGTTTTCAATCGTGGGCTTCCATAAGGATGGAAAATCATTACCTATAAGAAAGTACTCTCGAGAAATAACTTCCAAGATATCAAAAAGTCGTAGTCACGACTTAAGTTTCTAGGATACTAACGATACAATGTCGAGTTGACGATCGTAATCATTCGAAATTTCGTGTATGTATATGTGTGTGTATGTGTGTGTGTGTGGAATTGGCTGTTTACAGATTATACTCGATCTAGGATCAATAAATCCATGACACGACGACCGTGGATGTGGAAAGTGCCGAGCGGAGTATAAATAATATTGTTATACTCTGCTACGTTCAAGAGGATCTTCGAATATACGTATCTTCAAACATGTATTTCATTGTATTTCAATATTGAAAATATTTCTGTTACTATTTTCACGCGAACCGTAAAAGAGCAATTGTGGGGCAAACTGATGAACAATTTATGAGAGATAAACTTGTATATCTGAAGCGCGACGACAAAAGAAACGGAACGATTGCCGATCAAAAATCTTGTGGCGGTGTCGATTCCCTTTTCGTGGGAGTAGAAGTTGACTTGTTTGAAAAGTGAATTTCGAAAAGTGTCTCAGACAAATACGTAACATGAGTCCCAAGTGAAGTGGAGTGTTGACTACAAAGTGTACTGGCATTGAAAGCTATTCTTCATCTCATCGTCACCATTGAACGGCCGTCGATAAACGGATTCACGCTGCCATCTGCACGAGAGGTGAGATCGTCGTAAAAAACGTGATTACTTTATTAAAAATTTTATCGAATCTACATAGCGTTAATTTTCTCTTAAATTCTGCCATATTCAACGAAAAAAAATTGAACGAAAAGTAAAAGAAATACCAAGTCATTCAAATTAAAATATTCGATCATTTTTTACATTCAGTGTTACATATTTCTATATGTACATATTAATTAAGATGAACTTTACACTGTCTTAATTTATATATATATATATATATATATATATATGCTGTATTAAGTTACCTTATATTTACACCAGAAAGAATAGAACTGAATTAGCGATTTAGAATTGCGCGGCGTTAATTCATTTGACAAATCCAACGCCCACAATTACGAGCATTTTATTGTCTCTGTCGCATTTACATTCAACAACTTAATATAAATTGCAAAACACATGAATATTGTTATACAAATTTTTTCAATTTGCATATTTTCTTTCACCCATTAATTATTTATTCTATAAAATATTTCTATAAGAATGTCTAAATTTCATGATACTAAGAACGAAAAAAGAGGAATTTCAACTAATATTATAAAGCGCTTAAACTCATGTCGCCAGAGATTATCGGCAGGAGATGTCATAAAAGTTCCACTAATTGCTTTGGGACAGCGGGGATGACGTATGGTGCAACAAATGTCATTAAAAAGAAACGAAAAGATCGTTTTTCTTATCAGAAATCATGCCGGCTTCTGTCTATATATCGCTCCGATATATTTATCAACATTTTCTCCGCCACATTGACAATTAAAATCTTTTGTCTAGTCATACGCACGTGCGTATGAATGAGACACGCAAACGTCATCAACGTCGTCAACTCACAATCAGGCATCATCTCCGGCCCCAGGAACAACGGGGCCCGACTGTAAAGC
Organism: Wasmannia auropunctata; assembly: GCF_000956235.1. NCBI lineage: Eukaryota > Metazoa > Arthropoda > Insecta > Hymenoptera > Formicidae > Wasmannia > Wasmannia auropunctata. The sequence goes on from NW_012026784.1 coordinate 8,712,995, forward strand.
TGTCAGCGGGATAACGATAAGCGAGCGTTAACTTTATGTGCGCCCCCTCAACAAAACGTGCGTTTGGTAAAAATGAACTTTCGAATGATATCATTTACGGAGAATGTGTACCGAGAGCAAGTCTCTCGTCCGCGCTCGCGTGCGCGCGCGTTTAACGAGCGGTAATAAAAATATCTAATAAGCTACCGCCACAATAATTAATTCCGGCAATAGCATTAATCGTTGCCATCGAGGCGGCAATTATTTTTAAACGTACTGCCGTTACGCGTTTCGTCGTAAAACTCGCTATACTGCCGATGCTTTTTCTACCCAATATCCCGTAGCGGTGTAAAACTCCCCGGTTCTCTCGAAAAGCAAGACGCGCATTTACGCGCGTCGGAGATTAAACGGAGCCTATCTCTGGAGCATTTGGCTTCGAATAAAAATTATTATTCGAGATCCTTTATATCGTATACACATACTACATATTTTAATTAAGGAAATAACTGCACTGTATTGGACTACATATATTGGAATGTGACTCAAGATTAAGACAAGAGAATGTCATGTATTGTGACTTGCGATATTGGTAATACAGATATATTGTGAACCTATCTTTATAGTCACTTTTTTATAGAAATTCCTAATTCATAAGATAGACATTATAAACATCCAAAAGTCTTTCGATATTTTGCTCCGAGACTTTCCGCCGTAAGTTATGGCAAACACGCGGGGTATCACATAAATCACGCGTGAGTATGCGGAATAAAAGGAAAAGAAGTGAGAGGTGAAGTAGAGACTATAGGTATACCATCTAATGTAGATACACTATCGCACAATAACAGTAGCGCGTACACGCTCGCATTGGCACACGCGCACGATTCGGTACTTACATAATTCGCGCATGTTACAAGTAGTAACGCGGGTAGCCGTCATGCAATCCGCTCATTCTTTCGCGGTTGGAGCTGATTGCATCTGAGATACGGGCCAGGCGGGCTGCCCGTAAGAATACGTCAGCGCAAACAGCACCAAGAAAATAGACCACTCCTTCGCTCTGCAGCGCGCGAAAATTACCTTTTAACCTCGAATATAATATCTACTTCAGATATCTATATCTTCATATTGCTATATAAATATAAATAGAACTAATGGAAACAGAGTCGCTTATATTATATTCCCTTATACTTGCTACTTAAACGATGTTTAATTTCCATACATCTCGTTATATCTTCCCTTCAATTCTTTTACTAAAGGATAAAATAGAATCATTTCAAAGAAATTTTCGTAGAAGTCTTCTGAGTTTATTTTAAGTTTAGATAATTGGTATTTGATACAGACTGATGCACAATAGTTTTAGTATGTAGTTATAGTTTTACAGAGTTTTAAACAGAATTATTCTTTGTAGAAGAAACGCACATCTTTAGCTTGCACCAAAATGAAAACCGTCCGTGCATGTTCTTCGAATGCACGTCATTAGCTTGCAATCAAAATAAGAACCGTCCGGGCATGTCTTTAGAAAATAGTCATCAGTGTCATCACACTTATAATATTCACACTCATAATACTTAGTACACCAATAATTACAGTAAGTACAGTTACATAATTGGTGAGGATATCTTTTGAATATACCACTCGAATATACATTATATGATGCACAATTTCCACCCGCACGATTTCTGACGCACCTCTGACATGTGCGACTAAAGCACGTATTCGGAGGGCAATATTGCAATTTCTTTTCACCGTTTATGCACTCGTAGTACATATTACAATTGTTGCTTTCGTGAGATATTCTGGATCGCGGCCAATTACCATTTTTGTCCCTTAAAGGACAATTAATGCAACCGGCTCGCCATGTCCAATCACAGACCTGTTCGCGCCTATTATAGTGCAGCCTTGAAACTGGGTCTCCCGGGGTACTCAGAGGACAATTAAACTCAATTCCTTTGCCCAAACACTTGTAAAACTTCGTGCAATCAGTTTCATGTGGAAGATGGACCGTTTTGTTTGATGGTTTTAGAAATGGACAATCGGTCGGAATGCCATCGCATTCGTTGCAGCCTTCTTTCAAAATTGATCGTTTAGGTTGATCTTCCTTCGCAGCAACTTCATTGTCAATCCAAAATATCAAGCATGTGATGACAATTACGTATATTCCTGTACCGAATGAATGTTATTGCTAATGGATGTCAATCGCAGTACAATCAAATTGCAATATATCGACTTTTATTATATAATCTCAGAGAAATGTCAATTATTTAATATATATTATATATAAATCATCATATAAAAAATATATATATCTATTTATAAATTTGAATCGCAATAGGAGACTCTCGATGTGTATGTGCAGTATAAATATATGTATATCTCCATCAAATTAAATTTTAATAATCGTATTATAGAAATATATTTTTTAAGCACTTACTCTTCATAGCCTGTTGTCCAATCAGCTAGACAAATTGAAGAAGAAAATATATCGTTTGATATATTAACACCTTTCTGACTTGTGTCGTACTATTTTGAACGGCTTTTATACTGTGCATTATCACAAAGATAAATTATCATTTAATATCATATATTGATATCAAAGACATTTCTTGTTTATACAATAAAAATACTATTTCGTAGAAGAATTATATACTGCAAATTTTATATATGAACAATGAACAATTTTTGTGCGTCCGTAAAACAATAGTTTATGATGCAGAAAGTTGGAATAATAATTAAACTTTATGTTACGCAATTCTCATCGTTAAGTTTGATTAATTTAAAATCACAGAAATAACTCTTTTATGATTTTCAAATATTAGATAATAATTAAAACGCTCATAAATTTTTTTATCATTGCACAAATTCCTAATGTATTACATAACACTTTCCGATTATTTCATTGTAATTTAAAAGTATATGCGTGAATCTTTAAATAAAATATAATCTTCTGTTATCAGTTTAAGTGTCTTGAAATTTTTAAAAATTTTTTCGTGTCTTGAAGTTTTATCTCTAAACAACCTTTGATTAACGTCATTGAAACACATAATCTGCATTGCTATCAAATACGATAAAAAGAAAAAAAGATGAGCTTAAAAGAAAGAAAAATTAGTTTGAATAAAGATTTCTGGCGTATACGTTCGGATGAGACGAATGAGTGTGTAATCGGTTAATCCTGCGAGCGCAGCAGGATATCTTCGTGCCAACGAGGAGACAGTTGGAATGACATTAAAATACAACGAGATACGGTCAACCAGTTGCCATCGTTGAGAAATTCTGACTTCAATGTCATCACGCAGTAACATTGTAACCCTTGCCCGGTAT
>NW_012026784.1:8716308-8758910 GCF_000956235.1 Wasmannia auropunctata
GTGTGTTTTTTGCGTGTATATATGTACCATCTATTTTTATTAATTATCATGTATCCTAAATTTGGATGGTATAATAGTAATAACATAGTCTGTTTACCAAAATATTGTGCAATAATTAATATGTAATAAATTGATTGAGTTTCTAACAGTATTAAAAAGCAATAATAATTATCTTTTTAATTACTTTTAATTTAATGAAAAAAGGAAATAAAAATATGGAATTACTAGAATTATAGACATCTAAGGCAAATATGTGAGTGTTCATTGTTCAATCCAAAGTAATATTAAACTATCATTACTCATTAAGTATTATGATAACTATTAGTTTTACAGAGTTTTAATCAGAATTATTCTTTGTAGAAGGAACGCACATCTTTAGCTTGCAATCAAAATGAAAACCGTCCGGGCATGTCTTTCGATTGCACCTGTTTAGCTTGCAATCAAAATAAGAACCATCCGGGCATGTCTTTACAAAATAGTCGCCATTTTCACACTCATAATACTTAGTACACCAAGAATCACAATAGTTACAGTCACAGAATTCGTGACGCAATCTTTCGCCTCTCGGACATTCATTATATGCGTAATTTCCACCCGCACGATTTCTGACGCACCTCTGACATGTGCGACTAAAGCACGTATTCAGAGGACAATATTGCAATTTCTTTTCCCCGTTTATGCACTCATAGTACATATTACAATTGTTGCTTTCGTGAGATATTCTGGATCGCGGCCAATTACCATTTCTGTCTCTTAAAGGACAATTAATGCAACCGGCTCGCCATGTCCAATCACAGACCTGTTCACGCCTATTATAGTGCAGCCTTGAAACTGGGTCTCCCGGGGTACTCAGAGGACAATTAAACTCAACTCCTTTGCCCAAAAAACACTTGTAAAACTTCGTGCAATCAGTTTCATGTGGAAGATGGACCGTTTTGTTTCCTGGTTCTGGAAATGGACAAACGGTCGGAACGCCATCGCATTCGTTGCAGGATCCTTCTTTCAAAATCGATCGTTCAGGTTGATCTTCCTTCGCAGCAACTTCATTATCAATCCAAAATACCAGGCATGTGATGACAATTACGTATATTTCTGTACCGAATGAATGTTATTGCTAATGGATGTCAATCGCAGTACATACAATCAAATTGCAATATATCGATTTTTATTATATAATCTCAGAGAAATGTCAATTATTTAATATATATTATATATAAATCATTATATAAAAAATATATATATCTATTTATAAATTTGAATTGCAATAGAAAACTCTCGATGTGTATGTACAGTATAAAAATATGTATATCTCCATCACATTAAATTTTAATAATCGTATTATAGAAATGTATTTTTTAAGCACTTACTCTTCATAGCCTGTTGTCCAATGAGCTCGACAAATTGAAGAAGAAAATATATCGTTTGATATATTAACCTTTCTCACTTGTATCGTACTAATTTGAACAGCTTTTATACTGTGCATTATCACAAAAATAGATTATCATATATTTATTGATATCAAAGACATTTCCTGTTATTAATTGTCATATATTCATTGATATCAAAGACATTTCCTGTTTATACAATAAAAATACCATTTCGTAGAAGAATTATACTGCAAATTTTATATATGAACAATGAACAATTTTTGTGCGTCCGTAAAACAATAGTTTATGATGCAGAAAGTTGGAATAATAATTAAACTTTATGTTACGCAATTCTCATCGTTAAAAAAAAGCACAGAAATAACTCTTTTATGATTTTCAAATGTTAGATAATAATTAAAACGCTCATAAATTTTTTTATCATTGCACAAATTCCTAATGTATTACATAACACTTTCCGATTATTTCATTGTGATTTAAAAGTATATGCGTGAATCTTTAAATAAAATATAATCTTCTGTTATCAGTTTAAGTGTCTTGAAATTTTAAAAAAATTTTTCGTGTTTTGAAGTTTTATCTCTAAACAACCTTTGATTATAACGTCATTAAAGATTATAACGTCACAATCTGCATTGCTATCAAATGCGATAAAAAGAAAAAAGATGAGCTTAAAAGAAAGAAAAATTAATTTGAATAAGGATTTCTCGCGTATACGTTCGAATGAGACGAATGAGTGTGTAATCGGTTAATCTTGCGAGCGCAGCAGGATATCTTCGTGCCAACGAGGAGACAGTTGGAATGACATTAAAATACAACGAGATACGGTCAACCAGTTGCTATCGTTGAGAAATTCTGACTTCAATGTCATCATGCAGTAACATTGTAACCCTTGCCCGGTATTCCGGTAGCATAACAAGTAGTTGGCCATTTTACAGGAAACATTTATTGTTATACTATATGTGTAACAAGTAAAATTGTCTTAGCTTATATCATGCCTGAAATCAATGTGTACGTATGAGTTTATTATTCTGTATAGGATTATTGCTTTATAATTATACAGAATTTTTGTTGAATTTACACAACGTTATTGGAAAGATTACATGTGTGTTTTTTGCGTGTATATATGTACCATCTATTTTTATTAATTATCATGTATCCTAAATTTGGATGGTATAATAGTAATAACATAGTCTGTTTACCAAAATATTGTGCAATAATTAATATGTAATAAATTGATTGAGTTTCTAACAGTATTAAAAAGCAATAATAATTATCTTTTTAATTACTTTTAATTTAATGAAAAAAGGAAATAAAAATACGGAATTACTAGAATTATAGATATCTAAGACAAATACGCGAGTGTTCATTATGCAATCCAAAGTAATATTAAACTATCTCGTTAAGTATTGTGATAATTATGACAAATAAGATTATTTTCGTTTACCACAATGTTTATTTTATAAAAATTGAATGTTGTTCAGAAAAGAAATTAAAGTTATAATTAATAATATTCTTCAATATCACACATTTTCCCTGTAGATATTTCGAAATCGATAGATTTGTTATTCGCGTTTTTGTCATCGCGTAGCGGTACAAAACTGTAAACGCCGAACACAATGAAGTGAAAGTAGCTTCGAGAGATTGGACTTGTTTCACCGGATCTATTATTCCTGATTTATTGGCAATGTTATGATGGCGGTGGCGTTCGATACAAAGTTTGTTTGCGATACGTCAACGCTGCAAAGAAATTCCAATATTGCCGTTACGCGGGTTAATATAACGGCAATGCTAGTTAACGATTGAACGCGCTATGATAATACATTCAATGCTATGAAAATATCTAATATAAATGCCTAAAATTTAATATTTTCGCAATTAAAAATTTCAAAAGTTTTTTAATATTGCAAAATCGATTTTGTATTCTGTGTATAATTTAAATATATAGCAAATTGAAGTTAAAATTAAATCGTAAAAAATATTATTTTGTCGTCGATTTCGTTTAGCTTATTATACCTCAACATTATTACTTTCTTGATAAAATTCTTTTTAAATCTTTAATCTTTATTTATTTGTAATATCTATCATAATTATTTATAAAATTATTATTATATTATTTATAATTTAACGAATTTAACGAGACGGATGTAGATTCGAAATTCCAAGGACAACAAAGGGGAATCGTAAGTTTCAACGTGGTCTGCTATACAGATATCATTCGATCATAAATCCCCACGCAATTCCGGTTATCGCATCGAAGTCGACTGCCGCTCGGCGGCAATTTGTTATCGGCCGATTTATTGCATTTCAGCGGCTGTCGCGAAACGTCGTGGCAAACGAAAGTGTCTATTGAGGATTGCGATTTCTGTCGACACAGAGTACAGTGTATAGTGAAGAAATATCAACGCACTACGCCATCATAACCCTCCGGTCGTCGTACGTACCTACCTACCTACCAGTAGCATAGCAACTAGGGGCTGGGTGTACCGAGTTTATTGTATATACGCACCGTATATCACTATGTAGCTTTCGCATGCCCGAACTTGCACGCATGCATGCACGCACGCACGTACGCACGCACGTATGCATGTACGGATGGCCTAGGGGCTGGATTACGAGCACGCGTCATACGTATAAATACGTTCTCTGCGTAGCGATTATATACGCGCGAGCAGCGTGTGCGCGTGTATGCGCCTGCCCTAGAGGAGACAGATGCGTAGCGCGCACGCATTTGCGTCCTGGCACGCGAGCACCCTCGCGCGACTCTTTTCTCTCGCACTATACAGACTTACCGGGCGATCGGCTTACTCCGCCATCGTTCGATGCGTCTTCGCATAAACTTATTATGTAATCTTTAATTATATTTTATTCAGATACTATTTAATTAATTATTTTACTTAAAAAAATGTAGTAAAACCGAAGAAATTTTTTTTTATTTAACTGTAAAATATACTTGTTCTCTTTTGTAATATTCAAATTAATTTGTTTTCTAGATCTTAGACATTCCAATTTCTATCGAATAATGTTCATTCCGCTGCGATTATCAATTTCTTGTGCAACTCGAAATGCGTAGGATACCGAATCTGATCGCGTTGTAATCAAAAAACGAAATCGTTACGCTATCCGTCGAGATCACCGTTGTCGAGAAGATGACCCGGATTATACATAAAAAGATTCGTATACGCGCGGGAGAGACACGTGCCGAAGGAATCGCAACTTTGACGGAGCAGCTGGCGAGGCGAGCCAAAAGAAACATCAAGGAGTTCCCTAGTCTAGACCTAGATCCGTCTCTAGACGGATCAGATGGACGGGCAAACGGACAAACGGAAAAGGAAGGAGAGGGAGACAGATCGCCAGACGTAAGGCCCAAAGATCACGACGATGGTAGCACGTGCCCCATTCAAGACGCCGTCTTTCTGCTAGGGGCCCTCCACCCTCGTAACTTAGCCTCACCTAATCCAACCTCTCCTTCCAGCCGGGGCTATTCAACCGGCGACGTGGCGAGCTCTTTGTGACCCCAAGTTCGATCAAAGTAGCGCTAGTACTGATTCAGCCGCCGTCTCGCTTTCTTTCACGCTTTTTTATCGCGCCACACATCAGGAAGTTATAACGTCCGCTGCCTTTCGTCGGGGCCTTGCGAGCCCCCTCTCCCCCCCCACCCTTCCGAACTTAAGACGGCTAATCAGCGCGAAATAATAGAACAAGGAACAGTAAACTTTAAAGATTGGGTGATGTTTCTGCTTTCAGCACGTAACTTGTCGCATACCTCTCGAAACTTTTTCTTTAAATACCACGATGACTCGCGGAAAAAGTTAACATAAATTTTTTGCTGAAGCGTGTAAAATTTACTGATAAATTTAGTTGTATAACTGCAATTATAATTACAGAATACATAGGCACGAATATAGAGCGCAATGAATTAATCAACAGTTTTTGCCAACATTACTTGTCGATTCTTTGATCACGTTCGCAAAAAAATCTGCTTCACAAAATAAAAATTTATTTTAATTTGATTTAATTTTAAATATCGAGTATTTTGATAGTTACACATGTATATTTCTTACATGAAAAATTAATAAAGAAATTACATAAGTCAGTTTATAACATATTAAATTCAATATTATCAGAGATAACAATAAGCGAATAGAAAAAAAAATCAGAGAAAACCACACGACACAATAGTTTATCATAGAAACCGCAAGTTGACATACATCCTGCCGCTCTGAACGTTCACCCAACTGTGCGTCTCCATTTTCCTTCTTCTTCAAAGAAAATCCGACTTTCCAATAGTAAGTGCCAATTTGTCAGAGGTTCGCAGACAAACAGACATTTAGCGTAACCGCCCACGCACATAAATCAGGAAAAGAATATTAGCTTTTAGAACGTTTACACGCCCTTCAGAGCCCTACAGGGGATTGCTTTCACTGCCTCTTGTAAACTCGGTAGCCATAAAGATTCGGAAGCTTTTTAGAAGCTTTGACTTTTCTTTCGGAATAGAGTAGAGGGGGATAGGAGAGCAATGATCCAACGAAGGACCACCCGTTGTTCCTGTTTGCACTATTTAAGGACAACGGTACGAGCGGACTGCGCACCGTTGAAATTCCAACGGACATCGCCGTCCCGTTCAAAGAACCGTAAAGATCATGGGATGTCCACCCGCATTAGAAAAAGAGAGAAAAGAAGAACGATGAAAACCGACTAAAGGAGCATAAACCTCCCTAACACCAGGCCAGGCTTTTTTCTTCGAGAGGCGTGTCATCACCATGGTCATAAATTTATAATTCCCCAATTTGATCGATACAAGAAATGATCTTTTTTTATCTTTTATTGTATTAGATATTCTCATTTTTACACATTTATACGATAATCCATAAAATTAAAAAATTATAAAATATCAAACTTCAAATATCTATATATTTATATATTTGCATTTTTCTTTATTATGCATTATATATCTCGCAATATTCTTCTTTTATTTATAAATCTATGATTAAAGCTAAAATTAAATTTTAATTAAAAAGTATTGTGTATAATACTAGTAGTATGCATAATAGGAATATTATACATATATAAATTAACTGCAAATATTATTAGAAGCGTACAAATTCTTCTTTTCTATTTTTTTTAATATTTAAACGTTCCTAATATTATTTCTTCATAATTCTATCTATCAGAACTTCACATTAATATTCACGCTATAACTGAAAAACAAAGCGACAGGCTGGTGATTAATAACGCATTTTAAGGATCATAATTTTTGTTACATATCATTTAGCCTCTTACGCAGTAGCGAGTAGTTCGGGAATAATGGCGATGGCCTCTCATTAGTTCTCGGAACACTAAATCCGTCCGTCTAATTACATAGCGGCCAAGGCAAGTCTCGCAAAACGACCGCGCGAAGCGATGATGCCGTAAGAATTTCTCCTCGAAATCCCAGTGTAAGCATTTTTATTTGATACCATTCTCCATCAACCAATATTATTGCATTTGCACAATTATAAAATAAAAATAAAGCAAATTGGTTACTATTTCTGTATTATTATAATGGATATTAATGTATTATTGTATATCAATTGTCTACGAGTTTAGGAAATCTGTGAGAAATCGTGAGCAAATTTATCGAGAAATTTGAGAATATTCTTTAATATTTTGTGAAAAAAAATGTTATCTTAAAGTCGCGATATATAATTATCTTGTAACATTTATTATAAAGCTCTTTAATTTTAGCAGAAAGTCATCAACAACGAAATTATTATCTAAAAAGATTTCTTTATTATATATGAAATGTATGTTCCTAATATTATAATAATTTAATAAAAATGCATGTACGTAGGCAATTATAGAAAGAAATACGCAGAAATACGAATTGATTCTTTTCAAATTTTTCACATTGCCCGCGATATTTTGTGCTAAACGTTCGTTCTGTGTAATATCAGCGTGCTCGCATGACGCGTCGCTACTGGACGCTACCGCGGTTAGTACAGCGGCGGTGAACCAATTCAGGTTTCTTTGAGGCCCGACTTCTCTTTTCACGTCATCTCGAAAGGAGAGCTCGATATTCTTTCAGAAGAGCGATAAAGGTTTCGCGCGCCCGGGCGCACGCTGAAAGGAGGACTCTCGCAGCGTGTGAAACCATCGGCGCGATCTGCCGCGGGCGATCGTTAATAATAAAGCTTCATTATGGCCCGCGGAGCAACAGTATATAGCGTACAATTACGCGTCAATTCTGTCAACGTATATCGTCACGTCGCGGGCCTACCTATGCTATTCCTGAAAAGAATTGTAGTACACTCACGCGATACACACATATGCCATTCAAGCTTCTTAGAAAACCTTTTTTCTCAATATCTAAAGCATATTCCTTCCTGATCACGCAGACTACTTCGACATTGACAAAAGATGTCGTCTTTTGTTAAAGAAAATTGTATAATCTAATTATCAATGATATTAGTACACGGGAAGAACGATTTTCCTGGAAGGACTAAAAATTTTACTGGATACAGATCTGAAAATAATTCTTTCTGTTGGACCATCAAAATAATTTTGTTGGAAAGTCAAACTGATTGCTAGAATATTAAAACGTTTTACAGTAATGCTTATCATTTTTGAGTTTCCAACAAAATTATTTTGATGATCTAATAAAATTATTTTCAGATCCAAATTTTTTGACCTTCCATCAAAATCGTTCTTTCCGTGTATCTATATACCTTCTATATTTTTGCACTTATTGAAAATTTTAGGTACGCTCACAATTATAAATGTGTACATTTTTTTAGAGTTATATTTTTAGACTCTTGGGGAGCTAAACAAAATTTGTCGCTTTAATTATTTTTACAAAAGAATTAGAGAAGATGAAACAATTTCTTCTTTCTTTTCCAGATTACTCAGATTAAAAATTTTCTCAGAGCATTGATATCGCGATGAGAATCCCAATACCGTAATTATCTTCGCAGATTCTTCGATTCTTAGTAGAAGTAGACGTAACGCAACGTGACGGGCGACTTGGCATTGCGCACCTCTCGCGAAAGATACAAATTGAGATAGCTGCATCGCACAGAGGGCTACATCGCACCCCTGCGGCTTCGTTGTTCCTGTGCCATTGTCTTGTGAATACGCGTATATACGGTGAGGGGGCGGAGGGGGCCCTAAAAGGCACGTACACGCGTGGTTTACACGCGGAGTACAAGGCAAGCTGCAACAGCAAGCGCCTCGTCATAACGGTCGCCGACGAGGTCACGGGGAATACGGGCGACAGGACAGGCAGCCAGCCCGAGGGCCATTATTGTGCGCGGACGACGGATCTTTATGTGAGATCTTACACGGGGTCCTGCGGGGCCCCCCTCCTTCCCCCCCTTTCCGCCCTGCGTCGCACGCCCATATAGCAATACGGAGGGTGCTGCGGTTTCACTATTTTTCTCTCCCTCATCAATCCCTCCCGTTCTTTCGCGCGCTGGGGCCCTCTGTAATCTCTCTCTCTTCGTATACCCCGGGCACCGTCTCGCCGCCTTGTAAATCTCTTTAGGCGTTGAAAAACGGTATGTAACATGAAGAAAGAAGGATTTTATAACTCGGAGAGAAAAGTCATCGGTTGAGAACCAACGACCTCACTAAATTAATTCGAAACGGTACAATAGAATTTTGCAAAGCCTTCTGTTCTAATTATTTCTTCTATATTTTATTTACCTTCATATTTGATCTAATGTTCAATATTATTCTAATTCTGCACTGTCTTTAAATTAAATTACCCAACAAGGGTCCAGAGTACAAATGTCTTTACTCGTCTCTATCTCTTCGTTATCATCGCGTCTACTCTTCAAAATTCCACTCTCGCAATTAATCTTCGCAACGACGGAAATGTCCTTCATAAAAAAAAAACCGTTTATATGATTTCTTACTTACCGAGCCATTATTTATCTTACATAACTGATGTTACAATCTTGTAAATACGTATTCGCATCTAGATTCTACCAGGAATATATGTCCCCGGGAATAAATCGTGTTCTCTTTCTCTCTCTGTCTCTCTCTTTTTCCTCTATCCTCGGTGTGTGTGCGGTAGGGATATACACACTCAAGCGGCGGCGGTGGCGATAGCATGGTAGGGGCAAATCCTAATGAGGATTCCCTCTCTACACCGGCTACAGCCGACCGGCGCAAAGTAAATGAGCAGGTGCCTCTGGTATGCGCCCCGCCTACGCTTTCCACTCCGCTTCTCGTTCTCCACACACGTCTCTCTGAGCCTTCTCTTTTTTTTCCACTTTTTCTCTCTCTTCTTGTGTGCTTGTGATGGAAGATTGCGTGGAAAAATGGTCGCCGCGCCCGGACAAATTATTCGTTTTCCTCTGCAGTCTTTCCCTGCCGGCCTGTCCCCTTTCCTACAAACGCGACTAGTCACGACCGTATTTAGGGTGCATTAGGAAAGCCAACGTCATAATTCACGCTCGAATTCTCGGTTGTTCCGCTTCGCCACGTTTGGGAAACCTGTTGCGCCGCACGTTGTTATGTCGTAGGTGGATCGTGTAAATTACTTCTGTATTCCGTGTGCCACTTTCATGATGCAGGCATAAAGTTTCCACTGTCCTTTTTACGTTACTTCTATGGTCGGTGTATTAATCCCTATATTTATGACTCCCAAGCGGTGCTCGACCTTTCCATTACATTACTTTACAAGTTTATTTCATCTTAAAGATTAAATTATATATTTAGATGGACATGTTGCGTTTCTAACAAAAAAAAAAAGAAATTCACAACTGTAAAATGGCTATTCTAAATTAAGTGAATTAATAATTAGAACATTTCCAATGATTTACATTTCTAACTTTTAATAAAACAATGTAAATTATATGTAATTGAATATCAATAATCAACTGCATTCTGGAAAACTTTAAAATTTTTTTGTATAATAACCACTACTTTCGATTTTTATTTCTTTAATTTTTAGCGGCTTGTTTTGTACAGTCTTTTGTATACCTATCGAAATGCGAGTGTATTAAATTCAGGTTTTTTTCTTCGGACGAAAGCAATCGAAAGTAGAAGTTTAGATGAATCGACATGTAATCCCCTTATCTGCCCGATCACGGATGACGAATCGACGGGACGGTCGTTAGACTTTCAACCTTGAAGAGAGACCTTCCGAAGGTGAGCAGAGGCGGTGACATGGCTGGCTAAATCGGGAGGAGAGTTCTCGGAGCAAGACTCCTCTCTTCTAGTCGTACGTGCCCGCGAAGAGGTCTTCGAGACAGAGCAAACGCGCGCGCTTTTTTAATACCCGTAGTCGTGCATGCTCAGTTGCGTGCTCGCGCATGAACGCGCGCTCGCGCGCACGTACCTGCACGTGTTTGCTTAAAATCTTGACGCATGACCGACCGTTTGATTTGTTTTTCCTTCCTCAGGGCCGGTACGGATGCTTGCACAAAACTAAAATGTCGACCACGAGATTTCAATCCTTTAATAAGCAAGATATTCCTTTTCCATGGAAACAGGGGTATTTATTATTGTATAAAATTCACTAATATCAAATTTTTGTTTAACCGTTGGCAACTTGTTAAAGAAAACATCATTATATAGCGAAGAAATTAATATTTGCTTTTTAATACTTTTATAATGGAAATGTAATAATTAAATCTAATAATGATAATATATAATAGGTGCGCGAAATATGTACCATGTCCTTTTGGTTCACGCGAAAAGTACCCTTTTCAATCAAATTGGCGGCGATAATTTTTGGTATGATACAGTAATTATTGTTTAATGAGTTTTTTTGTTTCTCTTTGTGTAATTTGGAAAGGATAAAACTGTGTTTTTATGATTAAAAATTAACTTGTAATTTGGGTCCACTAATTAATGTATTACCTAATTGACGCTATTAAATGCGGTATAATTGAGATGACGCGAAAGTCTTATTCGATCTCGAGATACACGGTATCCGATCCTGTAGATTTCTGGAAGAGAAGTCACCGTTCGTCCTTCGTCGATCGTACACTACTGGCGACCTTAACGACGTATACGTCTCACTCTGTTCGTCTTCCAAAGTTATCGTATCTTCTCTCGCCTCTCGGAAAAGGACGAACACCTCCCTACGGATCTTCCTTCGCCGCGGTATGTAAATACGAGAAACGAGAGGGCTCCTCATCTCGGACGACCGACCGCGGTGCATCGTATCGTATTCCGCAGCCATTTGTCTTCGCGATCCGGGATTACGTTACCACGATGATACACGATGACATTTATTTCGGGATTTGTTCGGCTCGGGCCCGTGGTCCTTTCTCTGCTACCCGGGGAATCCTTCGTGAACACTCCTTTCGTCGCGAGCCACGCGCATTTGTGCGCAGCCGGTATCATGCGAAACAAATGCTCGAAGAAGGCATTTTCTTAAAAATTGTTCTTACACATATTATTAGACATAAAAATGAGATAAAGCTTACTTAATTAAGAAGCTTGTTAATGAATTATTAAAAAAAATAAAATAATAGCACTAATTTTATGAAATGTTAAAATTCCATAAATAATAAAAAATTACTTCTCAAATATTTCGTAGTTTCATTCATTAATTATAGAATTTAGAAAATCATATTCCCTTGAGCATTTGATGTAGCGCGTGAAACCACGGCGATCTGCTACTAGTACGTTCTCTTGTCACGCGAGGGATTAGCAAAATCTGATATAACGACATTACGAACGCGAAGATTCTGTAAACGCAGATGCCGTTACGAAATCCCCACGCAACGCGCACGAGCTCCCTAAAAAGGGAGCGCATGGCGGAGATCAAACAGCTGGATCATCTCGTGCGTGCCTTTAGGTAAGGATCTCTTTCTTGCGGAAAAGGTGGGTATATACCCAGGTGCAAAGCTCGAAAGGCGTGCGTTACAATGCGCGTACATACGCACGCGTGGTTTGTCCGATGTGACGTGAAAGTCGCGCGTAAGAAAAAAAGAAAAGGAAGTGCAGTCTTTACATTAACACAAGTCAATGACCGTTTTCTGCCTTCTCGGAAAGTGCCTTTAAAAATACGCAAGTAATCTACCTTCACTAACGGCATTTATCATCGAACTGAAAATATATATAGTCGTATAAATAGATAAATGTGTGAAATGTGATAAATGTGATCAATGTGTGAAATATAAATGTGATGAAGCGTTATACAATAGAAAATAATAAAATATTAATTTGTAACCAAAATGCAGAAAAAAGGAAATAATTATTTTCAAAAAGGTATTTGAAGTGCGTTCAACAATTGCAAAATTATTAAATATTAAATTGTTTATAATTGATATACAATTCTATATCCTTCAGTCAGATCTATATTTCTTAGAATTCTATTAATAGAAATAAATTTTCAATATGATTATTATATCTAATAAACAGTCATTCACATCGATGTATTTATCTTACTGCGTTTTCCTAATCGAGAACCGTGTAGGCATCGAATCGAGGAAGTGGCAATCAGAGTAACGCAAATTGCATTGCAGTCGCTTCGTACCTGACAGAGAGATCAGGGAACAACGAGATACATGGCGCGATCTATATTTGCTGTACGCGCGTTGTGTCGCACGCTCCAACCTGTAATTACGTTAGATTTTACGGACCGGCCGGCGCGGCGACGAGGTGCGTGGGCACACGCACTGTGGAGAAAATGCCGCGCCGTGTGGATCGTTTCGAAAGTGCAACGGTTTCTAAGAGGCGTTAGACTCGACCCGGGCTCATTAAGGCTAATGACGTGGATCGCGCAATTATTCCAATAAGCGATGGCCCGGCCCGAGCTTCTAACCTATCAATTTGTTATAATTACAACGCTAAAGGAAAGTGAGAGTAGGAGAGAATATGTATATATATGTATATATACATATATATATGTGATTTCGCCTTAGTCTATACGCACTTACCAAATTACACGCCTCTCGATCATACGAACATTGCTAAAAGGGAATAGATCGCGATTCCTGGTTTCGAACATGCGGTCACGAATGTATAGTCACGATTCACACGAGATTATTGACCTCGTCTTTGTGGAGCTACGATTATTAATGCCGACAAATCATCGTCAGAGATTTGCGCAATGGTTCATAAATCATCTGATGACGATTACAAATTACATAATTGTGATTTCCTATGAGAATCCGTAACGACAAACCGTATTTGACTGCTCGCCAATAGCGGATGATAAATCACGGAGCGAATACGTTGTTACGTATTTTCTTTTACGCGATAATAATTTCGCGCATTACACGCGCGAGAGAAGGAAATGGACGACGTTAAATTTGTATTCGCGGCACGCGAGTTCCTAAAATAAATCAACTTCGACTATTCCGCGCTTTACGGTTCTCCGTCTGGCATTAGGTCGCCGCCGCGGCGGCTCCTTCGGTAGAAAAAAAAAATAGAAAAAAAATGGAAAGAGGAAAAAGGCAAATACGAACGTCTAGAAAAAATTTCAAACGGTCGAGCAGCCACTTAGCGAGTACTCTCGACATGGTGGACACGTGTCTAAAGTGTGGCCGGAGCTTCAACCACGTGTCAATATCTCAAGGGGCATTTGTTTACAAAAGTCGTACAAAGAGAGGACGACGCGTCAGGTATTTTTATCAGAAACTTTCCAAAAGGCTATATTTGAGTTTCTGCGTTCGCGGAATGGAGCGGATGTTCCAAATTTGCCGGGTAACTTACTTGCAAGTTATTTTTGAAAGAATGCTACTAAATAAGGTGTTGCTGATCGAATAAAATATTTCTTATAATGAAGGATAAACTGGTGAAAATCAATAATGCGTTAAGTAACGTTGACAAAGATACTGGCACATCGTGAACCTTCTATTGAACCTTGCTTGAGAAAAATTATGACTGCGATGATGATGCGTTAGCGATAACGATGGTCTGATGATTCTTCAGCATAATCATTTGATAAAAAGATAACTTTTCCCGTGTTATCTATTAGGAAAACGTAGAGTCATTCAAAACGATAGTTTTAAGCGGTGTGCAACGCGTGCAACGCCGGCTTTTCTTATCAAAATGCCTGTACGTGCGTGTACACGATGTACACGCACCCTTGGACGCGTGGGCAGTCCCGGCGAGACGCCAGTAAGATAGCTCTTTCTCTTTTCTCTCGTTCTCTCTTTCTCTCTCTCTCTCTTTCTTTCTCTCTTCATTCTACATGTCGCGTGCAACCCCGTTCCCTCTCTCGTCCCTCTGTACGTCGTTCTCGCTCTCGGTCACCCTTGGCTACCTCTCGCCAGTAAAAACAGCGTGAACTGGTCGGTCGCGTGCACGAGGTAGGGAGATAGGCGTGGTTCGATGTTCGTACGTGCACCCACGCGCGATGGTGTGCGTGCGCGTACCTCGCGCCTATTGCTCTCGGTTAGGCTGACGCGACGCCTAAGAGAGGGGACCGGTCTCCGGAGCCGGAGAGGGCACCGCAGTTGATGGTGGGGCCAGCTGGCACGGGTTAAACATCGACGGCGGAGGGGACCTTAAGGTCCGTGGGACACGAAAGTCAGTGGGGGATGCCGCGCACGTGGAGAGAGGGACGGAGGGTGGCGAGCGCGGCCGAAGGTGAAACTTCCAAGCCGCCGCAGCCTCGCAGTCGGCGCGAGACCGCGCTACTGAAAGGATCGCCGTGTTGTCGGCTGTGCGAGCGTGCGCCACGTCTTTCTCTTTCTCCGAGGTGTCCAAACGCGCTCTCTCCCCTCTCCCCTTCATTCTCTCACCCTCGCGCGACAGCGAGAGAGCCGGACCACGTACGAGGAGTCGTCGGAGTGCGAAAGGGGGAAGTGTCCCCGCGAGGGCTGTTCTCGAGAAGGTTACTGTTGCCAGCGTGAAAGAAAAAAAAAAAAGAAACGCGCGCGATCGTCCGTCGCACGCGAAGGATCGTCACGGAACAGCTCAAGTTTGCCTGTCGAGCTCGTCGATAATAGTTGTCACGTGGTACTTTGACGGTGACATTCCGACGGACCAGAGAATTCTGTGATCTTGATGTGCCTGATTGATCTCGCTAGCCGGCCGCTCGTGTTAATTGTGTCCCCGCGCGAATTTCCGCTCTAACTATTAATGATACTGAAAGAGAAAGAGAGAGAGCCTACGATCATCGAACGCGTGGGAGAGAGCATCGTCGTTGTACGTCGTCATCGAGTAGTGCCATTCCCGATCTCGGAGAGGAGCGTTCGTTCACACGTGAGCGAGAGGAGGCGGAGGCTGTGAAGTGCCGCCGTTTGAGAGATCGGCAAAATTTTCTTGTGTGTATGTGCTAAATGCAATGTGATCGACGCTCGCTCGTCGAGCGACTCCGCAGCCGTCGTTGTTGTTCGTTGTTGTTTCCGTTGGTATATCGACTCGAGTGTTGTCCGAGGGTATTAACGCCGCGAACTGTGCGCCCGCACGACGGCCCGGGACGTTCGATTGTTACTGTGATAAAGAAAGGAAGGATGGTCTCTCTCTCTCTGTATAAGCTAAGTTCAGTGCCTGCTGTATTGTGATTTGTGACTATAAGGAGATAGATAAGAAGAAGGGGGTGTCCGGTACGCCGATTAAAGTGTCCCAAAGTGGAGGAGGTTGAATCTCCAAAGGATCGGATGCACGGCAGCCTCTAACTGTTACCCGGTAAGCGACGATCCAATCTTGCCACCCTTTTATAGGTGAAAGCGCGCCACGATGTCCGTCGATATATCCATCGCAATTATCGATACTTATCGTGTAAAGTCTGGCTCCGGTTGGCTCCGGGATTCGCGAACGTTGCTGGTAAAAGCAATATTTCGTTGGTAGTGACGAAGAATATCTCAGAACGTTAAATATTGACTTAAAACATTATTCGATTATGTGTCACGATATATTGGTCTCTCCGATTTTATTTTTGACGTAAAAGAGATTTTACACGGAGAAGCTTGTTATGAATATTTTCTTAATAATTTTAGTAGTGTTTGCACCCGTCATGTGTGTATAACGTGAAAATTGGTGCGGAGAATTCATGAGAAAAAATATCACCTTTTTATGAACTCATTTTATACGAGAAGAGAGAAAATTAATTGAACTATTGAAAGTGTAATATGGTTACACAATATGTTTCACACAGTGCCTAAAGGTTTATCGTGCAATTTTCCCTTATGAGAATATGCCGCTTGCAATGTTATAAAAATGTCACGTTAATCGAGGGTTACTGTAGTAGTATATCACAGGCAGGCATGTGCGCTATATCGAAACTCGGTTAACGGAATATTTCGTCGTGGTTTTATTCGCCGCATCTTTGTTGCTTGCTCTATTAATGTCA
Organism: Wasmannia auropunctata; assembly: GCF_000956235.1. Taxonomy (NCBI): domain Eukaryota; kingdom Metazoa; phylum Arthropoda; class Insecta; order Hymenoptera; family Formicidae; genus Wasmannia; species Wasmannia auropunctata. The sequence goes on from NW_012026784.1 coordinate 8,732,935, forward strand.
CAACTTTAATCAATGCTCCCGTTGCACGTTGAAAGAGATAGACAAAAAAAAAATGCAAAGCCGATTAAACAAAAATCCGAAGAGTTGTACATTTTTACTGGACGCTTCATAAATTGGGCGTATCAGTATCCTACGAGTGATCATCGCATGGCGCGATTAAACGAGAGCGAAAAAAGCTCCCGGAGGAAACTCGTCAAAGAGGAATCGAGAGAGATAATCGCGCGCGACGAACTGCCATTTAATATCAAAGCCACTTCTTCCACCCTCGTTGACACTAGAATGCGTTTATAATCGATCTCACAGAAGCCAGTTTTCCTTCGTTGTCACGTGCGAGGGCGGTTTTAACATCGTTACGCCGCGCTCGTCGAAGCGTCGCGGCGCTAAGCGTCGGAAGTGGAGCGGACACGCGTGGTAAAGTAAATACGTACGAGGCATGTTCTCGACTACTCTTTTTCACGCTCGACCTTTTCCGCCTCGCGGTTGAAATTTTAAACGCACGCCAGATCGATGCAAAAGTTCGAAAACGCGAGTGTAAAATATTTATTTATCACTCCCCCATCATAGTCGTAGAGATAATTCAATGCATTACTCCAATTTGTACGTAAAAAATAAAAGAACAGATTTTAAATAAGCATCTTTAAATAATCAGTGCGAATGAGCATATTATACTTTGAAATAATGGATTCGCCAAAACTTTGCTTTTTATATGCATTCGTATATCAGCTATAATTTCATATATAGACAATCAAAGTCAGCTGCTGCGATAGTCACGAATGGTAGTTTACGTTAAAGTTAAAAATACGACGCGACATTGACGATATTTCTTAATTATACCGATTTGATTTACGAGACATTTACATCCAATGTAACAAAAACTTAATAAAGAATTATTCTTTCTCTCGCTATTTTGAAATGTACTACACTATAATCCGGATACACTATAATCAGGATGTGTATAACGCTATCGGAAGTTCCGCAATTTTCGCGATAGACTGATGATATGGGGCTTGCGCGACGTAGAGACTCGCGAGTTTTGAAAATATATCTCCCAGCGATGTGACACGCTGTGAACACAGGTTACCATCTTACGCGCGAGGGTGGCTTAATATCGGAAGTGGAGCGGACACGCGCGTTAACTCAGCCACGTAGAACGATCTGCTGCGACCAATCTCGTTCACGCGCTTCGTCCCTTCACGCCTCGTGACTTTGACGCGTGCTAAGCGTGACACGTACGCGTTAAATCTTCTACCGTCGTCACCGTCGCGCACGCGCCGATTTACCACCTTACAACGTGAAATTTTGCCGAAACTATGTGCGCACTTATACCTTGTACGTATATGCGAGAAAAACTGTCGGATGACATACAAGTTAAGAAACGTAAAACGTGATTTAAATAAGAGTAAAAGTTTCAGAACATGCCTCTGTTTCCTCACTCTATCTACTAGGCCTTTAATTCTTTTTTTAGATTGACAAATGAGTTATAATTATACACATTGCTTTTAACATAGATTATTTTTCGTAATTATATCAACTTTTAATGAATAATATGCTTCAGAATATTAAAAAAACATTAAAGTTTTTTTAAATTTAGTAATTTCTACAATATAGATTCTTCATAGTATATCCTTCATATATAAATTAAATATATTTTTTTTATTACTATAACATTCGTTTTATTAAGAATATATTTCGATATTGGATACTATTCAGTTCGTAAATTTAATCGTATTACATTACGCGAGATAAATCGTTAATACAGTTCCGGTTTGCATTTAGGATTTAACGAATGTTTATTGAAATAGGATAATCGTGTGAAACTTACTTCCATTGTTTCAATGGATTCTTAATACGACATACGGGGCAATCCCAGAAGTCAGCGTCCTTCTCGGCGCGCTTGGTAAAGAGAGTGGCCGGACACGGAGCACACAAAGTGTCAGATGTCACGGCTGTCCTGTCTCATTTGCAAACAACGTACCGAGCGACGAAAACGTTCTTCAATCCCACGAACGAATCTCCTTCTGGGCGCCTCACCTCACATCGCTTCTTTGACGCACGATAATCGCGTTTATGTAGAAAGTATTACATAAGGATAAATTAATCCTATATTCATTTATTATTCCGAAGAACAGAATTTCATGCTTACTCATGCCTGCCTTTACGAAAAGAATTATTAACTCGTAATCATTTGACGTATACGTCAACGATGAATTTAATGCAGCTTTAACTTAAACGCGAATCTGAATGTGATTAATATTTTACTCGGGATATCTTAATCGGTTCTATATGAAGAAAAAAAAATTCCGCTTGTCAATTGTCACGAAAAAGAATATGCGAATTATCGAAACTAGACGTGGTCTCTCGCGTTAATCACCGTTCGGCGACTGTCATCCGTCGACCGATATCTATCGGCGGACACGATTTATCGTGCTTTATGCGCATATTCGCGCCCGCCGCCGGTCGCCGATGCGTTACAGCGGCAGCTGCATCGGCGGGGCCCTGGATCCGCGCGCATAATGATACATTGCGCCGGACATGAAAGTTATAAGCTTTAATTCGAGGCTCGCGCGATTCACCGTGCGTCGGTGACCGTATATCGATCGCCAATTTGCTATGCAGATCGAAGGCCTTTCGGTACGCTCGCTCCCCGATCGCAGCCCCTGCAATCTTCCTCCACCTCCTCCGCCCCCCGACCCTTTATATCCCTCCGCCCCTCGTCGTTCTCTCCTTCTTCCTGCACCCGTCTTTCGCGCTCCCACGTAAAGACGGCGGCCGTGCAGAAATAGAATAAGCGAGGATTAAGGTAGTCGCTATCTCGGCGATAAGATTACACGCGACTCCTCCGTTAGCAGAGACAACTACCAGCGCACGAGAGTTTTGTTGCTTTCCAGCAGCGACCGCAGCGCGAAGCAGTGTGCGCGTGCTTCTCGGATTGTTCTTTATTCTCTGAAACGACTATCAATGACAAGAGAGCCTAAGAAACATTAGGTGAAGTTCCTCGCAAAAGAATCGCACGTTCAAAAAAAGATTTGATGTTTTTAACATTCAAGAATTATTAATAAATTAATGTAACAACAGTCAAATTTTTACGGTAATAACTGGAAGTGAATTAGCTTTGTGTGTGTCCGAAAATAAAGCTTGATTTAAAAAAAAACTAATCTCTTTTGCTTTGCCGATATATGTCGGAAATGTCGGGATACTTGAAAAGCTGCACGCACGAGACTCATTCATTCATATATCAATCACAATTCCGCGTTTCACGAACTCCGCGTGCCCAGCATATCTTTTCTTGCCTTCGCAGACAAATGTATCGCGGAATTAATCTTGTCAGATCGATTCCGCAGCAGATATATTTCTCACGACGGCGCGGCGCACAGTAGTACGACGGCTCGATATTGCGATTTTTACCGATTCGACGGACGCGGGACGATCGGTCGAACGTGAGTAATCTCTTCGTGGCACGGCGCCGCAATTAGGAAATCCATTTGGCGTAATTGCGCCAACGATCACTCTCGGTACCTAGCTACCGCGCTTAATCAAACGGCCGCCGCCATCCACTTCGCCATTTACCTGTACAGAACATTTCATGAAGGCTTTGAAGGCTTACAAGTGCGTATTTCTTAATGTATTCGTAATCGACTTCGTCTTTCTAAAGATTGAAACTGAGCGTAACTACTGTACGAAACTACTTAATATCGGGGAATTAAGAAATTTTACCGAATTAAACTTCAAAGTAAAGTTGCGAAAGTAAAACTTGAGGACGCGGTTGTGATAAAATCTTCAGCCAATGTGGATGAAGACAATTTTAAACAGATCTCGATTTAAGATTACACAAACTTTAAGACGCGCTCCAAAATGCATTCAAGATACGTTAAGAAATTAATGTATCTCTTTCATTTTTTCGATTTAATCTATTTGTCTGTGAGAGTCAATAAGAAAGTAAAGTGGAATATTGTATCAGCTATGAAAAACGTTCCCCGACGCGGGCGCAATCGTATATATCAATTAGATGCGTATTTACGATCGTGATAGTCAATCGATGGTTGAGCAGGGGCAACGACGATAACAAGAGACAATCGTTAACGATTGTAACGACAGCTGATTACCGACTTAACAAGCGTGAATCTGTAGCCTCGCTGCTCGCTGCAGCCTAAGTTCAGAGAGCGCATATGACGTATATATGCATTGTACTTCTTTCTGAAAAAGACTTTTGAACAAGAAAAGTGAGAGCATAAAGGAGAATTGTTGATGGAATTCCACAATTCCATAAACGTTTACCGCCGATTGATTTCTTTAATAGAAGTTATACATCCGCGTGAGTCGAGTGACTCATAAGAAATAGCAAGCTGAACCGTAGTGTCGAACATATCTTGTTTGTGGTCATAGAAATAAAGAGAACGCATATTGTACACGCAAGCAACGAATTGAAAGAAATTTAGTAATAGTATAATAGTAGACGCTAGAAATGTTTGAGGCATTATGAATCCATTCACCGCGTCTCTTTACAACAATGATTTTCGTAAATCGTTTTATTCTGTTTTTATTCATTTCGTTAATATTGGACAACACAGTGCTCGATTCACTTGTTTTAGAAATGATGTAAAAAATATAAATACTTCACAAGATACAATTATTCATTGCTTCAAAGTATATTCGTCGGAAAGAATTATAAAAATGTATTCTTTCGTGTTTTACATTTACATTTCGTTATTTTATTATTTTATTACCTGGAAAACACTCATTCACGCGCGATTTCGAATGTACGCCCACGAAAAATCTGATGATGTCGGTGTAATGATCAGTGATTATGCTAATCGCCGAGTCCGCGAGGGCAAATCTCTACGGATACGCGTTGCGAATTGTCACCTGCGCGACGCAAAGAACGCACTGCAAATCGTACTCTCGCGAGGAGGCACGACATGCAAATCACGCCTTCGAGGCGGTCCGTAATTGACGATGTCGATTTTTAGAGACGCACATTCAATAGGCGGTCGAAAACGTCGCGAACGTAGATGTCACGAAAGCCTATATTTTGTATTGTTAGTCTAATGATTCGATGGTTCACAGCTACGTGTATAATATCATCAATAGAAACAGTTCGACGAAACGTACTTGATCTTTAAGAAACGATGAATGACAAAAATTCCAAGTCTCCTAGGCAATTTTGAAGAATTCAAATCGTTTCGATTCATATCTGATAAATTATGGTATAGAATTTGAAAAAATTGCGTTCAATTTTCCGCATTTGTATAATAATTCTTACATCATTTAGATAAATTAGACATACTCAGTTATAGTAAATTTTGCATCCAACACAAAATTATTGTAATCTTTTTTTTGTTTTCATTTGAAATCAATTGTTTGAAAACGATGTACAAGCCAGAACACCGTGCGCTATGAAAATGTCAGTGAGACTTACGCGCGCGTAATTGTATGCGCCGACGACGAGCGGACGCACGGAGGCGTGTGAATCCTCCTCTAATTAATTCTTCGAGCGGACTGATAATGCGGTTCCGAACGCGTCGAGCGAGCGAGCGAGCGAACGAGCGAAGCAGTGGAGTGCCGCCGCGTAGGTGGGCTCGAACGCGGCGGAGTTTCTTCATCGCGTGGCACCGTGCGCAGGTGTACCCTTCGCGTAACGAACGCCCGATAGCTTTCGACGATATTTTATACCGTTGTCTGTCCGTCGATTCCCGCCGCACGCCGAGAGATCTGTGGAAAGTAAACGCTTGCGTAAAACCGCCGTCCGTCCCGGCGCGGCGGTCCCTCTCGCCCGGTCTCCCCCCGTGTCCCAAGGTGACTTCGTGCCAACGATTCTAAAATGTTCACCTCAGCGGGCGAGTAGGGTAGCCAGCCTGTGCTCGGCACAGAGGCAAATTTCGCTCCGGCTTCGCTTTAGCATCCTACGCGAAATTCTTCCAGTCGTATGGACACCGGCGAATACACTTGATTTACGCGAAGGCACCATTTATTACTTAAAAAAAAAAAAATGTAGAATGTCAACTGCTGTAATGATTTACGACAGTAGTCAGTAACGTACGTGCAGAAATGCTTTTAAGTTATTTCACTTTAATAGAATAGAGCAAAGAAGTTAATCGTACAAAACATATATTTTAGGAGTTGCAATTATAGAATCGACATTAAAAAAAAAGTGACTTCACATTAATGTGTAAGTTTGAAAATATTTTATGTATCCTATGTAGTCGAATTTAGACACGCAGAATATTAATGCACTACATAAACCTACTTAACGAACTTTGCATCGCATCTCAGCTGTAGGGTGACGCGCGTTGGTCGTTCTAGTCGCGAGATATAGATACACAAGCGCGCGGAGGTTGAAGTCGTTAATCACAACACCGTAAAGCTTAACCGGGCGCGCGTGTCGGGTGGGTGAGAGCGAGGGTCGCACGAGGATAACACGGAGGGTTGGTTTCACCGGCCTTGACCGTGAATCTACCACCCCCCCCCTCCCCCACCCGGCACGGAGTTGCACAGGTCGGTTGAGTTCGTTCCACGGCACAATGCACACGGGCGCGCTGTGTGCGGTATGTCGTCTCGCCGCTCCTCCTCCACACCCGCTGGAAATCAATATCGCTCTCACTTCGCTCGTGCACCAGCAGAAGCTGCGTCGCGTCTACGGACCGGTCCACTCCAGCCAAGCGACTCGGATCGTACAGAGTGTTCTGGCTCGTGTCGGAAAACAATATCGCGGCTTATCGCAATTGTGTTGCCTTGCGGATGTTACTATGCGTAATAGCTATACGCGACAGATCGACCAAGGATTGGCTAATGCCGGTGTATGTACGACGCTAATAGGATGCTGATCCTAAGTAAAATAATTTCAAATTATTCCAATCGAATCCTTTCAAATCCCGAATTTGAAAAGTTTCAATTTCAATTTATCATCACGTGATAATTTTGTTTCGGAATTAGGATATAAAATTCCGTTCGACAATTTACCGTGATGATGATTGAAAATTAGTGAGCATAAGATGCAAAAGATTTATTCGAACTAATATCGCAGCGAGAAGTATTTCAAACTGAATCGAAGATGCCGGCGAAAATAATGACGTAATATATTCACGATGTAAAACTGATAACGAAGGATGCAAATGTTACGGCGAGCCGTGAAATACATACATCCGTGTTAATAAATTGCACTGTTTTGTCGCGTTTGAGTAATATCTGACTCTGAAATGTATATGATTAGCGAAGGTTATTGCGATACAATATTATGTCTGCTAATGGATCCGAATGGTCGAATCTTCCGCAGGATTCAGATTACTTAGTACGATGATATGCGTCTCAATCTACATTTCGAGGCCGAAAGGTGCCAAACACAGATATTCTCCACAATCTTAAAAGCCATTATCTTGAAGATTATTCGCCATAATTATAGCGCACGACATGAAGATCCTATTTATCTTATTGTGGAAATTTTTCCTTAACTTATATTTCATCAATTTTATAAACTTCTATTAGATTGTCCTTATAATAATTGTATTAAATTGATAATTTATTCATTTCTAACAGTCCAATTTATCTATTTACATTGCAATTATCATCCTTATAGTTCAATTAAATATAGCATTAATTGACAAAAATATGGATTGTTACTTTTTTTGTATATGATAAAAAGTGAAAAACGAAGGAAAATACAATTAGAATTAATCAACGTTAAGAGATCGACCCTGAGATACAGAGACATATGACAACCGAAGTCTATCTACCGTTGGGCGTAATATACTTGCAATGTGCCTGGGACAGGCAGCAGCCGGTCGTATCTGTCAACGTTTTATACGCCGGCATCGCGATGTCTAACACTCCCACTAACCGTCGCGACGCGGCGGATTTAACGGAGTAATTAACGCCCACGCGCGCCTTCGTATATCACCAAGTGTCGCGATTCACCATTTTAATATAACCAGAATCGACCGGGCGCGGCGCGACGATCCGATGGCGAGGGTACGCAACGGACATGACGTAGCGATTCGCGATTTCCGGCGACGAATTGTTCGCCTTTTCCTCGCCAGCGAAGATCGTTAATTGCCTATCGGCGCGAGATCGCGGCTCGCATACACACACACGTCCGGCTAACAAAAATCGACGTCCGTGCGCGAGACAAGCCGCATGTTTACTGTTAATTGGACGATGGTGAATTTGCATTTTAATCGTTCGCCAGTTGGAAGCCGAGCGTTTTATTTACCCGTGAATCATGTTTTTGAAATTTCCAATAGGCGATAGGTGACCCGTTGTGCGGGTGTTCACGAAAACAACCGACGTTCGGTAATTTGAAAAGTAATTAATAAGTATATAGTGATCATCGATTACCCCCGCCGCTCCCGATAACATCTTTTAATCGTTAACACGGTTTTGACATAACATGCGCGGTGTGCAATGCGATAACCTTTATCGCATCTCACACACACCGTCTTTAATTTAAAATCATTACGCAATATGTTTATAGGCGGGATTTGAATATACATTGCGGGTTATCACACGGCTTACAGTGTTAAAATTTGTTTCTATATACTGTTTAGAACGAAATTCGAAGATAACGCGTATCGGGGGTGCAAAGATCCCAGTTATTTTTACACTTTGTTATTTGCATGGAGAAAGTTCGTAAGGTGCTTCGCATTCGCTGTCGCCTCCGCTCGCGCGGCATATTCCCTCTCCCGGAATTCCCGATGTTTATATAGGTCAGGAGATGCGCGTGGCGCCTATCGATCGACCCTGGGATACGAGTTCAAGGTCGCGCATCTCGCGTTTCAGAGGCTGCGCCGCTTCACTCGTGTGCGAGCCACCGTCACATCCGCACGCAAAATACGCGAGCGATAAACGTGAAACTCGTCGGACTTTTCAAAGTGATCCCGAACATCCGCGCTACCATTTGCATCGACGTATTTGATCGGCGAAAAAAAAAGTAGCTCGCGCATATGATATAACGCTATTGTTTTAATATGTCAATATAGAAGAGGAGCAGACATTTTTATGCTTATAATCTTTTTTAGAGTATTTTGTGCACAACACAAATTTATATATCTATAATATCAACTTTAACTGGCGAGCCAATTAAAATTAAAGTTAATAATAACGCGATCAGAAAATGTAAAATACTAAAAAATGTATATTAAGTATATAACGTGTACGTTGTGTATAAAGATAAATAAAATGTATAAAATACCTACTGAAGTTAAATACAAAATTGGAAATCGAATGTCAAAGTTTCGGTACGTCACGATTAAATCAAAGTACTAAATTGTGTAGATATGTGTACAAATATTGATATCATATTATAAAAGCCGTTTTATCCGTCGACAATAAATCTTCTTTCATATACGCGTCCTAACATCGCGTCATATTTAACGCGTTTCATAATTCATAAGATTTTTTCCAACATAATATATGCTAGTAATTCTTACATAATATCTCCATAAATGTACATAACTGGTTTCTCTGGTTGTAAAATATGGACGCGAAGATCACCTTTCGAAGTATTACGCGACGATAAATTACTTATATATAAATATATAATAAATTACACCTTGGCATTGTTATAGACATTCATGTCAACGTTTCATATAGAATATATAAATATTGAACGAAGATGTACAAGCCAAAGCTTTTCCGAGGAAAAATCAACGTTATTATCACATAAAAGCACTCAACTTCATTTTTCACAAAATAACAGATGTGTAGCGTTACGTGCCAATATTACACTCCTTTATCTAGTTATAATGGAAAGAATGTATGAAGATTAGTAAAATTTCGGCACAATAAAGTACGTTATATTTATTTAGATTGTTGCTCGAAGGTAATACAGCGCAATGAAAACTTAACGATGTATCGAGCATGTACTGAACGAACGCACTGATCTCAGTCATTTAGCACGATAACACTCGGATCTCGCGCTCGGAGTGTTAATCTCCGGGCCGATTCTCGTCATTCTCGTTTTCCCCTCGCCTATCGTCATCCCTCTTCCTCATCCTCCTCGCTTCATCCTGCGGTATGCTCGTTTCCGCAACCGTTGCCGCCGATGAACGATCGCCGGCGCTAGGAAAACGATCATTCTCTATGGTTGAACAGGTAGCTGGGTTGGGCCTGGGTCGTTAAGTAGGTGTACGTACCTGCCGCGCGCGATCGCAAAGTTGCCGAAGTGCTACTCAGCTACCGGAGTTAACAAGTTGAATCAAGCGCTTCTCTCGTTCTGACTCTCGCGGTCATCCACCCTTTACTTCCCCACGCCTCTTTAGGCAAGTATCGAAGGGAAAATCAATTGGGAAAGAATCGAGTTGAAGAAATCGTGTTATAGTTCATCTCTTTTCGAAACACGTTTGGAATAATCTATCAATTTTTTAATTGATTAATGGACCGATTCTTAATTTATTCGAAGAACTATGAAAAGTCATATTTAATTCTACTGATTAATAATAATTTTTTCAGATGTTCATTATTATAGTAGTTGCAATTGGATATAGGAGCAACTACTATAAGAGCATTATAAATAGACAAACTGTATATGATAATTGTCTTACGCGTATAATATTCTTGAGGAGCCAAAAAAATCTATTTTAAATTTATATTTTCAGTTGTTTAAAAATTCAATATATGTATTTCTCGGTGTTTCAAGACTCGATATTTTAAGCTATAAAACATCAATTTTCTTATTAACTAAAATATGAATAATCACTTTTAAAAATGTATTGATGTGAAACTAGATATAAAAGGGATTGCACTACTTTGATTAATCAATCAAGCATCGTCTATCTCTAGTCTCTGCTTCTTCGCAAGATGCCAGTTAGGTTGATACGCATCCGTGCTGGAGAAAATGCATCACGAGATATCTGACCACGCGCCTCGAGAACCGAAGATGAGGTGCATGAGGTTTCTTTGCCTCTTCCCGCGCTCTTGTATTCACCGCTCGTATACATACAGAAGCGACTCTTATCGGAGATCGGATCGCCGTCCTCTTCCTCTTACGGCAGCCTTGTGTTTGACGTCCCGAGGCTCTCGGTCAGTGGTTCCCAAAGGATCGATATTTCTTGCATAGTGTATGATGAAAAAACGATAGTTTACGAAATAGAATATAAATAAATAATTTGCAAAATACATTGTCGTATTTTTAATAAATTAAATTTTTAAGAAATTAATTTTATAGAGTTTTAAAATTTTATGTTTGTTAAATACTTCAAGGATTTTAATGGTTTCTTAGATCTTTAAAGTTTTCTTTTTTTTCCATTTTTTAGACTTTAAAAATTAACGATTACAGAATTTTTGGATCTTTATAATTTTAAATTATATATTAAATTTCAAACTATTGTTTTCTTGCTTTAGATTTTTGCACTCTGAAGTGTGCAGCGTGAAAAGCATAAATCTGTATATTTTTAATTTATTTCACAGCACATGTGATATATGTATAAAGAATTTTAAGAAAAGACATTTTCTTAATGAATCATTAATTTCAAAATTTTTTTCAATCTTATTCTTAGTATTCAATTTCAGTTTCTCAATACTCAATGAACATGTTATTCAGAATATTCGCCGTTGAAATTAATTTTTTGTCTGTTTTGATTGAACGAAAAAAATAATGTCATTAAATGTCAATATTACAATCGTATCGCATGTGGTCCAGCTGCGTGCAATTTCACACGTTCGAGATTCACCCATTACACCTGTTACATGGTGGGCTTTTCAGGTTCCTCTTCTCTCCTACTTCTCATTTGTAAGCACCTCGTCTCTCCTCTCACCTCGAATTTCTTATTTGTTGGCGCGACTACCTCTAAATGTTCCTGCCTACTTCTCGTCGCTCTTTCAAACCACTAGGTAATAAATTCTTCGTGTTCCTACTTCTTCCTTGTTGCTCTCTAAGTTTTTCTTCTTTCCACCATTCCTTCGACCACTAATTATTTTTACATCGACATTAAAAACTGGAGATTTACGAAGAATAGAAAAAATATTCGAAAAAGTACAGTTTGGTCACGTTTCAATAATATTAAATTTATTTTAAATATTGAATATAAATTCAAAATTAATTGAATATGTTCCTCAAGAATATTTTGTGCAAGACAACTATTTTTTTATAGTTTTTATAATATTTCGGACAAAAAAATTGTTCTGAACTATAACTTTTGAAAAATTTTTAAAAATATCAATAAAATATATTTTATAATGATTATACATATTTTTATTGACTTTCTATATTAATTTCAACGGATGCACCATTTTTCGGGTTGTTTAATTTTTAATTTTAATTCTATAACAATATCATGTATTCGTGCAAAGAGAACAATTAATTAGTAGAGAGTTTGCAGAATCGTAACCGAAATTATTGCAAAAGTCGTCCGTACTAACGCGCATTAATGAAACATAAATTATAATGATAATAAACGTAGCACTTGGCTAGACTTTCGATTATTTAATCCCGCCCAGGTCTCAAACCACAGCTCTCAACTATTTTATGAAACCGAGACGCGTTGACACGTGCGCACGATTCGGGGCGCATAATTTAGAGCCCGATCACTACGAAAACATTCAATATTGACTCGAGTCATGCAAACACCTAAAAAATATTTAGGCTTTCGAGTAGACTAGCGTCCCGAAAATCCTGGTCTCCAAATATTCGACTAGTCAAACATCCAGATGTTCAAACAAGCTGTCGAATTAGTCATCTATTGATTGAATATCGGTTGATCAGATATAATAGATACAAGTAACGTATCTTTAAAAATATGACTCTTAAAACTCGTTATTTGGATATTCATGAGTAAAATTAGTAAAGAATCAGTAGAAATGTTACATATTAAATATAAGTATAGGTATAATTGTCACAGCTAATTTTACAACTAAATTTGTTTTATCTTTTATTTTCAACAGTATTGATGTTGCCCATTATTCTTTTCTACCTTATTTTGCGCTCGTTGAAATTACGAACCATCTGCTATGTTACTGAAATAACTTTTGATTGAGTGTATATAGCATTTTTTGTATGGCGTGTATTTTTTTTCGAGCTAGTCTTCGATCGGCTATTCGAGTGCTATTCCAAGACTATTAAAATAATACCATTACAGAAGGTATCTTGAAGCCAACCAAACACTTATTTTAAAACTTTTATAGGTTTCTTTATAATTTTTTTTAATACAATTAATTTAGAGAAAAAGTATTATTTATCATTTTTTAATTTTTAACATTAAACTTTTTTCATTGTGGAGTGTTGTTGTATAAATATAACATTCAATAAAGTTTTTAAATTTTTTGATCAGAGGTTTTATTACTTATTTCTATTTTCCCAATTTAATTCATTATTTAATTTTTTATTTTTCATGTGTAACATTTTAAATATGATTGAATTTAATGTAACTAAAGTATTTTATTTTAAAAGACAAAAAGAAAAAGAGATTTACCTAGAATTTTTTTTCCTAAAGCCTGTATTTTAATAGCTATTTCGAATAGTACGTTAAAATAAAGTATTCTGGCTTGTAGATACTATTTTACACTATCAAGCGAGCCATCATCACTTTTTTGCAGCCTCGTTGTCGTATGCTATTATTATTTCAGTTTATACTCAGTTATATAAAAGAATTGAGTGCAAGTATAGAGTGCCAGGTGTTTTCTTCGAAAAGGTAGCAATGGGCTCTGGTTGCGAATCCAGACACTTTGAGTTGTAATGATTAATTCTAATTGGCCCATCTGTTCTGTTCAAACCGTATACCTCCCTTTTTCAATATCTACCTTAAGAGGATGTCTTTATCAATCATGATTTACGTATAGTGATTCTTTGAGCAGATTTCCGCATGTGTAAAAGATTCGCGCATACTAATGGAGATTATTGGCGTGATAAAATATTTTCTGTCGTCTATTTTGTCTACAGCTGCAACAGCGTTATAAATTCAATCGAGATCTTATTTGCTTTAACTAACTTTCCCATTCATATGAATAAACGAATATTGATTTTATTACATCAATTACATTGTTATATCAATTACATATAGTTAGAATATCATTCTATTTTATATTTTTGAGAAGATGTAGTATGTGTTAAAACATTATCTTGAGTAGATTTCTTTATTTGGATTTTGTTCCTTTGCTGAGATTAATTTATTCTAATTACTATGTAGCTACCTGCTTGTAACTAAAAAAAGAAAATGCTTCGTTTTGAAATCGTTCGATGCAAGCATTCGTGGAACTGGATCATTTACTCAAAGTCTTATAGATCGCTTGAACTCTTGAAAAAGAAAACGCCTCTGGATAATTCTTTATTTGGTTTGCTAGTGAAAAATTTTCAATTTTAAGTTACCGTAAACGGTTAACTTTGTCACGCTCGACCAGACAAATCGTTTTTTTTTTTTTTTTTTAAGCGGAACGTTTCTATTGAATTAAAGAAGTAATCCAATAAATTTTCTTTCGTTTTTAACATTACATACGTATAAATAATATTAATCGTGTACTGTATGTAAAATTTATATTACAGAACGATACTGCATGTTATCTTCAATTAATAATTATAATTTTTATACATTCAATGTGTGTTTTGCTTAACAACGTTAAAAGTGTAGATCCGTTGTAAAACTCATAAATATATTTAGTAGAACATCCGTGGACAACAAATAGGAACTTTTTTGGCCGCTTCCTCCGTCCGTATCTCCATGGAGATTTATCATCTTTGGTTACGAGAAAAACGGACGAGAAACCGTCTTCTGCGCTTCCGGACGTCTTCTGCAGACCGCGCACTTCCTTGATAAGATCGCTCCTTCTTGCGTGGTATTAAACTCTAATCTCCGAGGGGAAGCGGCTAACCGATGCGGAAGTCGATTGCTATGCCACGCTTTCAAAATTGTGTTACAGAAAGTATGTTGAGAAATTAATATGTATCATATTCCTACAGGTCATTATGTTATCAAATCGTTCCAGATTGATCAAAATTGTTATTTGGTTAAATAGAAATTTATTTATTAATTATTATAGCTTACGATTTTACGCATCTATTTTCCCGCATATAGAAACTATAATGCTATATGTTCTGTTTAATTATAGAAAAGGATAGGGTGTTGATTCTCCATGTGTTAGATAAGTTTCTGCTACGTGATGAGTTTTCTTATCTTTGCTCGTGATGTTGAAGTGCGAAGTACAAAACAGAAAATATTATAGATACGCGGCAAATCACGCTGTGGAACACAGATATTTATCAATTACTTTCGCCATCATTAATAAACAAATGCGACGTCACGATGAAAATATGAAGCAAAACAACGAGCACGTGATGTCTCAGTATATTGTTCAAAAAATAAATTTTGTTTTAATATTATATGTAAATTTAATATTTTAATATTATATATATGTATACTTATTTAGATAATAAATAACATTTCATATAGCTAATAAATTATTTAAACACGTAATAAATATATAATTATCTGAACATGAAATTCCTATATAATATTTATTATGTATCATATTAAGCTTAACGAAGATTGTTCTAGTTTTTAAAAGGAAGATAAGATATGTAACTACATATATCTTATCTTCTTTTGATACGCAAGATAAAAATTCCGAATTTTCAAAAACCAGAACAATCTTCGTTAAGCTTAGATATATTGCTAATAATGGCAATAAATATTACATAGGAATTTCATGTTTAGATAATTAATGTCAAATTGTTGTCAATAATTTATGCTAAGATTGCACAATTTAGACTCCGACGTTCGATTTATATAATTCATGCAAAATTCTCGTTTATGAGTTACTTTATTGAGAAATTCGGCGCGAGAGAAGTTCTTCGTATGTGCGAAACTGCTCATAGTCAGGGCGAGACATTCACTGTAGCGCAACGAAGTCAAAGTTACAAGGAGCCTATTCTAGGTTTAATGCACCTGCGACTACAGTTTTACGACCGGCTGGGAGATCGACGTCTCCTCGCGAAAATAGAACGTCATTTGGGACATTGTCGCAGCACTCCATGCGTGTGAGCGACGAGGATGCGAGACGGGACGGATGAAGACAGCCGCAGGAAAAAGAGAGAAAGCCGTCGGCGCGGACAGTGGCAGCGAGTGATTTAGAAAACGGTGTCCGCCAACGCGCAAAAGCGCGTACGCAATTTCAGAGCCGAAGCGCTCGTCTCACACACTCGCGCCGAATAGGATGGACCCTAATAGCCCATGGAGATAAATCATATAGAAATAACTTACAGTTATGATAAATATTCCTCTAGTAATATGGTGCTTTTATATATACTCGTATTTCTTTAGGTATTTCAATTATTATATTTATACAGATAATTAGGAGTAATACTGATCATGGAAATTATTGATACTAAGTTAATATTTACACTCTTTGTGAGATGAATATAAAAAATTTTTAATTAGCTTTCCTAGTACATTGTAGTGTCTCGTTGAGATGTTGCGGTGTACGATTGACTTAAGATTCACGCGTCCATACGACGCGGAGGTGGTGGACTACTGAAACATGAAGAGGGTCAATGCCTTTTGTTTGTCTTGGCGAAATCTCGACAAAGTGAGTGGCTCATTTGCAATTTCGTTCGCTCGAGAACAGTCTCGTAAGAGATCTCAAGAATGCCGCGGAAATTCTCCAAGCATTTGCGTCGCACATATTACTTACTCACATTTCTCCATCATCATCCCACATCTTTTTACATGTGTCGGAAAGTAGACGCCGACAAAAGTGAGAAATTATCTAGGAATCCCGAAGACTTCTCTGTGTAGGGAAAAAAAACTCAGGGGTATAATAAAACCTCGTAATTATGTACCGGAAAAAAAAAAGAAAAGAAACACGCGATCACTACGGACGATTCATCATCTTGGAAAAGCTAGGAGAGAAATTTGCCAGGTCGACGCTCTCGCGGCTCCTTCTCCTCTTCCCTCGGCGCTTATTTTCATTAATTTCTGAAGCGATGGGTCCGAAAAAGGAGACCTTCCGGAGGACGATGTCGACGGCGCGGCGCGGCGGCGCGGCGTCGCGTGGGGCCGCCATTACGTGGGCAAGCGGAATGGCCGTAATATCTCGCGGGGCCTCCGCGGAAGGTCGTAACGCAATAATGTGTCGACTTTATGCGACAATTATCGCAAAGGCTCATGGCGCGGAAAGCCGGCGAAACCGCCGGCGAGATCGCATTAACCGGCCTATGGTGGGTGCCTCAGCGTGTGGCACCTGTCCGGTCTGTCTTCTCTTTTCCTCCCACCCCTTCTGCGCGCCTTACCTGGCCTTCGTCCTTGTGCAGACACATCGCCGTTAGGACTTCTTTTCTTCGAGATCCTTCTCCGAAGAGTCTTCCATTAGAGTGTCTGTTGGGACATAAGAGAGGCCTCCCACTGACGCGCGATAATCATTGTGCTCTGATTCTCTATCCTCTTCTCGAGATTATATCCTTGGACTTCCGGTTAAAGCAAATATCAGTATAATTGTATTGAAGAAAATTTTCGAAATCATTAGCACAAAATTTTGTGTTATTTGAATCCCCCCGAATACCAATGATAGAGGATTAATTTTATAATATATTTGGAAATTAGAATTTTTAAAAGATTCTAGATTTATAAAAAAACTATCTCCTTTTAAATAGTGTTTCCTTATGATATTACATTTTTAACAACAATAAAAGAAAGTCGAAGTAAAAACGTCATTTTTCTATGGAAGCACGAATAGATTATGAATTCGATACGTCATAAAAGAAAACGAAGACTGTGAAAATCAATTAGATTGTCTTTAACTCGATTCGTACAAAACAAATCGGCCGTTAATAGAGTCAGTAATCAAACGGTACGTATTAGTCATCATCTTTTACACAGATGAAAGTATTGCCGCGTAAAATCAAGCGTACCGACGTAATAGCCGTGACTACCGCACAAGTTATTTGATCCCATGTTTGTGCGACGGACCATATCAAACCGATAATTATCAACCTCGATTGCAGACCGGAGATAGCGGGTGCTGTTCGCAAAACCGCGCAAAATCTCAATAGCTTTAACGGCGTTACCGCGACTTTGCGAAGTTCCTCTCACGACAAGTTCTTGCATGTACGAGCTCTTCTTTCCTGGAAAGTAGATTCTTCGAGAGTGTTCACGTATTAACGCGAACGGGATAAAGTAGAATAGAGAGCAAAGCTGGGGTTCGCGATTATAAAGCGAACAAGCTCACGGATAATTTTTCTATAATGCATCTTAACGTGAGAATAACTCTATATTTATAATAATAATTGCGCTTTAGCACACAAGAGTACCGTTGGAGTAATATTTTTTACTTCAGCGATTAAAAAGCACTATGGTTATAATTTTATTATAACGCTTGAGTAATGTTTTCTTAACGTACAAATAGCTTCATAATAATGATTTGATATTAGCGCGCAAGAAATATCACAATAGAGAGTGAGAGAGAGGAGAGAGAGAGAGAAAGGAGTTCCGCTATTGTACAGAAATATCATCACATCGACGCGCTACTATAATTTTCTTTCACACAAATGATAAAGTATATCAAAGCGATAATTATCTCGGATTTATCGAATTGGAAATAATCAGCTGTTGTTCGCGTAACGATGAGTATTGACGCGTAAAAACGACAACAAAGTCATCGCCCGCAATATCATGGCGATAATTTAAGATCGTAATATTTTGATTAATTCGCGAAGAGAGATGCGAACACGTCTGTGTGCGGAATACAGTGGAAGCTTAACGAAATACTTCAAATTTCTTTACAATGCTGCACTCTCCTATATAACACTTCCTCTTTACTGTAGCTCTTATACTGATAACTAGCAAGCACCAACCAATTAAATAATAATCTAGATGCAAGTGAAATATGTTGAACCAAACGTATCCTTAAACTCTTGTGAGAAACGAATGTTTAAAAAACGAAAAAATTGCCTAATATTCTTTTCCTCATGATCCAGTTCTACCACTATTTGCAACGCAGCGGCATTTTAATGCTCACATCCGCAAGATCACAGTTTAAGCCAGAGTTTACGAGAGACCGAACTTTAGAAAGCCAAACTCGTGCGAAAGTGGAACGGACACTATAATTGTAAGTTGAGAGATACAATTCTTTTATCGATTAGTATACGCAATTGGGATTCATATAGGAATAAAAAAAAACAGCGTTATAATTAGGATCGTAAAATAAAGATGGTATAATAAAAGTTCCGTGAAGAACCTTCAACGCAATACATTCTGAAATACAATGTATTCTACTGTTCGTCGATGATTTCGAGAAAGTCAGCATCTACATGCCGGAGCCGTGTGGCATTAGACCCTGTAACAAGTTCCCGCGCGCGATACGCCGCAAGTTCCGTTGGAATTCCCGGTGATTGCACCGGAGATGAAAGTGGTACGTTTTACTTCGTAATAAATCGTTGATATTAACGAGTCGCGGGCGAGATGAAAGTCGGTGAATCCAGGCCGTTAATCGATTGGCTCATTTTAGCAAAAGTGTATCACGTGCGGCGGCGACGAGAACTGCGGAAAAAAAGCATGTTTATCGCGCCACCGGCGCATTCGTCAAAGTCCTCGTAATTATTTTTGATAAATGAACGAGCGGCGCACGGCCGGTCGTTCCAGACGGCTCGACGTATGCAGTCAATTCGGTGATTTTCGCCGGCGATGTGGGCTGAACGTAATTAAAAATGTGTCATTGTTATTAACGATTACTCGATTTTTTTTTTCTTCAAGTCGAGGGAACAGGAAAGTCGACCGAAAACGAGAAGGGGAGAGAGCCGGCGATTAAAACAAGTTAATAAGCGTTAATTAAATCGGCGGGCTGTAAAATCGCGATCGGGAGGCGCATTTTCTTAATTGCATCCGCAAGCATGTTCCTTGTTTTTTTTTGTTTTTCTTTCGGCTTACATCTTATGTATTCCGGACTCCGATAAAAAATTCATTTGTGATAATTACTTGTCGTGGATTTAAGGAAAGTCAGACGGTACGAGTATTCCAAATATGGGATAAAAGATCGCGATGTTTAATTTCGTACGAAATTAAACGCCGACGTTGAATCGCATACTAATATGTGCATCAATTAACGAGCCCGACGTTTCGATCGATATGGTCCTGTTTTGACGAGAGAATTTCCAATTTCCTATTAATTCGCAACGAATACTGATCTCTCCTGTTCATGCGATCTCGCGTCAATTTCCAGAAACCATCTATTACGTGCCAACGAATCATTCTTTTTTAACTAAAAAAACATAAATTAAAAAATGCGCTTTCACTATCCTGTTCTACACTCATATTAAATATGTTTATCAACCTAATTCTTTTTTTTTATTCTTTTTTTTCTTATCTTATTCTTAAATTGAGTCGTATCTTGCTTCCACTTTCCTTCAAATATTTATTGCGCTATCACTCATAAAAACGGGTGTACATAATGTGTAAATATACGTGAGTGTCCGCAGTGTATTGAGCTCGGTGAGTCCGTCGGGTTTGCTAAGCCCAAATAACTGTACGGATCAGTTATCCCTGCGGGATCCAGCAGATCAGAATGACGGTGTCGCAGCACGCTTTGAAGCGCTCGTTCACTGAACCATCAGTGTTTTTCTTTCCACATTGTTAAGTCGACGCTCGGAATTCCGTGCGGCGTCTGGCAAGTTAAGCGATTTCTGACGTGGAATCGCGCGACTGTTTTATAATTTTTTTTTCTCTCTTTTCATCCCCATTTTTCCCCTATCCCGCTCGTCTGCGTCGATCTCGGCGAAGCGCGAAAGGAAACCGCTGCGAAACATCTTTATAGCGGCAATCAAACCGCGTTTCCTTGGCGGAGAAACTCACGCCCGAGTGGAGGGATCGGTTAATCCGTTGCCGCTGATGAAGTCGTAAAACAAAAAGTTCGCGAAAACGAGGAATGCGATCGGCTAAGTTTAGTGGAAAAACGGATGACACGGTAGCATAAATCAATTTCCATTATAACACGTTCTATTAGTCAGAAATATGCAAAGAAGCTTAAATGCAATTAGCCAGAAAAAGTAAGACTAAAGAAATTATCTACATATGTTTGAAACTTTTTAGGGATTAAACTTATTATTACAAAATAATTTTGTATTTATTTATATCTGTGTATTTATTTATTTAGTTATTTGTCTATTTATTTATTAAAATAGCTATTAATATATTTAATTATGTAATTTTTAACCAGATCTTTTTGTAAAATTTTTTCAGATTTCAGCTCGATTATATAACTAAAAGATGTTAATGTTGAAAAAACGTTATTGTTTTTTTTACGGAAAAAGTATTCAATCTCGAGCTATATAATTATAGATATTATATTATATTCTCGAAATGATATAAAGGAAATAACAAATAATAAAAAATTTAATTATAGTATATTCCAAATATTCTTTCTTTTGTCGAAATTGAAATTTATCACAATTATAAAAGTAATTCAAAATTTATAAAAATATAATTTTTTAACATCGAAAATAAAATACACGAGTATAATTTCTGTGCTATCATTTTTAATTATAAATATGATAAGTACTTCGCGTTTATTCGCGCGATATTGCGCGAGATGCGAAATGGCGATATATGCGAGTACGATAAATTTTATTCAAGCTCATCATTAATTATCCATTATATCTTCTGTTTGTTTCCAGCATGCGTATTATTTCCTTATTAACTCGTTTTCAAGTAATCCAACCCGACACACCTATTCCGAGCGTATATTACAACATTTATCACCACGTCTCGCAGTGGATGAAACCATCAATTTAAGAAAACTCCTGATTAAAACATTTAGAATTAATATTTTATCTGCGCCATAGCACTGTATATCGTTTATACACGGGCAAGTACGAGGAAAATTTTATTTACTGCAGATGTATTTTGCTCTTGATAACTTTGCTTTCGAAAAAAAGCGCTTTACTTGCGGAGTTTTATTCGCTCTAAGAACGGCTACGGAAACGTAATGGTGATACCCGCGAAAAATCGTGTTCGTAACGAGCTGCGGTGACGTGGTGCAAAGTCCGGTCGGTCATGCGAGGATCACTTAGGGCGGTAATGACGATCGGTCGGCCAGATGGTGGCCGCGATAAAAACTCGCCTTCACCACGGCCATAGTCACCATATAATACCGTCCGTCCATCCATCGTAACGCGTCTTCCCTCTCCTCTTTCCTCCCTCGCGGATCATTTACCTTTCCGTTCTATATGTCGAGCTATTTTCCAGTGCCGCCAATCTCTCGCATCTGCTAGTCTACTAGTTACCTCTAAAAACGCTCTTTTCACAATATTTCCAGATTACTTTTTATCGCATGAATCTCACATTTATTAATTACTGATAACAATTTAAAATTTCTATCTTTTTATCATAACTGAAGTGAATGTATTAATCTCTGAAACATAATAATAAAAAAGAAGTGTATTTCTCTAAAAAAAATATATAGTATAATGATATTATAAAAACTTCTTCTTATATGAAAGATATTAACATCGACATTTATATGCAGACCGTACTTGATCAGGACATTTGGCTAAAATTGCTTGCTAAAAATAACTCATTACCGCCTAAGAAATGAAAGAAACAAAAAATTGTATGGAGCAGCACTATTTACAATAGCGATTAAATCGAACGTTTTATCTTTTTTTTTCCCCTGGCTTCTTGGAAAAAGCGTATCGGTGCCATAATCAAGAATGAAATCGCATGAGAACCACTGCGATACGGTTAATCGACACTTCATTCGACGGGATCGTTTTTGTCGCGTCCGCGAAACGGGACCGTTAATTTCTCGCTCCGCGCCGTGAGATTTAATTTCGTAATTTTACGAGCGGCACGTAAGAGATGGGCGCCTCTTTCCTTTGACGAGAGAGATCATGCCGATCCGCATCGAAATAGGTATATCTCGATCGATGAATCGAGGATATTCGCTCTCGCAGCCAACAACGACGACTGACTAGCGCCCACACTGGTGAATCGGATGTCTAACTGAAATCATTTCAGATTGATTTACAACTGAGATGCGTTCTTTATCGATCGTCCTGTTCGCGCTCACGTGATCGCTTTAGATCGCTCCGCGAGCGCTCACAGCCACCGTTGCCATTACCTGAGTTGATCTTTCGATCTTTCAACGCGATATCCATATCACATTCGGGACTGAGAACTCAAACATTTGCCGTAGCTTTATTTCCTTATTTTTAGCGTTAAATATCTTGGAGAAAATTATGTAATTTTAATGAAATTCAAAGTTAATATACGAAGTCTAATTTATTAATTTTAATTTAACAGGTTTATTTTTTATGATAATATTGGCGCAATTGCCATCTTTCAAAGAATAGTTTTAAATATCTGCCATAAAAAAATTTTCTCATAATAGCGATGTATTCGTAAAAAATTTATCTCATTTCTGTCGATGCCGATCGTATCTCCATAATACCGAATCCTTTTTTTCTCACGGATAGAGCCATCAGATCTCGCAATTGGTTCTTTTTTCCGATCGTATTTGGCGAACTAACGAATGGCAACGCTGTTCGGACGGTCGATCTGCTGAATGACAGAGAGGCAATGCGTGGAGAAGAGATCGGACGGTCGTATCGATGCATCAACGAGAGGAGAGGAGCGCACCTCGCGCTCGCGCTCGATGACTCGGCCCGATCTGCCATCTAGATACCGTGCGCGATATCGCTGCGAGGAACTCTGAAAATCCGCGGGCGGACTCTCGTCGTGGCCGAGCTATATAATTTCAAAAGGCTCTCTCTCCCGGCGTCTACAGCGGGTGATTTATGTAGGACGCGTCGCGCCCGTTGCGGCATATAGAAACCGCCGCGCCGTGGAGATACCGAGGTGGAGCCGCCGCGCTGCGCAAGATCGCACTCCGGATAATCCTGTAAACTGCAGTATATTTCGCCTTTACAATCCACCGGCATTTCTCTCACGCCTGACACCGCGTCGCATTTTAATATTGCGACGAAATCGCGCGAAATTTCTCACCGCACTTTACTAACAGACGGCGAGTTCCTTACCACTCATCGCGAAAATATGATCCTTAATCTGACGAATATGAATAACGAAGACATAAATATTTAGCGCATTTATACATATATAGTCTATATAATTTCCATTATTGTAATTGAAGATTATAAATAAACTGATATATTGTTTTTATATCGATTGATATAATTAGTAATGTAAACTTTTACGACTCATTATCGCAACACATTTCAAAATCATAAGAGTCATTTTATTTAATATTTAGCTTAACAATTTCTCTATAGAAATTCGAGACATATATCTTTTTAATATTCTAAGAAAAAGATATTCGATATTTAAAAATGGAAAGCTTGATGTTTAACTTTTAATTTGATAATGATTCTTGTCGGTAACTACGTCATATTATGGCATTTGATATGAGAAAGAGTATATATCTAATATCATTAAACTTGTATAATGCGTCGTAGCTCGGCTACACAGGAGAAAATCTCTTTTGCCATTACTCTTTTTTAATTCGAGTTGCTTTTTCCTTCTTCTTTTTTATTATGCGTTTATGTTTACGTATACGGTCGTAACATTGATAAGTATTTTAATAAAACATTTTTTAGTGGACTTGAAATTAAATCTTTAACAATAACATAAAAAATTTTTCTTTTAGCTTTAATTACATTTTGTATCAACCAAGGAGTTAATTATCAAATTACTTGATATCAAAAATATAAACTTTGCTCGATAAAAAAAAATGTTCATCACTGAGGCGATTTTCTGGTAGTTACCAGGCACACATTTTGTTCATGCAGACACGTTTTCTGCTCAGCATCTGTAATTTCACCGTCTCGCTACGACGCGCACGCGAATGTGAAAACAACCCGCCCTGCATTCTCATTTTTCCTCGCCCGCCGAGTTATCAGTCTTGCTCGCGCGCCGCACGGATCTCGTTCTTGCATAATATACGTGGCCACTCGCGATTTTATGCTTTTGTCGTAGGAAACATTAGTAAACGCTCGATAAGGCATTTGAATAAAGTATGGGCCATTCGTTTCGATATGATGATATCAGGTTTCCGTAAAGCATTACGAGGCCTGTTTCGCCGATCGATTCGAGTCACGCGCAAAATCCGATCGTAATTTATCATTTCCGCACGTACTTAGAGCGATTGGAATGTTAAATAATGTAATTTGTTAAACTTTTCTTTTTTATTTATTTATTTTTTTTATCCAGAAATGCTTTTAACAATTTTAACTTTTTAACGTGATAATGTTTTTTATACATGTTCATAAATACGTCATTATTATTGTACCAGAGAGAATATTAAGAAACGGAAATGCTTATTGCTCTTAGCGCTTCTTATTTTACCAATGTCCCATTAGATTTGTTATCCACTTCTATCCCTTTTTAGCGATAGAAGTGAATTATGATTTCCTATGCAAAACATAACGTCCTCGAGTCGAAGACGTTTTGACGCGGCCGCTTGCAGGAATGCGGCGATCAAACACGGGAAGTGCGTACGCGGCGTGTGCGTGATGTTTCGTTGAAGGAAAAAAAACCGCGCCGTCGCGAATTCGTATAATAAGCAAACCTCGCGTTTACGCTATGTAATGACCGAGTAGCCAGTCGGCAGGCGCGCCTTCTCGCAGGAAGGAAAACCGACAAACACACGCGCGATCAGCATGCAACGCCCCGATCGACGTGTCCGGCCGACTTTTTTCCAATTTTCGTGCCACCGCCGCCACCACCACCACCACCACCATCGGTCGCGTTCCCGAATGGCGATTGTAGTCGTTAGATCGGCACCTGCTCTCGCGAGACGGCCCGATTCTAATTATAATGATCGCCGAGCGCGCGGATACTGTTTGCATGGTCGCAGAGACGACGGTAGCGAAAAAAAGAGGCGGTGGGCGGTTCGCATGCCGAGCGGCTCGTGAACGGCTCTAATTTCTATCTTGGGCTTATACGAGCGCGCCCGTTTCTCTGTTTCCGTCGGCCGCGAGGTCTCTCGGTATCATTAGAGTCGGCTGCATCGACTGCCGACACGTTAATTAATTGCACTCGCCGCCCGTTCAGGCA
>NW_012026784.1:8759407-8794653 GCF_000956235.1 Wasmannia auropunctata
AATGTCTAAACTCATTGCGACTTAAACAATCATAATTGAATTTTTTGCATGTGCTCAAAAGTTCTATTTCTTGTATCGCGAAAAAATACATTAAGAAAAGAAAAAACCAACAATTATCGATTTCGCATCTGATTTTATGTAAAAAAATTAATATTTTGAGCAAGAAAACGATTAATAAAACATTAAATATTTTATATCTATCTTGCTCTAATAATCAATTCTTGTAATTATAATCTATTATTGACTATAAAATATTTATAGTCAATATATCATATTTAGTAATCAATTCTGACACGCAATATATCGATACAAATTTAAGGATTATAATTAATTCAAATATATTGAAGTAATGCCCATGAGTCGACACGGTTGTTGGTGTGTAATAATTTCTATTGTTACAATATCAAGCCATATACTGCGCGTCGAATATATTGTCAGTCTTGAAACACAGTTCTTGTATGAAGCTCGAATTCATGGTAACGAATTAAATTATCAAGCAATTTAATATTTTTGATGCTAATAAGCATCTATAAAAATCCCCTTCTCCCAAATCTGTAAAGAATAATTTATTGCGAAAAATATCACAGTCGGGAATCGAACCCGGATATATCTCCCTGCTTGCCGGACGGGCGTCCTAACCATTCGGCCTGACCATTCATTTATTATAATTAATATTTAAAGCATTTATATATATATATATATATATTATAATTAATATTTGATATATATATATATATATATATATATATATATATATACACGTGTATATGAAGTTGTTAGTAAATCTTGCTGGATCCCCTCCCCATTTTAATAAAACAGCAAAGAATTAAAGCTTATATCACGGTAGTCTGTTTAAAGCTAAAGTAAATTCTTTATGAGCTATCCGATGCTTGGCAAATAGTAAGTATTTATTTGTAGACATTGCACACAAATAATTCATATTATTGTACTAACGATAGACCATTAATATGAGGACTGAGGATAATGTTCGAGAAAGCGAGAGCAAGGTAAGAGCACTCTCGCGCTCGGCACGCGACGTTCATTAAAGGCCTCAGGGTCGGTTGCTGCTGAGCGAGCCCTTTTTTTTTACCGGGGGAGACCTCGAACCTGCGGTGTCTCGGGCCGGTGCGATATCGCGCCTGCCCCTCTCGTGCGAGCCGTTATTCGTCGGCGTCTCGTCGGGGGTGGTTAATTTACGTGTCGGCTAATTTACGCCGGCCACTCATCATCATGCGCCGGCTTATTAATTACTACTCTCCTTCTCCTTCATTCTCCTTCTCCCGATCCCGTCTCTCCGCTACATCTCTTTCTCTATCTCGCGTTCACGCGATCGCGCCTATGGCGCGGGTGGAAATACTCCCTGACGGTTAAGACGAAGTACGCATGTCCCTCTCTTCATCATCGCTGACTACGCGCTCGTGTACCGTGACGATTGTATGCCACATGCGACCAAATTGTCAGCGCTGCGCGCTGCTGCGATTTCTCGCCTCGCAGCACAACGCCACGACTTTGTAAAACAGGTGTATTTCAAGAGATTATTAAATCTGAGATTCGAGGGAATCTTTAATGTTTAGAATTGAAACATTAAAGATTCCCTCAGATACAAAATGCTAAAAATAGCTTTTTCTATTTTTTTCCATAAATATTAAAATTTGATCGATCAATTGTAACATAAAAGCTTGTGACTTTTAAATTTTATAATTTTATAATTTTACATAGATTATTTATTAACTACGATCGATCAATACTCATTGTCAGTAAACAAAAGATTTATGAAAAGCTTATATATTTCAATACACATTTCAAAATAATTAAATATCGTTAAACATAAGAAGTGCCGTTATGTGTTATATCATATTTATAAAGCACATCTTAGCATTTCTCGATTTGGTACACGCGAGAAGTTTGCGCGTATAATAAGAATTATAGCGGAAACCCATTTACCAGCAACCACATATCCGGTAGTCCGTAATTCGACTCTCCGCGAAAATGAGTCACCTCAGGCCCTTCGCACTGGCCGCTCCTTTCTCGCGTGTTTCTTTATGTATTATAATACACAACACATGCATCTTTTTGGGTATTGTAATATTCTTTTATAATATTTCTTAATTAATTTATTAATACAAATATAAAAAATGGGAATCAAATTTAATATTTTTTGTAATGAATAGAAAATGATTAAACTTTAAAGTTATGTAATCATTGACAAAAAACAAATTATTATAGGTATTAGTTGTATAGTGAATTTAAAACAAATTAGAACGCTTGTTAGCTTTTCTTTAATTTATGATTTTTTTCGAGCATTATTCTGAATTCGCGTATAAATAATGAATGTGATAAATAGTCCTAAGCAAAAAAAAAAAAAATTGCAGCGATCGTAGAGGTAAACGACGACATCAAAGATCGAGATACGGAAACCGCGTGCGACCGAAAAGGAGCAAGCACCTTTAGGTCCGACGTGGACTGCCGTTTTACGTGATCGCGTGCAAACTGCAGTACGGGACAGAACGGCAAGTATAGAAGGGAACGAGGGAGGTCGATGATATTTGCATACGGGAGATCGCGAGTCCGCCGCGAATGTTTACGATATCCGCATAATGAGGGCGTGGGTGTTTCTATTAAGGCATACGGCCTATACCTGCCAGCTAAAAGAGACCCGACCTATCCGAGGCCTGATCTCTCTCGGCAAACTCACATTCACGCACGTGCGAGCGTGTATAAACGCGCGTGTGTACACGCGGCCGCAGCCCGTAGGAGAGACCTTATGCCGTTGACACCGAGAACTTAGAATCTGCTCGTGCATCTGAGTGCATCGCTCTGTGGAAAACTCTTCTTCCAGGTGCCACTCGTTCCTCAGATTCCTCCTTTTTCTTCTGCATCTAATCTTGTCGAAACGATTCCTGTTTAACCGAACGAACGAACGAACGAACGAACACCCACGCGCCACGAATAAGTGATTGAGTCGCGTTCGACGTCCCGACTTCGTCGAGATCGACGTTGTCTCGGACTTCCTTCGCGCCGTAGACTTTATCGGCGTATCTAGAATTCTGCATTGCGGGTCGTGTGACGCAACGGAGAGAATACGGATTAGTCAACTGTGTTTTCTCTCGTTTATTCCCGTTTCTAAACGGACGATATTGGAGTAATTAAAGACTTGTTCTATTAAGTAAAATATAAATACTATACATAAAAATCATTAAGAGAAGTTATTTCCAGAACTTTCTTATTTATTTAAATATATGCAGGTAAAAGATAGTAAATTATATATTTCTAGAAATATAATAATTATAATTGCATTAGCCTTTGCACAAAAACAAAACCCTCTTTTTAACAACAAACAACAAGAAGAATGACATTTATAGCTGTTTTTCATATCAAGTGTAATGTAAATAATCTAAGTGTTTAAAAATTATTTATAAAATGCACAGTTTTTAATGCTGTTTGCAAAAATTTTAATAGCAGAAAAATAATTTTGTTAAATTTAAATCGATAAATTGAAAAAAAAATTCTACATAAAAACTCTTAGATTCGTAAATATTGTCTCCGTGAAATTTTCATACTTTTCACACGTTCAATGAATGAATCTTATTTATCTTTCTCTTTCTTCGCGTCCGAGCATTGTAAATGAGTCTCTAGATTTCGCGTGCCTGATTTCCATGTAAATTATTGCACGGACAATCGTCGGTTTCGCGCGACGAAGCGTAAAATATGTTCAACGAGCGCTGGACGAAGATCCCAAGAGACTACTAGGAGATGTCTCTGTCGTTAGGCGAATGCGATTGCGTGCAGCTACGCGAAACGACAAAACGAGACAGGCCTAAGGAATCGCCCACGCCTTGTACGCTGTCGCCTGCCAGCCTCGAATTAACCCGCAATTACACGATAACGTCCGCCATACGAATGCCGTGGTTGGGACTGTAACAGCCGTTACGACTATGCATGCGTTTACGTGCATGTATACGCGCCGCAGTACTGGCTTATTATCAATTTTAGAAGATCTATTAACTTACGACGTAGAAAAATTATATTTTAAAATCATATTTGAAGGGTATTTTTAAAAAACTTTTAAAAGATTACTCCTCTCTAATGTTAGATTATAAAATAGCATTAATTTATTACTTTATAAAATCAAATTTTAATGAATTATTAATTGATATACCGAAATTAAATTACATATTTTATATTATATTAATTATTACATATAAAGATTGCACATTACTATATTATATTTTAGAGATGTGCGACATGAAATCGATTAGTTTTTTTGTTATGTTCCACTTGACTTTGTATATGCGTTTCAAAAATTCCATGGAAGGTCATTCTCACGCAAATCAATTGAAATGTTATTATCTTATAAAATACACATAGTTGTAATTGTATCGTTCTTTTGAATTGGCGGATTATTTTCGCGTCTGATCACACGCCACCTATATCTTATCGATGATCGCCGTGCTAATGATCGCAATTTACTATACGAAACCATCTCGTAAATGATGTTACAACTCTCGACGCGTCAAAAATGCAGAATCGATCGTTGACTCATAAACTTTTCCTTCTTATCGCTTTTATCAGATATTATCGTTAAAGCTGAAGTGTAATTATTGCGATAAACGCCGGCTCACTCGTATGTACATGCGTGGTTAAACTTTGTCAGTTCGATATAATAATTGCATCCCGCTCGCGGAAAATATGTATTACTGCCTCACAGTGTAGTTATCGCAACTTCTACCCCTCTTGTCAAATTCTTCGCGAATTTCCTGCCTCGTTATTGCATTTTTTTCTGACTTAACTAAGAACCTCCGTGACCGCATACAACCGCATACTGCGCTACATTTCGGAGTCTGCTGCAGTCCTGCTGCACTGCAGTGCCATGACTCTTTCGATGCGGCATCGGGACAGCTTCACGCGCATATATAACACTATGCCTTGTATCTGAAGTGTTTCGGATCGAAATCCATTCTGAGAAGAGCATATCATTTGAAGCGGAATTTATTATTGATACATGAAAGTTATGCTGGCTTTTGTATAA
Source organism: Wasmannia auropunctata (assembly GCF_000956235.1). Taxonomy (NCBI): domain Eukaryota; kingdom Metazoa; phylum Arthropoda; class Insecta; order Hymenoptera; family Formicidae; genus Wasmannia; species Wasmannia auropunctata. The sequence continues at coordinate 8,764,437 of NW_012026784.1, forward strand.
AGAGAAAGAAAGAACTGCTTTTCAATCACTACCTTATTTAAAAATTTTCTTTTATTATTATAAAATTTATTAGATTTATTTTAACGAAATTTATTTTAAAGAAGAAAAATTGAAAACGTCCTTATGTTTTATTACTTACATTTTCGTCATGCGTTTTGTTTTTCAATTTCGTTGTCAAGCACTATTATTTAAATCAAACGATGATATTTTCGCGTGATTGTGAGGCATATTCGAATATGCGTTGTTTTGAAAGGGGAGCAGGAACGTGTATTTTTTACGCGTGCGCTCGTAAAGAATCAATGTTCCTTGACTTTACGCGCAGCTGATACTAACTTTTTATTATTTTCCATTGCTCCCGTATTGTTACTCTCTCGCATTGCGTTCTATTCGCGGATTCTTTTATGTAATTCGGTAGCAAGTTACGCTTTATGATATTTACGACCCGCGGTGCGTACCGTAATGACACGCGTTAAATCGCCCGCACTACAATATTATAAACGATGCTATTTATATTGCGTTGTCAATGGTACGAGTTCGCGGAACACTTTAACGCCGTGACGCAAAGGAATCGATTGCGGACAGCGCGTTTAGCGGGCAGGAGCAAATGTTAAACGAATTGACTATTTATTTGTCGATTCGAACCGCCACCATCGCGCATTGTCGTCATCGCGGATGTATATTCTAAATTATCGCGACGTATGCCCACAGGCTTGGCCATTTCCACTTCGTTACACATTCAAATCGTCGCGACAACTCAAGTACAGAGCTATTCATGCGGTGTTTAATTTGATAAATTCATAATTTGCACCTTCGTGGCTCGCTCGATTGGAACACGCAATCCATCTCGTTTGACAAGCTGCCGCCCTTCGCGGTAAACAAATCAAATATGTATTGCGATTTACCATGGAGCTCTATTTTCGAAAACAAAAATCACTCTATTTTTAGAACAAGAAGATTCAATTTTACTTCTGCGGAATTTTATTATATACTTTTTTCAAATATATTTTACACACATACACACGCGTCGTATTAAATATTATAAATATTAAAGATGCATGTGTGTTACAATCGTGTAATAGTTCCTTCGGCGTTCTCCTTGGCAAAAATCCATCGTTTAAAATAAGGTCGAGCGTTCTGGAATATCCTATATGCACATGCAAGCTTTTTCAGGTGCGCCGCGCGGCTCTCTTTGGTTTTCGTCGAGAGAGCGCTAGGTCGTTAATGATTACCGGCCAGTTTTACGCTGGCCCGTAAGGCGCCGACATATGCGTCGCGTCTCTCTTTCTTCCTCTTACTCTCTCTCCCGCGTTGCAGCGTGGCGTGGCGTGGCGTGCAAGGTGCAAACCGTAAAAAGCCAACGACGTCGGCCGACGAACGACGGCAAGCAAAGTCGCGCGAGAGTTTAATTACCAGCGCGCCTCTCTTTCTCTCTTTCTCCCGGCGCGCTCGGAGAGGGTCTCGGGACCGCGGGACCGACTGACTAACGACTCGACGATCTTCGCGGCCGCGGAGATCCCTCGGCGGATAACGATAATTTCAGGAGCGTATTTTCAGACTGCCTCGTTTGGCTCTCCTCTCTTCGATCGTCGTGTCGCCGTGTCTCCCTTCCGCGAACGGGTCGGCTCGGGCAATGGAAACGGAGAGAAATAATATCGTCTCGCGGGAATGGGTTGGCTTTCGCGGCGGCATTTAGATATATCTAGAGTCTGCACCTCGGGAAATGAAACGAGGGGGGTATCGAGCGTTTTACGCATCGTAATGGGACGCGCGAGTTTTGCGGCGACGACGCAACGGCCAGGTGGAGACGCATGCCGTGGAATAAAATGCGAGCGGCGCCGGGAAAACGCGATCGAATGAGAAGCCGGGATAATCGGATTATGCGCCCGTCGAAACCAACTCGCTTTAATGTCGACAGAACAGCGTGACATCGCGATACGTTTCGGTTGACTGAAAGATTGCAGAGTATGACGGAGAGTTTGATGGACATTTCGGAATTATGACAAGTGAATAACGGAAGTACATTTCTACCTTTTTCAAGTTTCATAAAAACATTGTTATTCGAAACAATGGATAACGATAGTTTTTAATGTAATTATGTTGAAGATCAAAAATATATAATTTTTTTAAATTTGATTTATATCCTAAAGTCTATCGATTTTCGAGGTAAATTTTCAAAAATCAAACGTTAAAATATGATTTAACGGCAATGAAGCAACTTTTACAAAATCTGTGATATCTCAGCGTGTATATATACTGAATTGTAATGTATCTACACGTAGCGTAAAAAGAAACAATTAAACTAGAAATTCTAATAAAGAATTAATATGGCGCGAGGAGATAATATGCAGATAGATATGCATGTTTTTCATTCCCATCTGTGCATGCCATACCTATGTACAATCCATTAAAATGAAGAATACGGAATTAATGTCTTATTCAATAATGCATGATGCTGAATATCGCCATTTCAGCGTAAACAAGTGGACTCGGAGGAAACGAGGCGTTATCATATCGGCAAATTGTTCCGAAGGCGGTGTGATTCAGCGAATTCTAGTCCGTCCCCTTGTAGAGACGAGGGCGATCGATTACACGCCAATCGGATCGACGGATCGCGCTAACTAGATCGTAAGAGTCGAGGACGACCGATGCTCTATACCTGCCTATGAGCGCCAAGTCCCGCCTCGCCATCACGGACGCAAAAACCGCGGTCTCAGGCTGACATCTTTTCGTGGAAGTTATTTAATGGTGGAGAGACTCCTGGCGACTCTCCCATTGCGATGCTCTATAAAGCAAAATTACGAAAATTACTTTTAAATGCTTGCTCCGAATCTTGGAAAAGTTACATCGCGACTTAACGGGAATTTTTCTTAGAATTTGTTTAAAATATATGAATATGAAATGCATTTATATCTATCTGCACATCATGCATATTGGTTATATGTATGAAATTACAATGAGATGCATCGTCGAATGACTTTAAAGGTCTTCTTTACGACTAATTATCTATATTTTTTTTGTCGCCGAATTGATTGCCTTTCTTCCGACCAAGAATCAGAATATGTATGACGAGTCTCGTTTCCATCAAAAAGTAGAATCAAAGCCGCCGTCGAGCGCAATCTCGCTATACATAGTTTATATGCGTCGCGTCGTATATACACAACACCAAAAAAAAAAAGGGAGACATGTCGTGGCGGCGTGTTAGCATCTTCGTCAGGGAAAAAGATGAGCCGACGAGGATCGAGGAAGACGCAGAGAAAGATAAACGATCGTGCGCGCGCGCGCACCTCGTTCGTCTCGCAAAACTTTAAATCAGTCTAGTTGGCCTGTCAGTCGTGCCGCGAATGCGCACACACTATGTCCGCGCGCGATGCACAAATTGCCACGCATTTAATTACTGTCCAATATGCAGCGGGGGGCCATTAATCACCCTCTCGATAACCCATAATTTTCCACCGACGATAAAATCTGTCGCGCGACGAACGGCTCGCTCGGGCTAGCGACTTCTTTGCATCGTACAGAGACCGCATCAGGGGAAATGCTTCGTGGAGAAGAGAAAGACGGAGAAAAAGGCGTAAACGAGGGACGGAGAAAGGAGGAGAGAGAGAGAGAGAGAGCGGGGAAAAAAAGAAACAGAATGAGGAAAGTGGCGTGCTTCTGCAACCCGTTCCGCGGAAAAGTGTGTGCGTGGCGAACGAGTCCTCCGCTGCTGCCTCCGTGGACTTGATATACGTTGTCAGTCTCCTAGACGAGCCACCGGCCGGTGCCTTCAGATAGGCCTAATGGTTAACGAACGCTCGTTCGTCGAGACAGATCGTCGACCTTCGATCGCCGGCCGTCTCGATTCCTCTAATTCTTTTTGCGAGGCCTCGCCCTCGCGGGAAGATACGCTCGGATGGTCGCGGCTCTTCACTACCTCGTAGCCTATATAGATACCAACCACTGGCTTCCCTTCGGTAGCCCGTCTGGTTTTTTGGTAGCAGTTCGCCAGAGTCCTACCGCCACCGCGGCGAGCCTGTCTGCCTTAAGGCCGCTCTTCCTTTCCAAAGCAGGAACGCCGGATGGACAGCCAATAGCGAAAGGCGCGAGTCACATTCACGTTTATGACTACGCTGGTTAGGTTTTTTGTATGTATTTTTTTTTTGCATGAGGATAACATTGTCGGATTTTGTTTTTCATAATTTCTTACGCTCTATACAGTTTTTAAATCGCATCTGCCTAATTATATCTTGTTTAACGAAAGATATATAGTCATTTAGGTAAATGATGATTAATGACGCATCGAATCGTGTTGAAAGATGTTATATTAAATTTGCAATTATTAAACGTAGATTTTAATTACAAATACTTCGAACGATAATATAATTAAAACTTTTATAAAATTCCAAGATAAGATTTATTTTTAGATACCATCTTTTATCTATTAGAGTGTAAATTAGAGACAAAGAGAGTTTTAACAAAGAAAATTATTTTTTAAGCTAATGCGAATGTTTTTTGGCGTATATCTATCAGTCGCCAAGAAATAGTGAACGCGTAAGCTCGCGCGCTAATCGTACCCATCACTGCCGTGGCGTAGCGGCCAGTACATGGGCAGATCGTGCGGGAGAGAAAGATCAAGCGCTCCACCTACGCCCACGTCTCAACCTGTTCTGTTCCTCCCGTCGAGCCACGGTTACAGGTGCCTGCCCGAGGGCATTCCTGCTGGAATTCTTCACCGATGATCTTCGCTCCTTGCTTTTCTTGCAAACTCATATCATCATATGTGTCTCGAATCATAGATATAGCAATATCTTTTCTACATTCTCTCGATACGAATATTTTCTTGATATCGAACTGAATTTATCTTTTTCTTTTCACAAAAACTGAGGCTCGTTAATATTTTGTTGTATATTCTTAAAAAATCAATACTTAAATTTTTATAAAATCTTTTTTTTTTATCTTTGTATCGTTAAATTTGAGAGCTTTGCATCTATAAATTTTTGAATCGTCAAGGCAAAACTTCTTGAACATACGAAAGAACATATGGAATAAAATTGTTTTTGACATGCATTTTGTTAACTTAGGATAATAATTTCACTAAAAGTGAAAAAAGATAAGGGAGATGAAGAACGTAATGAAATATCACGGCAGACTTTCTAGAAGGGTACTTCTCGGTCCTGATCGAAGGGAAATAAGAAGAAATCAAAGCGGTGGGAAGGTAGCGCCTAAGTACGCCCACACCGTCCTCTTTGGGGGACCTGTTCTCGACATTTACGTTCTGATATCTTTTCACTTCGTTTACGAGTCCCCTTTACGTTTTACGACCGATCATCGAGACCCTTTCTCTCCGCGAATGAAGGCGGGGAAGGGTAGGACAAGTGGCGGCGCCGAGAGGAATAAAAGAATAGCCACTGTGGCGAAGAAGAGAGGGCCGAAACGCTCCGAGCATACTGTCAAACAAGATTCACTGCATCCTCTCTAATCGACTATTCTATGAAGTGACATTCAGATCTATTATCCATTCTCTTTTGATTGATGCGGTTTTGTAATCAAGCCGCGCAAATATAAATCTATGACAGATAAAAGTAACTTTTGTTAAAGAAGACGTCTAACCAAACACTTTATTCGAGAGCAACCTCCCGCTACGAATGCGCATTCTTTTCTACAACGCCATTACACGTGCAAAAGTGTCATCTACAGTTATAATAAAAATAATCACTAGCACGTTAATATTCATCCTGCCTCTTTAAGAGAATAGCATATGGACTATGGATACTTTTGTGCGTACAAAGCAGTTTTTTGTGCAACAAACGCGCGATAAGCGACAAGTCCTTATTCTAGAATCTCGAGAATGCCCCTGTTGGTGCAAAGTTGAAGGACGCACGTGGACTGGAATAAATGGCGGATTCACAGTCGCATTAAGTCACTTAAGCGACGTCATTTAAGCGACTATCGGAGTCCGCTTCTCACCGCCACGACGGGACTGTGGCCAGGAATTCGCATGTTTCTCCGTGAACGTGAATTTCTCGGTATTCATCGGAGGTAAGCGGGGCCGGCCGGCGAAGATCGGTCTCGAAACGGCGCACTACGCACGTACGCGTCGGTATGCAGCACGCTGGAGCCGCTGGAAAACCGTTGGACAATTCTCCGCATCCGCGTCCGCAACGCGACGTACCGCGTTTTTCCAGGAAGCCGAGCGAAATCTTTATTCTACGACCGTGACGTGCTATCGAGACCGAAGGCGGACCTGCAATCGAAATTATGCACGCACACGTGGCGCCAAGATACCGTCGCATCGGTTATTGTATGTACTCTGGTTTTGAAAAGACACATTGCAATTCGATTTCCCGTATTCATGAGTTACAGTCTGTAACACAGAAAAATTCCAATTCTTGTTTTAAATCTTTCTCTTTTCTCCTCTTAGTTTCACTTAATAAACCCCTACAGAAAATTAATCCATCATTTTAATCTGATATGTCTTGGAACTCTTAACGCCGGTTATCGATTACAGCATGAAATCCTAAAGTTCATAATATATAATTAATCGTTCCCGATGTGAGATTGGAAAACGCCATATCGCAAATAATTATTTATACCATGCTTGATCTTTTGAGAATTTTCTTTGCTTTTTATTCATAGATCTGTAGATAAGAATAATTGATAGTAGGGTTTCCGAAGATAAATTTAAAGTGTTATACATGAACAACGAAAATTCGCCCACGCTGTAAAAAATCATAGTATTAAATGCCAGTCATCGGTTGTCTGTCCGATGATTTATGCGCTCGTGCTCGCGATTTAAATTTCAAATATTCAGCGGACACATCTCTCGAGTTACATCGCGCGATCTTATGACAAAGTGCCGTTGTCACGTCGAACGAGACGAGTGTGATCTACACATACACACATATACACAGTACACGTCGGTAGATTAAAATAAATATTTTACAGATCCCACGTGACATTTGTTTCGTGGGAATTGGGACTCCGTCGAAAATACAGCCCAAGAGAACATAGCTTATCATTATTCACCTGCCTTTTCGTAAATTGTCAGAAATACGCAATTTTCTCCACTTTCGGAAACGCAACAGCGTTTTAATAGGTATTCGAATTAATTAATCCATGACGGATCTCTTCCGTTTCGAGTTAATATCCTTGGTTAACGACCATGTGTGTGTGTGTGTATGTCTGTGTGTGTGTGTGTGTGTGTGTGTGTGTGTGTGTGTCAATAAGTGATGATGCTGCCTGTTCGCAAAGTGGGCGAGGTTCTTTTATCGGGAACATTAAAAAAAAGTTCCGTTAGCGGAGCGGAGTGGCCGAAACGGGGCTGCATCGCCGATAATCGGCACGTGATCGAGCGCGATCTCGTCGAGAGGCGATCGTCTCTCGGCTTTTAATGGCGGCCACGACGCTAATGACGAATGGTCGGTCAATATCGCGACGCAAAAATACGACGAATGTTCTAATCGCATCTCATTACAACTTGGCGTCTTTTCACCGCCTCCCCCATTCTCCAGAAGGCTTCCGTTACCTCGATTGCCAATCGCTCTGAGATGAGCCTCACGTAATCTACACCTGTTGGTTTTGCACGTCAATACCTGCTCTTTTAGAATTGGTAAGACGGCAAGATTATATGCAAAGTCGCTTACATTGATGTTTTCTCGCGATTAACACGATAATTATATGTTTTGTAAAAATACTTAAAATTAATTTTGAGCGTTTTTTATTTTTGATGTTACTCGTGTTAACCTATTTGCTTTTAACCTAGATCGTATTTCATGATAGTTAAAAGGATTGATGTACAAGCCTGATGTATTTTGTAATATTTATATATAATTCTGTATTGCGCGCGTACCATAAAAAATCTTTTATTGTAAAATATACAATAAAACCTATTCGTGCTATTCTGTTTTGACAGACAATTCTTTTTTTATTTTTATAATATATTTCTTGTTAATTTATTAAATTTTATGTTTATAGTAGCAAAAGAACATAAACACGGATAAATTTTCGAATTATTTTCTATATTTAATGATATTATTTTCAGACTATGAGCATATAACACGACTTGATCGAATTTGTCTGTCGGAATATTATATCATTAATCATCGTGCTACATTTACAAGTATAGTGTTATCATAAATAACATCATATATTATTATGAAGTCATAGTTTATTAGCACCTGCGAATTTAAACCTCGTCCATATAAATGTCGCTACGAGATGTCAATTACTATCATTAACAATCCAGCGTTGTTAACAACAACGTTGCGTCAACAAAATACCACCTAATACAGTGGCGCTCAAATCTCAAACTGTAATAACATATAATCGGAAGTCATTTCTCGCGAAAATTAATATGCGTCCGATTAAAATTACATATCTTGCGAAATCTCACGGTCGAATCACTTTCAATAATTTCTAATATGAGTTGAAAAGATATCGATTGAAGCAAGAGTCACGTAATATATATATATATTATTATTATTGCGCCTTATTATTGTTGATATACATATATCATATAGCTAAGATTTATGTATATATATATATACATATATATATATGTATATATATATATACATATATATATATACAAATCTTAGCTATATGATATATGTATATTTGTATATATGTATATTTGTGTATATATATATATATAGAAATCTTAGCTATATGATATATGTATATCAACAATAATAAGGCGCAATAATAATTTGCCGTTTAAGCAGTTTATCGAAATGATAATGAAGCAATGTACATGTGCGACGACTTAATCTAAACGTCAATTCACCGCACATTGCTATTTAAATGTTATATAACGTACGCCAAATTAAAAAATTAATTTAAAATTAATTTTTGCACAGATAACGTGAGCATCGTCGAATAACCACATCGTTATCGTTTGATTGTTTCAGGACGAGGTGGGTGGTAGTACGGTGGTAGCCGAGGGTGTCGTAGGTGGCATAAGGGGCCCAGGCGGCGGGTGCCGCGCATCCTCGATGACGATGGCCGAGAGCGCCGTGGAGGACGCCGCAGCCGCGCCCCCGGGCCCGGCCAAGCCGCCACCACCCTCCTGTACGAACAACAACACCCTTGCGGCGACAGCCAACCGCAACCATCGGAACCCTCGCAAGAAACGGAGACGGCTGGAGCAGGTAGTGGACACGTTACAGGCTCATCGCAGTTCACCATCCGAAGGCGAGGTATTGAAGTTCGAAGGCAGCGGTCCCGTGTCCGAAGAGGAGGATGTTTTCGGCTCGCCCAGATCATCGTCCTCGCGATCCGCTGTGGATACCACCGCGGTGATTGGCCAATTGCCATTGAGGTTGAAAGACGCGGACGCAGTGACGTCAACCGAAGAGGAGCTCAACGAGATCAGTCAGCAGTATCACCATCATCCCCACCGACCGTATTGCTACTCGTATCATCATCATCGAAATCGTTATTCTCCCTATCAGAACAACCACCGATTGTCGGCGACCAAGTACTCTGACTGTATGTGCAGCCAGTGCTCGCAGTCGCTGGCTGCGTCGGCGGCGATGATGCTGCCGTCGGCGACCTCCCTACAGACACCGCTGTCGCGAACCAGCTTCACGTACAGCAGTATATGCGGCACGTACAGCATATTCGAGCAGTACATGCATACCAAGTACCTGTCGTCGTCGTCAGGCGACACCTTCCGCGGACGCAGTCACTCCGATTCGGATGTAGTGCCCAGGTGGGAAGAGACGCGGTCCGCGACCACCTCCTTTTCCTCTATCGTCAATCATCCCCCGCGAAGTGGCTCTCTCGAGAGCGACAGCACGAGTCCTCAAGAATCACCATTGGATCTCTCCATGAAGAATCTGATGCTACAGTCTACCGCGGCCGCCTCGGCGATCTCCAATAGGTCACCGGCTCTTCAGCTGCTACCGTCGGGCATCGTAACGCGAGGTTCCGTCAGCGTGCCAGTAGTCAGGGGCGACGTCGCATCACCCACGACGAAAGAAAGCGTTGCAGTACGGTACAATTTGGAGGTTTTACCCGTCGTCGAGGAAATGGCGCCGGGCGCAGACGTGGCTTACGTTTGTCCAGAGTGCGGACAGATGTTTAGCCTGCATGATCGTTTGGCAAAGCACATGGCATCCAGACATCGTCGGCAAGGTCTCCACGATGCCTCAGCGAAGGCGTACCTCTGCGACGTGTGTCAAAGGAGTTTTGCGAGGTCGGATATGTTGACTAGGCATATGAGACTGCACACCGGTGTCAAACCGTACACATGCCGGGTTTGCCGACAGGTGTTCAGCAGATCTGATCACCTCAGCACCCACCAACGAACCCATACCGGTGAGAAGCCATATAAATGCCCGCAGTGTGCCTACGCAGCCTGTCGCAGGGATATGATCACCAGGCATCTGAAAACCCACAACCGGTGCGCGGACGGCCCTATTCCGAAGACAGAACCCGGTTTACTCGCCGGCGAGGAATGTCCCACTTTCGATCAGAACGTGGCGGCGGTGCCGTCGGCGATTATCAAGGCCGAATGACAACGATCGATCGGATGACCCTGGCTGCATTCTAGCTCCAGGTCCCAGCGAGGACCTCGCGGTAAGATCGATCGGGGGTCCTCAGGAACCTTTGCAGGTCGATTAGGATTCCGCGGGAACATGTTGAGAGAGCGAAATCGCCGCTCGACAATCTCCATGACATTAGCCGAGCGTTAGGAAGAAATTGATACTTGAAGAGGTCGCGATCTTGATGGAACAAGAAAATTAGCGAGAGGAAAGATTTGTTTTATTGTCGTAATTCGCAATTTCGCGAGAATACCGACGGATACTAATACGAGAGTCTGTGATCGAGCTTAAACTTTTAGAAGAGATTGCAGCTAGACGCGTCAATTTCATTCTTTCGCTACATATTGAAATCTTTTCTTGCAAAAAAGTTTATAACATATTCATTTCAATACATTTAAAAAATTCGTTAATGAAAATTGTTTATGTTTACGCAAACCTAATAATTGTTCCTTCGTTTTTCTATTTAAGCTTTTATAAATTGGAATAGATATTAACAGTGTATGTAACGTTCTACAAAGTGGCTTTGTTACTTCAAGTGATTTTATTGCAACATTTTGCAATTCTTTATCGTATTTGCAAACTTGAAGTCTCCCGTATGCGTTCTATTCAGCGAAAGAGTTAAATTCGCACGTCGGAAGCATCATGGAGAGCTGAATGATAAAAATGAACTTCGCTCCCGTGAGTATTATATTGTATTATTTATTAAAAAATAAATGATTCTTTTTGTTTAACGATTTTTTTGCGGATTGCCTAAAAGTCATCATCCCTTCATGCGTCACACGCGATCGCGCGCGTTAACAGCGAATAATGCCGAACAGTATTATCGTACTTCTTCGACCTCCGCATCTGATTCTGTTTCCGCGATTCGAGATTCCGCGATACTTTCATTCTTCCTAATGTTTCATCGCGGCGCATGATATCGTGACTACAATTTCGGCCAAGGAATAATCCGAGAGCAATCTATTTGCATACGTATATCAAGAAAGTTGATTTTATATTAAATCAATTACTAATTTATCAACAAGCTCATTTCTCATCTTATATATAATTTATATATTTTTATTCATATTCCAGTGATTTCTTTTCAAAATTTAGAAATTCTGTTAGAACTTAATGTTTTATTTTTTTTTTAATCTGAAATTTGATTATCAAATATGTTAATTGTTGTCGGAGATTCCTTGATTGTCATGGAAAGGATGTAGCATCTAACCAACTGCTCTTTTTGTAAATCTTTCGCTTTCTCGTTCTCGATGCATAAAACTAAGACACACACATACAAGCTGAAAATAAAGCATTCCTGCTCGGACGCACAAGTGCAACGGAGGTACATGAAAGCGGTGCTTAAAGGCTCGGCGTTAGAAACGAATTGTGTTTTTATCGTGCTCGTAAAACGAGCCACGTGTCCACACAATAATACTGTATGTAAATAATCAATCATATCGCGCATCATTTCTTCACGAAAGACTTTCCTAATCTATAACATTAACTGTGGAGAAATCTGGAACGTAGCCCGTCGGCGACGCGAACATACGTGCCAAATTTTAGATGAATATTTCGGAAATGCGATTAACACACGCATCAACCCCAGTAAACTGCACATGTCGAGGTCTAGTGAAATTCGTGATTTGAATACATTGTTACTTCTGCTTTTCTTGTTTTTTATGTGAAATTTTTAGCTAAAGATATATCGGAACGCAAATTGTTGTTTCAGAATTTAATACAATTTAAAATCATATTAAATTAATCGTATCGAAGACAAACGATATAGAAGATTTATTAGACCTTAGTGAGCAGTTTTGAAGTTATACTCTTTAGAACATATCTGTCGGTCGAGCGCGATTTGCGGAACGGAGAAAAATTATTGGTACAAAAAAATAATCTTGTTAAAGATTCCGAAAAATGATACATCAATCAGAGCCAAATCAATTAACAAATCATTTTTCTGATTGAGAATTTATTTATCGCCAATATTTTTCTCATGTGTCCATTTCTGTAAATAGCGAGTCGCCATTGGTAACCTCGTCGATTCGCCCGAAACCTGCTCAAGTTGTTGTTACTTGAAAACTTGTTAAGATGACTTCTTATAGAAGTCAAAAGAAGCAAAGCAGTGATGTATTTGGTAATTAATAAATGTAATCGCGATCATTGTGTTTTGTAATGGACATTTTGTTAGTGCGGAGTCTGAAAATCGTTTGATCGCGAGGATAAGAACAATGTGAAAAAGAAACAAACATATTCGTACCTGCAGAAAGAGAAAGAGAGAGAGAAAGAGAGAGAAAACGATGTTAAAGCATAATAAAGCGTATAGAAATAACGTTAATTAGTGAGTAATATTATTGACACTATTATTGCGTTTTATTATTGTAACTATTATAATTATTCGCGCCGCCACACGCCGACAGGGAGATAAAATATTTTTTTATATAATGCATTTGAAGTATGTGCGACATCACGGAAGGCTTCGAGAACACGAAGTTCAGTTTGAAAGTTGTTCTCACCTCGAAATTAATGCTAATTAAATAACTTCGAACGCCGCGAGAGACGATAACATCGGCGTCAGTTCGTTACGTTATCGAGAAACGAACGGTCAAGTTGACGCGATCGATACATGGTCTCTGATTTTTTTTTTACGTTTTCCTGTAGAAGTTAAGTGTACGCGAACAGCGGTCGTTGCGGCGCGATTAATCGAAACTGGTTGTGGTGCTTAAGCGAAGAAGGGCGAATCCGACAGGATATCTTTGCGCTGTGAATCGACGAAGACAATCTAAAAGTATACTCAAACCATGATCTCTATACGGATAAGGTCGCCAAGCCGAGTGAATAGCGGATGAAATCCGCTAATGTCGTTCTATAGAGCTACGGGACTATGGAAAATGTACATATATTTTAATGACATTTTTTATTTACCAATATTTCCCTCGCATAATCCTTATCGTAAAATTAATAAAAATATATATATATATATGCTAGATGAAAATCAGAGAGAAAACAAAGACAAATATGATAAAATGTCAAAAATGAAGATTTAAGCAAGTGCATAAACCATGCAGAGATGCTCACGTTAAATTGCATCAAACAAAATTTCATCTCGCTGTTCGCTCGGTCCCGCGAATGAATTCCGTCTCCCGTTTCGGAAACGTCAATTCCACATAGTTTTACGATAGTCGTATGGTGACTCGTTGAGCAGCACGCGCCGACATAATACTCGAGCTTACTCAGCCTCGATCGTTTCGTCCTTAATCCTTATCCTAAACGTATGTATATTTGTGTACTTCCCCCGATGTGTCTCCTATTCCTCGTCGGAAAAAAAAGTAAACGTATCAGCGCGCGCTGATACACGCGTGGCACGCGCATAGATACGTATATCTCTGTATTTTTGTATATCAAGGTTTTTTCTAATTACCTATCTACCGATTAAGCGTTTTCAGAGGACGAGTAAGTAGCTATTAAGGAGAAAGTATTGTCGCTCTCTGCTTGCCATTTTACTTGCCCCTCCCCTCCCCCCCCTCCCCTTGATCGAACGATTGCTTGGAAAGCGGTGTTTATCGTACGGTGCGACGCGCGAGGGAGGATCGTCGAATCGGAGGAAACTCGTTTTGTTCTTTAATCGATAATAGTCGAAGTACATATCGTGCGATCAATGCAATCGTCTAAAACCAAATCAAACGCATTTTTTGCTAATTGCTTGCCTCTAAGAGAAGTTAACTTACAAACTAATTACTTACACGGAAGTGAATTCCTTAATATATTCTAGGATTTCTAGACAAAAAAATGTACATCGTAATATGCGATGTGTGATTAATTTTGAAGTGCCATTCAGCCTTCGACGCAACGGAAACACATTTTCTTTTGTTTTATTTTTTTTTAAATTTTGTTAGCGTGATTATCGAAACGAGACCTCTTACCTTGACGTTATCCCTCGCACCAATTCAGCCTTAAACTGACAGAATCTCTTGCGTAATAAGTCTGTAGTAATTTAAGTAAGAAAAGACGTGAGAAAGGAACAAACGCGTTTGACGCGTCTTCGGGCAGTTAAGCGATCGCCGTGCCAGACCTGTTCTTGTAATTATTAACAAGTATAGCCATTCGTATGATTATTATTATTTCTATTATTAATATTATTAATTATTATTAATATTATTATTACCTGTAGTTATGTTGTTAAGTGATTAATCATGTTTAATGCTTCTATTATTTATTTTGTTATCCCGTTCATGAGTCAAGCTTTCTATTCTTCCCTCTTGTCTGTCCCTTCCTCACTATTCCGATTCTTTTCTTTATCCTATTAATTTTGTCCTATCTTTGTCCTATTAATTTTCCGTTTTACTTATCTTCATTTTATTCATTTATCCCTTACCGTCTATCACTCTATCATCGAACCGGAAGAAGGGAGAGAGAGTTCAATTTACATGAAAAAAAATTTATCGCAATATCTTTGTAATATTGATCGCATTTTCAACGTAAATAAAACTAAAATATATTTTGAATCTCAAACTCATCTCCCTTTTCTCTGGCTTACATGGCACAAAAAAGCTTGTCTCCGAAGAGATTTTGATCTCCAATTCCCAAACGAAAGCATATCTTTTGTAACGATGAAACACTGACGAAAATTTGTGTAAATGATTGATGATGATTGTGTACGTTAATTTATAAATTATGTTGTGTTTACGATTCGTGCCAGAATGGAAAAAAATATAATTTTTCAACGAATCATCTCCGTACTTCATCATTTTCACCCATATATGTTTCCCATTATATTTTGTTATATTTCATCCATTTCTATATTTTTTCCTTTCATTATAAAAATGCGTGACTTACATTTTAATATAAATTATGAAATATTAAGTAAATGAACTGTGTGATATATTTATTGAATGATACTTTGATAACTAGTAGTACAATGATTTCAATTCGGACAGAAGGTTAAAGACTTTGCAAGACTTAATTTGCTTCCGATTATAATTTAAATTAATTTTTTTATAATTGTTTTTAAATCCTAATTTAATAATTATGTCGGAAAGTACGTGGTGCCTTGCAACGTTCGAGAATTCGTATTTAGGATATATAGATAAATCAATATGAAGAGATGCGAATATATCTATCGTATCATTTTAAGGCTGAAACAGAGATAATTATGTAGAAACAGGAATTCGAGCGAATTATTTTTTCATGCGACTTTTGGATAAGAAATGTAGAACTTTCCGATATACACGTGATTAAGAATTCATAATCTGTATCTATACACCGGCAGTCAGTGTTGTGCAAGACAATCGCGATTATTATCTAAATGAAAAAAATGTATCAAATATACAGAAATATATATGTAACTAACGCATTGTTGCTATTTAGATTATACAATTTTATCACATATCTTATACAGAGCAACTTTTAAAGACATTGATCAAGCGATAAAACTATCTTTATTTATATCGCAGAAGATCAAAGAATTTCTTATTTGATGAATAAGAATATTTGATTGCATTTATTTGTATAATGCACAACACTACTCGCGACACTTATTGCAGTGCTGTAAATATTTCAAGGCCTTTAACAACAAGGGCATACATTCGTTTTATCACGATGTTATCTTTGTATCCTTTTCTACTGCCACGAATTTATAATCCGCATATCTGTACATCGAAATGAGGACAAGAACCTGTAATGTTGCTGCACTTCTATGATGGAAATATATATATACACGTTATATTTGTTTCTAAAGGACCTCCATAATTTTCTGCTGTACATTTATTTCATACCTATCATGACAAAATTTTATTTTTTTTAAATCTAATTAAATAAAAAAAACGCACATTTCTATAAATCTCTTAATTCACATTTCAATTAGGTGAGATTATATTATTAAGAAAAAATTAAGTAGCGCGTTTTTTATGACAGTAATATATCAACAGCTTTACATTTCTTTCTAATTACATATTTATTAATAGCCAGAAATGTGATCTATGAGTTTGTCGCAGATTACACCATATACTCAGCCGGAGATGTGGCACGAAAAAGGGAGGCAAGTACGTCACGATTGAGGCGACACTGATAACCCGGCCTGACCCAACCGCCAACAAATTCGCAAATAGATATACTTCTTCCGCGATGTAGACGTAAAAACAACAAAAGCGGTTAATGTCGTATATTTCCTCACATTTGAAGTTTTATGGCAATTCATTCACATTTATCAAATCTATATTTATATTCATTCAGTAATTGGATTTAATTACATGTTATACTATTTGAAGAAGAGAATTTCTTACTGCGCTATTAGAAACTACACTATTGAAAATAGAATTCTACCGTTAGTAATTGTATAATTCCTGCCGCGCAGCTTCTGGAGCGAACATGTAATATTTTAACGATTTGTAATTATTATGTCCAGTACACATATGTTTATTGTAAGACCCAAGATAAACATCGTGTGATTATGGTGAAATCAGTTCCTTTTGACTTGACATAACACAAAAATGAAAGTGAGAGAAAGATGATAGGAAATATCTATATTAATATTCGCTAAAAATATTTTTTTATACGGAAGCGAATTGCTTCATCAATGTCTCGTGCACCCACGTGACAAAATTCTAATCTAATCAATAATGACTTTTCTATAACCACGAGATTTGATTTTTGAGGAGAAAATAAAGTTGAAAAATTCATTGAATGCGAGTTCTATCCTTGTTGCAATATATGTATTGTGTTATATTAAGGGATAACGAATACGCGATAGATTATACAATAGGTAATAATACATTTGGATATTCTAGGAAACTGTCAATCAACATGAATTGATTAGTTGATATGAAAAAATAAAGTTGAGGTCCTAACGCAGCGCCGCATCCAAAATGCACAGAAAATCGTATCTGTAGAATGCATACTGATGATCGGTTTGATGTTTACGTCACTCGCCTAAACAGAATTTCAGCGGTACACCTTATTATACGCGCATTATGCGTTCGCTGGATCAGTACATCGCGTCGTATCCTTTTCGGCGCGGTCGATATCCCGGATAAGCGGTAATGGAATAATCGACGTTTCGTGTAAGGGATATTCGGATAATCGGCTTGCCGATGCACTACCATAACAATATCCGCTGACACAATTTTTCAAATGCACAAGCTCGCCGTGCCGGCTGTGGGCATAATGGATACCAGATTGCAGCAGCGCGGACAAAATGCGCCAGTAATTAAATTAATCCGTTTTCAGATCCTTGAGCATTCGGACCACACCGAGATTCCGGGCGTTCTCTCCGCCCGTATGCGAATATCAGTTCTATCGATCGGAATAGTTCGGTCCATTTGCTATGCGCTCGAAGACTAATTAATATGATACTAGCAGGTGATTAATGGTACGGACGCATTTGCACGATGTTTGTCGTCTTACTTTTACCCCGCATATATCATGCTTACTTTATAGATATTTTAGTTTCAAGATATTTCTATAGAAGATCGTAAAGAAATAGGTACTATTGTTGTTAGATTAATATATGATTTATTGTTCGATTTTTAACAACGCTTTGATAAATATGATATGCATTTTTTTCAAAATAAAAATATTATACGACCAAAAAAGATTGCATCAAAAATATTGCTATCAAAAATACCATTTTATTCATACACGACGCGGTTTAAAATTTCGACTAAAATAGAAAATTCTGCTGATATATACGAGTTTCTTATTTTTGCAATCTTTGTATCATTCTTGGAGGTAACTCTCACCTCGTTATCTTTATGCCAGAACGTGATGATGGTATGATACTCTAAGAAGTACCAAGCAACGTACAGCCTTGAAAAAGTGCCGACGATGCAAATCGTGCTTCTTTCGCCGATTCTATTTCGTCATAGTTTCACTTCATGAATATCAGCCGTCAAACAATCTTACTTTTGTGAAATTTATCTCTTTTATATTCTCCTCTATATTTCGCTTATGAATACGGTTAAATGCTTACAAATTCTGCTTTTTTTATGAGCCATTTAATATTTAAACCAGCAAGTCTTTTTTTTTCAATTGTCTATACATCGTTAACTGAAACATTTTATTTCTTTTCTGTCGCCAAATGTACTATCCTAGAATTGATATTATATATTTATTATTACTCTCAAAGTTTGAATAGTATTTAATAATATATATTTCTAATTTTAAATAAATATTTAACGTTTTCCTTTTTCTTTTTTATCTCCGTTTTCCTTTACCGAAAGTATCGAAGAAATCGAGACAGCATTAAGTCGGAGTATCGTGTCGTCGCGCGAAATCGAGTTGTAGAAGAAAATCGAAAGAATAATCGAACAGTCTTTTGTAACGATTTATGGATCTCCTCCCGCCGTCATCGTCGCGACGCACCGGCATGGGCACCGCCTTTCCTTTCCGCGAACGGCCGCGTCGCGATGTAACGTGGCACCCGCGTGACGCGATTCCCCGTGTCCATTTTCTCGCTTTTTCACCGCGTACACACGCGCAATCGCCAATGCGAACGTAAATTATTGCGAACGGGCGGTAGTCGGAAAACAGTTCCGAGACGCAGGCAAAAAAAAAGCTCGCGCGCGATCCATTAGAAATTATAAGTTGCCGCATCGCGCGACCATGCGTCGTCCGTTCGCCGATCAGCGATTTCTCCGCCGACTCTCCCACTGATCCTTTTTCTTATTATACTTTTTCTCCCCCCGATCCCTTTTTCCTCCTCTTTCTCCGTCAATTCAAACGTGGTGAACCGGCCGCGATCGTACTTGTCACCGCTCCCCGTTCCACCCACGCCGCCGCCATGATGCTTGATTCTCTCTCTAAGGCCCTCGGACCGGTCCCATTTTTTTGCCGCAACAGCGTCCTATACTCCCCCCCTCCCCTCCCCGCTTCTGAAGGAGTCCACCGCGCTGTCCTGATCTATACGTTCGTGTCCGTTCTCATCTTCGCTCGTTTGCCGCGCCTCTCCTTCTCTTTCTATCTCCCTTAATCTTTCGCGTAGCGGAACCAACTTATCTATCCCATGGAAAAATATCGATCGTTCGTCGAGATACTGCCCGTACTGAAATGAGTTGTCGTCGTTGCCGCGAATTGGCATCGTCATTCGATCGTTATATTATACTTGGTAATAATAACTATCGTTACAACCTACTCGCTCTCGCTGAACGTTATTAAGACCGGAAATAATTTCATTCAGTTGCGTTTGTCCGGAATTACCTCTGTCATTTAGATTTTTTTTTTTTAATGACAGCGGACGCGAGTTTTTTTTATCTTACACGGGATTCAATTTAATTCAATAATGCTATAAGAAATGCAGCTCTTTTTATAATTTGTTGAAAAAAAATTAGTGAAAGGATAAAGTTATTACGATATTACGTTCAATAGTCTGCGTTGAGATAATAATCAATCGATTAAGGATCAATATCCTTGCGCGCAAGCAGCGGAAACGCATAATCGTCACTGATGATGGGTGCGAGGCATCCGCTCGGCTTGCTTTGATTCATGAGCGCGTTCGCAGAGCAGCGCTAATTGAAACATATACAGGCGTCGAACCGTTACAATTATCGGCGCTTCCAGCGGTAACATTTAATTTCTAGTAATGAACGCCAAGCTGGTGCAAATCCGCAGATTCACGCGGATCGCGCGAGCGCGAAGATTAACGAGCGCAATGTGCTCGTAAATTACGGCTGCGAGCGGACGGTGAGACACGGTACGACGAACTTTGCCGAAGACGCCAACCATTGCCAAGAAGTCGCATAATATGCACGATCAGAAAAAAAGGCTAAGTCGAGAATTTTTAAGAACGGCAAATTGAGATGCATCGGAATTATATGTTTATCACTTATTATATTTAAACATGATGTACTTTTTAAGTCTTTCATATCATTTAACAGATACACATCATTTAACTTCTCTTATGATTTAACACTATTAATTATTTTATTAACTAATAGTTTGACAAATATAATTTATTATTTTTCTATATACATATATATATATCTTAAAGTACATGTTCTATGTTTGATGTTTTTTTTATTAAAATGGTACCACCTATTTGGGTTTTCTAATTTCTTTTCACATGCCTAGCAACATATAATATCTTATTGTTAGTCGCGATTACTCCCGACAACTCGTAATCCTTAATTATAATCTTTATAAATTTTTCAGCCTAGATGTCACTCGTGTCATCCAAGGCGTTATTTTACATTATTGTAGACACTTTCATAAAACAAAAACAAGACAGATTGCGAATCAAGGAACATGTGTGTCGTTCGTGATTATTATACAGTCGATAGGGACCGTCGGAGTCGAACGCCAATCGGGATCGCGCGTTTGTCCGGCAACATGGCATTAGAGATCGCGACAAAAACCAGTTTACGAGAGAAGCTGGAGACCGGAAACCAACAATAGACAAGTTCGAGCGTGAAAGAGGATGCGGGAGAAAGATGTGGCGCGTTTGCGCGAGCTGGCAAGAAAGAAACGCGGGCGAGAGTGCGGAGGGAAGCGCGCCAACGCGTGTGCGCAACTTTTCTTACAACGACGACCTCGAGGCATCCGGTCTCTTGCACGCATGTTGAGCACTTCTCTATCGATTAGATCCTTGCGGCGTCGCACGGAGAAACTCCACGGAATGTCGAAGACTTTGAAACGTTTGATAACCAAGCGTCGCTCTATAATGACATCTGTCGGATTATGCATCCGACGCTTTGAAGAGGCGACTTTATTAAGCTTCTAAGTTTAGCGATACCGTCGCGCAATCAATTTAATTTTTAATCTCTAATTTGAAACTTTTACTTCTTCATTTTATTGATAAGATTTTTCTTTAAAAAAAATTAATTTAAATGTCGAGGGAGATATGTATACTTCCTTCAGCATCAATTAAACGTAAATGTAATATTTTAAGAATATATATGCTGTATATATCCTTAATTACATTAACTTGCACTTATCGTTAAATAAACTGTTTGCTCACAGATAGTAAATTATGTCATTTCATGTGTCATCAGGTGACATGGCAATTTTGCAAAGTGACACGACGTCGGAGAAGATCTCGCGTCGCGATATCGTAATCGATTAATAGCCATCGCGGGGCCAAATTTACCGCATCCGTTAAATAAACGATCATATCGGCAGGTGCTGCGTGCGCGACGCGGGGAGAAATACGCGCCGCCGCGTGACGTAGCCGAGGAAACAAGAAAAAAAACGAAGAAAAACCACACCGGCGCGATATGACGGTGCAGGAACGCCGGAACGTTTTACGCGTAGGCGGTCGCGATAGTATCGGATCGGTGGTACTTACGCCCAGATATATCTCCGTACACATGTGTATACATACGTACAAGCTCTATCTCTATTACCCGGCTAATTTCGTACGGCACGGCACGGCACGTCACGCCATGCCACGCGAACGCGATCGGCCTCGGATATATGAAGTCTCCGGGCTTACGGGGGACGAGCCGCGCTTATAACAAAATGTTCGCGCCGAGAAAACAAGGTAGCCGTTGAAGCGAGAAACAAGTTCCCGAGCGCAAAAAATATTAATTGTAAAGGAGAGCTAAGTGTTCGATAACTTTGAATACCGCGCGCGACGAATGCGACCTGCACGAGCGTGGTACACGCGAACTTATGCCCGTGTCCTCTTATGAGCCTGTTACCTATCGAATGAAATCATTTCGAGCAGTCTCTTCGCAAGAGTTTTCTTACTATCTCATTTCCTATCTCAGATTGGTTATATCTTTATTAAAGCTGTTCTAATCTCGTTGCCAATCGTTTTAAACAAGTCTACGTACAGCCGAACCATCTATTAAATTCCGCAAATACCTATGATATACTTTACGGTCAATATATTTTTTTCCTTTATTTTTAGAATAAGTTTAACTCTCATTTTTAATATATGTTACATACTTTACTTTTTAAATAATTCTCAGAAAATTTTATTTTTCTTCTATACTTTATGATAATATTGCGATATCCTTTGAATTCTTCATACATGATATTACATTTTTTAAACTCCTATTTTACTATAACAATAAATTTTTATATAAATTTTTAGTAGTAGCATAAAATTTAGAAACTATTTAATGAATTTAATTTCTCTTTATTTCAATTTACATGACTTTTCTTCATTATTTCTACACTTTGGTCAAGTTTAGTCTTATTAATCCATTTGTTACATGTTTGTACAAAAAAATAAATTAGTTTACGTTTTTAAATATTTGTATAATGGTATCTTTCTCTCCGCTTCCTCTCTATACAGCTTCTCGTAACCGGCGGTATTACGGACCATCGGGTACTTGTAAAAGTGTTGAGGCATAACGAATCGCGACAGTGGATAATCCACCTTCATCGTCGCGTTTTTGCATTACTTTTGTTGCGTTTACGCTTACCACCGTTTAAAATCAGGAAGGCAAGTGCGAGACTCGGGGAGTACCTGAGTGGAAAGTCCCGAAGATCGCGCAAGGCTTGCGGCGCGATAATGCGCTTATTCATAGCGAATAATCCGCTTAATATGCCGCGACACTCAGTTATTAACACGCGTGCGCCGGTCAATTAGCACGGTTTTTCAACCCACGCCTGAGATTAAAGTGCTCGGGATTAGTACCGGTAATTATACTGTATCGGGCATTAATTATTCCTCGTCTTACCGTTCGCGCGCGATCTGCGCGTTATAATTCTTCGGGAATAGAGAGACGCAATTAAGCGGGCGGATGCTGCAGTCTAGGTTGCAAAAATGCGTTCCATCTGCTTGAAACTGGTTGAAGATCTTGTAACGCGATTCAGTCTAATGTGAAAATTATTATTATTATTTTATTTGAGATTGTTGCATTTTATTAAAATGTCCTCAAGTTATCGAGGCGACAATGGATTGTTGTATACGTGATAGAAATATTGTCATACTCATAAGAGTAAAATATTTTACATACTTTACTTTTCGTAACAGTTTTTGACAAAAACAGATGTTAATATTAAAGAAAAGTGCTATATCCTCACGGAGCAGCGGTAGAACAGATTAAACTGAACAGAAAAATCCTTTACCATTTTACAAAATTCGCAATCATTAACGAAATATTTTTGAAGATTGACGAATAAATGCGTATCCGTCCGGTCCACCGCTGAATTTAAGCGCACGGCGAGCTGACGGCCAGTTTAATTTGCTCAACCTTGAATAATCGACGACGAGCATCGTATTAATTGTTCCGCGAAAATCATAATTTAAATTATTAACAGCACAAAACTTATTGAGCGACGTTTTATATTTTTCAATATTCAATAAAATTCAAGCTTAAATGAAATAAATTAAATAAACAGGAATAAAGCTAATGTTAGCGACTCGCCGCGGCTTGCATTCAGCAGCGAGCCGGAGGGATACGCGTCTATTCGCCAGTTTTTAAAAATTAATATCTCGTTAATGATTGCGAATTTTGCAAAATGATAGAGAACTTTTCTGTTTAATTTAATCCGCTCTATCACGAGAGCTGAAGCGGTTATTACCGGCCACCCTGTATACTAATACTAAAATATTAATGTATAGTAATAACATTATATTTCTCGCACAGAAATTATGTCTGATGATAAGAACAAAGAAAGTAACATTTGACATTTTCGATTGCTATTAAACACGATATAGTATTTCTCTGGCGTGATTATGGCTGATTAAATCGTATCAAAGTATCTACCGCTTGGCATCACGGCGGAATTAATGCTAACGCATAATCGTTATTTCTCGTAATGACTTTTTACCGAATCGCAGCCGGTGCCGTGCGTGGAGAAAACGACTCTCAACATCGCTTGCTTCTCGCGCGGGGAAAAGTCAGCGGGAAGTCTCAAAGAGCGCGCACACATATCGACGGATAGGTATACACTCTTTTATATCGTTTCGCGATTCGCGCGATCGTCGACCAGCGCGCGAGACATTTATCCGGCGTAATGGGCACGATCGGACGCGATCGAGCCGATCGAGAATTACGACGATATGGGGGAGAGCTATCAGCCGGCGATGCAGCGCGTTCGATCCCGAACACGAAGCGAAATTGTTAGCCGGACGGGATCCGTAATTATCCCTCACAGTCATTAGTCGGAAATATATCAGCCGGGTGACACGCGAAAACGCGCACTGACGTGCGTCTACCGACCCACGATGGACGGAGAAGGGCATCGGCGATACTGATCTGGGGGATATCGTATGCACCTTTCCTTGTATGCACCGTGTGGTGCTGCCGCAGGTGACTGCCGGTCGTGGTCGGCCGAGCAATCGGCACTCTTCAACGTGGAGATACTTATTTGCTGGCATGGGCTTTAATCGCCCTCCTTGCAGTTGGCTATACTATTGAGAACGAGAATATTATCCCGATAAATATATACCGCCCGTATTACAATAACTAGCACCTTCACGTTGCGTTGTAAATGTGTCTAAACAGTAATGACATTACAGGAAAGACAATAAAAAGTATATGAAACATGAATTACGATTCCATAATTCGCAGATGTATTCCCGTAAATAATTATCCTCAGTCTGCATTTCTTCTTTGGGAATATTTCATTCAAACTCTAAAAAAAAAAATTTATTTAAAATAAAATTAAAATAAAATTCTGGATCTTCCTGTAAAGTTTAATTCATGACTAATGTAACTGAATATTTTTCGCTAAGGAAATATCGACCGTTAATTGAGATGATTTTTATAATTCTGCAATTCGTATGCATATAATGTATTGACATGAAGCTAAAAAAAGTTAACATTTTATATATTTCTGAATTTATTAAAGAAAATCAAAATATTCGCATAAAAATATTTTATATTTCTCCTGTGCGTTTAATTGATCTTTTACGTTATAATACGATATATCAAGAAGGAAAATAAATGTTCGTGAATTTTAATTACAATCTTACGTTGATTTGCACAAAGCGTGGGCGTAAGAATCGCTTATCGATCGTTACTGTCGCACGATTGAACACAGACCGGCCCGACTGATCCTTTAAGATTCGATTACGTCTTTAAAGCCGTCTCGATTGCTGTTCATCGCGTCTCGCGAGACCACACAGGGTGACCAAATCGGGTGGGCTTAATTAATCGGTGTTAATTCTTTCCGACTCCTCACTAAAGATTTTCGGCGATCGTCGAAGATGCTCTTCGAAAACGTCAAGGGAAAGGAAGAGAAGGTACAAAACGCGACGAGAGATTGGCCACAGGTTCACGAGATCTTCATGAGAGATGAAGAAAGATAGAGAAAAGAGAAGACGCGAGATGCGAGAGAGAGGAGACCCCGCAGGCCGACGAAAGAGGAGAGGAGGGCAAGGGAGAACCGTAAATTTCCGTTATGGGACTCCTCGTAAAGCCGGCTCCGGTCGGCGCGATAAAAAGGCCAGTCCGCAGGTTGCTGCTCCCGAGGATGACTCCTTCCTCTCGCCCTCCTCTTGTCCCACGCCCCCTCTCTCTTTACGCCTTCCTTTTGGGCAAGAACGACCGGGAAAACTGCGTGAGGAGAGACGGCGGCTGTCGTCTCCTACAAAGGTGTCCCTTAAAATTCGCGAGACACTACGATCGGCAACGCTAAAGAGAAGGAGGGTACTCGGCTCGAAGAGCCCCCCCCTTCTCCCTCCTTCCCCCGCTCGTTAAGGCGGCAGTGGCGACTTTGCTCATCGACTGCATCGTAATTGCTGACGCTCGCCCACGCGAAATCTTGCCAGGCGTAAATACGGCTTAATGTCCTCCTTCTCTTTCATTTGCTTCTTTTTACTCTTCCCATGCAACGTGTTTGTGTTCCTGCTTGGATAGCAATCGACAATCGAGTATTTTCTCATTTCTCAATTTCAACACGACACATGTTTTATAGAACGAATCGAGACACGTTTTGGACAAAATGTAAAATAATTTATAATAGATCGTTTATACGGTTGAGATATACCATATGTGATTTTAATCATTCTTGTATCGTCACGATGCAGTATTATTATATTACTTAATAATTAGCTATTTGATTTATATTGAGAATTAAAAGCAGGTTAAAAGCTGCAAATATTCTATACATAGAAAAAATTGGATCTCTTTGTAAAAGTTATACCGCTAGCCATTAAATCTTTTGTAATATAATAAACATAAAAGTCACTGAGCTAGATATTTGCAATATGTATTAATGTTAAAAAAAACGTACTTTTAAACTACTTTTAATTTTAGAATCGTACGTTCGCGGATAAATCTGGAGCTACATGCTCGCTTCATTTATTATGAAACTGTATAAATGGGGTCGCCAGCCGGGATGAAATATTATTTTACCTTATCCGGAAATACCTTCGTGTGCATTTTATACGTAAGCGGCCGTAATTTGGGCTAGCTGTGTGCACAGCGTCCACATTCAATAATATATCTGGTGTGTTCAATTTGGTTAACGTAGATTGACATCTGCGGAGGGTGAGTGCACCTGCGCAAAGTCTAGAAATTTCGGCTAATAAATAACTGAATCGTTGGGAGAGGTCAGACGCGATATAGATTTGCTTCGTGTCGTTCTACAGTCTATTTGAAAATCCAAGCTCATCACCCGGATGCAACACGTCAATTACGAGATTTGGGTCAGTATATCAAAAGGGAATTCTCCGCGTATTTTAAAAGCGATTTTAAGTGAAATAATATCGGAATTTATTTATACAATTTAATTAGAATGATTGATTAAAACTGAATTAATAATTCTTCTATAGAAACATATGTTATCGATTCATTTTTTAGATTATCCTTTCTACGAATATAAATATATTCACTGAATATTTCACTGAATTGTAATCAGTTTTCTGATTTCTTTTAATCTTCTTTTCTTCTTGTAGTTTATGGCTTAATTAATTTTTCTTAAGTTTATAATAATTTTTAAAACATCATTTCCAATTCGTGGCGCGAGGGAAGAAAATTCGTAAAAATGATTTACACGGCCAGATCCGGTTTCTATCATTTCCGATCATCCGCACTATAACTTACAAACGTTATTGATGTATATTTACATTACAAGAGGCTCATTGACATCGGGCCCTATGTACGGGATAAGAAGATGCATTCGCGTAAATAGTACACCCCGACGACCAATAAACTGCAATTCTATCCGCCGTGGAAGAGTCATTTCGACGCAGTACGACGAGTAATAAAACAATCGTTTCGTTTTCCCGATTCGTAGTAGCAACTCGAGTTGGATTGCCGGCGGAGTATAAATAATGTAGAGCCATCGGTCGTTAGCTCTAAAAGAGCTGCCTGCTTCTCCTGTTTCTTCCATCCGTCGTTGCTCTTCATCCAGAGACAGATTGTCGAGGCTTGCAATGGCGAAATCGATAAACGGGTAGTCCGTCTCGAATTATTATGACGGTTTTGTTAATTCGCATAATACTTATAGGATGCATATAATACTCTTTAGATTAAAAATCGCGGCATCTCCATTCGAAATTCAATTAACGCTAAATTCAACTTATTAACACCGCATTTATAATACACCCTCGCTATTATCTGCTATTCCATTAGAAGTGTGTCAAACTTCATGATATTTATTGAGCACCGGCAGAATATCCTCGGTTCGCACGCATGATTGTTGCTGATTTTGCCCAGACACGGACAGCATGTTCGTAGCGAGAGAAACGCGAATGCCTGAAATGGCTGGGACTTGACCAATCTGTAAAACATCGGTCGCTCAATCAATAGCCCTAAACGCTTTCGCATTCGATCATTCCTGTTTTTTGCAAGTGATTTCTCCTAAGCCGCCAACAAGAGAAAAGAAGGAAAAAACCGCGACGGATTTACTACCCACGTAGCGAACACGCGAGAGGAGACTTGCACAAGTGATAGGCCACTCATGGAAAGTCCGATTCCACTGTCGATTATAAAGCGTTGAATTTATAAATCTGTTTGTCAGAAAAATGTAAGCGTGGAAGTGACTGGAATAAGAGATAATTATAAAATTCATGGAAATTAAAGCCCATACTAATGTTATGAAGGACTAATTAAATTATTATATTAAATATTATATCAAATTTTACATCTGTCCTACAATATACAAGAAAATCAGTATCGATTTTTGATAATAAATCAAAATCTTATTAAAATTATCTTGCCGACACTCTTATATTTAATTATTCTGAAAGTTATCTAAATGGCTAAAATAATAATAAACAGGCTATAAAATGTGGTATCACGCGTACGTATATCATTCTTTCAAACGAAACACTTCTGTAACAAGCCGAATGTTGCTTTCGACGCATGTGGAGCAGTTACAGTGACAACTGTAACAGTGTGCACAATAATGCTCGAGAGCAGCGCTTTAACACCGCCATGGATCTTCCCACGGACGAAAAGAGCTCGCGCGTCTCGGTTGACCATTAACTTCGAAATCTTCGATTTACGGTCGGTTTCTCGCGCGTTTCAACTTTATGCGTGCGAACAATGGCCGCCCACGCCGGGGTATTATATTTATTCGCCGATCTACCTGGTAGAATGCGTGTACGCACCCCTCTTGCGCGTATATATATATATATATATATATATATATATATATATATATATGTACTTACCAAGCGGCGAAACGGGACTTTCATTTCGTGCCTTTAACGATAAAGCTCGCCGAGAATAGTATATTTATAAGTTTGACGCATCCGCGCGCCCGCGATAAGAGTAATAGCTGCGCTTCACGCGTGCTTAATTCGTCGCGTAATCGCGCGAATCGACGATTGATGCACGGGAACACGACGCCGCGCGGCGTCCCGCGCGCGATATCTCGCTGTATCTTTCCTTTATACACTTATTC
The DNA here is from genome assembly GCF_000956235.1 of Wasmannia auropunctata. NCBI lineage: Eukaryota > Metazoa > Arthropoda > Insecta > Hymenoptera > Formicidae > Wasmannia > Wasmannia auropunctata. Next base: position 8,793,689 of record NW_012026784.1, read on the forward strand.
CGGAAATACCAGTTTCGATTAGCATCGACTGGACGCGGTTACGTGGAATCATCCGCCGCGCGCGGATCGAAAGGTCGGTGGAATCGAGCCCGAGGACGCGCGGTTAGCACCGCGGAGGTGACATTTGTCATTTGCGCGCGTGCGAGCGAACTGTGTTATTTGGAAAGAAAAATATAAAAATAGGCGAAATACGCATATCGTCGTGACGCGAAATGCGCGAAATTTCCTGGCGATCGGAGAGAAATGAGATTGTAGAAGAACGTAACGCGCCGTCGCAGCCGCGACGCAGGCATCGGTATCAGACTACAGGCGAATTGAATTATCACGCGGACCTTCCGCGCGACGGCGGCTGATGTGCGCGTGAAAGTGATGGATTAGACACGTGCGGAAATTATTTTCGAGAGGTTTCGATAGCGACACACGTATATCGCGATACCGCGTGCGATAGGTACACGCGAGGTGACGCAAACATTAAGTAACGGATTGTTATCACCCGCGTGGATGTGAAACGCCCGACGCGCGCGAGACGCTCCTCTTTTCTCCTATAACGCGAAGAAACACTGCAGAGCTCAGATTTATCGCTTCATTCGCGACGTGAAATTTGTAGGAAGGAGGGGGGAAAAACGGTAAAACAACGGGCTTCCGCCGTCTCATTAGGTAAACGTATAATGCCTGGAATAAACGAAATCCCGAACGATGCGCGCATACGCTCGACGAGAGACCGGGATAACTGTATTTACATCGTTTAACGTAATTAACGTTTTCGAGCCAGCTGTAACTGTTTCGCATCGGAATGTAATGCGCGGGTATTGAGGTACGTGTACGTATAATGCCGATTGTTGTCCACTGATCGCGATCATCCTCGCGATTACATTCCGCGGCACGATCCATGCATGCGTAGTATCAGGGCTAGGCACATATTTCAAATACTTGTACATTTGAAATACAATTTGTATTTTGTATTT
>NW_012026784.1:8794673-8922455 GCF_000956235.1 Wasmannia auropunctata
TATATATATATATATATATATGTATGCACAACGTCGCGAGTCCCTGCGCGTTCACAGCGTGGCGTGTATGTATCTCCTTCACTTCCTTTCCGCGGCCATAAACTTTCGGAGCGCCTTCTCCCTGCTCGACGTACGCCGCGAAAGAACGCAGAGGAAGAGCCGCGGCGTATACGTCGTCAGCCGCACCGCGACTTCGCGCATCATGAATTCTTCCCGAAAAACGTATTTCTTCTGCTCGTTAAATCAAGAAAGATTTTTAAGATCACTTTACTGTCTACTATTGATTCAGTAAGTCTGAATACTCTTAATTAATTTTCACCCTATTTCTTAATTTGATTTTATTTAGTATAATTTAGTTTGATTTTCACTAATCAAATAGTGCGCTTTAAACATGGATATAACAAAGCAAATTAATATAATCATAATTGTATTTGCATAATTCCAGATAATTTAAATTCTAATTCACATTCCTAATTAAACATCTATTTATAATATTATTTCTATAAGATTAACAATAAAATTTTCTCGTACACTGCAAATGATATAAATGGAGAAGCAGACAGAAAGAAAAAAAGTGTTTTATTTCTAAACTCTCTTTTCGGAAAATAATCTGAATTATTTAAGTTATTTAAAAAATTATTAAGCATGTATGAAGCATAATGTTATTAAGCATAATGAAAATGATTTTAATCTGTTTGCTAGTAGATTAATTTTTTATTATCATTGATATTAAATTATATAAATTGCCAACTCTTATATCGATATTTAATATAATGCTGTATTTTATTTAATTAAACGAGTATATTTTGCAAGCGCTTTGAAATTTAATCGAGGAGACAATTTTAATTCAGAGAGACGAATGGTATTGACCAGGTCGACAAACTTATTCATAGCCACTGTACGAGAACTGTAATTGTCGTATTAATACTCGATCAAAATATACGAAAATTATTCAATTTTACGAGAAGGGCAAAATTGTTACAGAGAGCACCTTCTGATCTTCATCAAGATGAGGAGCGAAGGAAAAAATGTTTTTGCAGAACGTGTACGGTGAAATCTAAAATGGATGAAGTTTCGAGGAGAAAAAAAAAGGCAGCGGAACAATGAAAAATCGATTAGACGCCTATTTAGCGGGCTTCGAGATAACAATGTATCGCGAAGCAAATGTCGAGCGATTAAAGTCAATTTCGCCGGATCAAAAAGATCAGGCTGTCGATATCGGATTTTTTGTCGGACCGAGGGAAACTCGTTCTCCACCTGCGTATAGTCCTCTCTTCTCCCCGAGGAAGGCGGACGGCTCGGCGTCACCTTTCTTTCCCCGCGTTCCGCCCGCGGAATCCACAACCGCAGGCTCGTTTCGAATTTTTTGTAGGGGCATGCGGGTACACCTACGTCAAATCGTAAATACATTTATTCATGTTAGGCAGTGGCCAAGTATTGTATTCCGTTCCAACGATCTGGTAGACAATGAAACGGGGGCGTTTTCGTCGGTCTCTTGTCGGGAAGGAGAAGAAAAAGTAGGTATTGTGGATATCGGTGGCGAGATAGCAACGAAACTGTTCCGAAATTTGTTTTGTTGGCAAAAACGTCAATTATATGTCGGTGAACTCTTACATTCTTTAATGATCATTGCATATACAAAAGTAAATCATCGGAAATTGCAATATCGATTATTCTACGATATATTTAGAAAGTTTCTATACGATTTTGTATTAATTTTAAATGAATTCAGATTAATCGAAAACGATACAATTTTAGATATAATGTTTGTATAATAAAAATATAGTTGGATTTCTTATCATATTACATTTTATCATCACGATTTTATTCACAATTTAATTATTATAATAATTATTTGTTAGTGCTGCTTTCATTGCTAAACATTTATATTATTTTATCATACGCCCATTAAAAATAAAACAGCTTCTATTATTATTTAATCATTATTATAATCATAATAATAATAATTATAAGATTATATTTCATGTAAAAATCAAAAATCTTAAATATCATAAAAATATGCTCGAGAATATCACGTTCCGTGTCCACGTGCGAAAAGGATATTCACGGGGTGTATTGAAGACCGAAAGAAAAAGGATTAAAATCGGCGGTCTCTTGATAGAAGGATATCCACTATTCTCTCGCAATTGGCAACAAGGACGATCGATGCGCGGGACGTTTAATTGGCAATTATTTGTTGAGGCAGCGAAACCGACACCATAAAGCATTGTAAATCGACGAAGGATAAATCCTCTCTTCGCCGAGAGGACGAACGGCGATCCCCCCCTTCCCTTTACGACGAGAAATACATCCGGCTACGTGAACGCAATCGCGAGACAGCCCTCTCCCGCCTCTTCTATCCTTGTGATTCCCTCTTTTGTGTGAGCGCTCGCGAAAGATGCACGCACAAAGAACACAGTTTCACGCATCCGCGACCCGATCGATGGAGGAAAATTTATGAAAAAGCAAGTGTCATTAACATAACCAATCGTCGATGCTTGTAATAATTTTAGTACGTACATGATTTATGAGCTAATATTCATGTTATTTCAGGGAGAGAGAGATAATATAGTTAATAACTTCACTTTAATTTAATTCTTTTCCCGCATCCTTAACAATAAAAGCTTTTTATTACAGCTGTTTCAGTAAGCGTTATGCAATTGCATTGTCGAAGTAATACCTATTAAAAACGTACTCTTTTCTTTTCACTATTTGAAAAGATAGCCTCTTGAAAAGATGCAACGGATGTGAAAATAATTTCTGAGAAAAGATATTTTTTACGCGAATAATTTGTAGCCTGCACGTTTCACGGAGATGGAATTTTCTCCAACTATACGGACGTACACATGTTTCGATGTATGAGTCCGAAAATCGTTTGAGAGAACTATGTGGCTACAACGTCGCGAGAGTAACGGAAGAAGAGAGAGAAGCATCGATCGGCTCGTTAACCGCGTGCACCTGCATAGAGAGGTGCACATATCGTTTGCGCGCGGCCGTGGCGCGTACGTGTGGGCCGATCTCGCCGGCGACCTCGGGGGCTGTTCCTGGCACTGTGTGTGGAACCCTGGGACCGCAGGGAGCCGCTTATTACCGATGCGGAATCAATTTCAATTTCGCGCGGGTTCACCACCTGCGATGCCGGCCGGTCGCGAAGGCCGCGCGCCTCGCCCTGGAGATTACCTGGCAAAACGAACAAGCCTCGCAGCGCTACCTCGCACACGTGCTTCCTGCGCGTTTCATTCAATCCGAGCAATGTATATGGCACGCACAAGCGTACGGGTTAGACCCCGTACTTGTAATCGTTGCTCGCATCTCTCGTCTCATTACCGAAAATAATTCGACTCACCGGTACGGACGCGCAGCAACGGAGTTGCAGCATACGGACGTTTTAATCTGCAAAATAAAGATATATATTCAAATTGTAGCATCGTTCAAAATAATTAATATCTGAAAAAGTAATTAACGCACGCGTTGATTTTTTTATTCGACTGTCAAATAAATATTTAGTAAAATGATTACGTATCGTTCAAAAGAATTCTCCAAAAGTCTTCTCAAACATAAATTTTTATAAGGATTTTATGAGAGTATCTCTTTCTCTATTTTTTATTTACAAGTTATTCAAATAAATATGAATATAAGAATATTAACTATTTAATTACAATTAAATAATATAAATATAAGAATATTAATTTCGCAAATATAAAAATATAAAATTCAACTATATGTGCCACTTGTAATTTGTAATTCACGATTCGTAATGAAATTCGCATCATTCCACGCTACGAACTTTCACGTTTTATTCATAATTCACCATGGTTCACCGTTTGTACGATGCAGCTCTGGTAAGCGAATCAGTGTGAATTAACTGATTCGTCGGCATTCGTGGCCTTTGATTTCGTCGAAAAAAACCGCTCTGTTGGTGAATTGATGAACGAATAAACAGCGAACGCGCGCGCGCTTTTAACGAATCTGCACTGAGAAAAAAAGTTGTTAAAATAACTAAATGCGTTTTGTTGGCAGTTTTTCTTTGATTCAATTATATATGTTTTCGAATTAAACATACATCAATAACATGATACATCATTAACATGATATTTTTGTGAATTAACAAGTATTTTGTTGAAATTAACAAATGTTTGCTTGACAGCCCGTGACCGCCGCATTTAGTTGAATAAAAAAATATTTATTTAAACCAACAATTTTTTTTCTCAATGTGCCCGTGCGCTATTCGCGAATTTCGTACAAATAACGAATCACAAATCGCACCTAATCTGGCATTCTAGCCAGATATAATATAATATATAATATAAATACGTAATGTATATAAACGACAAGTGAGACTCTTACCCAGGAGTTGCTCCGCCGTCGCCTGATGCCCCTCCCTGCAGGCCTCCTCCTCCTCTCAGATCTCCCTTCATTTGCACTGGCACAACACTCACCCGCGGAAACACTCAAGTTAATTAACGCACACACGACGGAGCGCTATTAATGCTCGCGCGTTACTTTATACGGCACTCCCGGCGTCAAAACGCGCGAAACGCGTATATATATGTACTTCGCTTCGCTTGGCGACGAACAACGCACGAAACGAACGACAACTTATCTTACGAGACTGCACGCGATACGCGCTCGATACCCGCGACGTGTCGCAAACAAACGCAACGAATGCCCTCTAAGATGGCAGGGAAACTTTGCAAATCGAACGGCCAACTTCACGCGTCAGGAGCGATTATACCGCCGCGCCGCGCCGCGCCGCGACGCTGTGCACCTGTTGCTCATAACTATACGGACTATACCTTCTTACCCTTTCTTACACTTTACATATTGAATATTAATTAATACACGCTTGCGCGTTTTGCGGTAATTGCCCATCTCGTCTCTTCTAACAAGCAAAGAAATGTGCAAGATCAGAGATAATTTAAGGCTCACGGAACACGATATGCAAAAATATGATCGTCACTTAGTGTTGTCCGCGTTTAATTATCGTACAGATTTCGATCGTGCAAATCTCGCGAAATATGTTTCAACGAACGTAGAATTCACTTGTTGCGAGATTGTCATAAGGATAATAACGAATCGACTTAATCAAGCACATCGCGACGTACACAAGGCGTCACAAATGCCTACCCATCTGAACTTGCAGGGATACTAACCCATGTATATGTATTATATATATGTATATACAATAATATATACGTATATGTGACCCTGTAATTTCAGATGAGTAGGCATTTATGGCGCCTTGTGTACATCTGTAATCCGTTCCGCGACGTTTCGTTAATGACGACGAAAATTCGACAATGCGACGCTGGCAACTTCAATTCGATTATACAACGCGCAATACGACGCTAATCAATTAGTTAGTTGACAAAAATGCGATTGGCTGTCCGAAAATACATAATCGAAATTCAATATTGCCCACGCGCATGTATATGAATCCCACAAAACGATATCGCGGGTGTTCTTGACAAATTACACTTTAAATCGACGAAGATTTGCAAGCGCGGTGCGAAATTAACTGGATTGAAACGTGATTAAAGAAATAGATTGTATTACATATGCAAACTTATTACGAATAAATCGCGACAACGTAAGCTTATATGGACAGTATCCGTCCTATAGCTTTCTTATTTTGATTGAATAAATGGGGAAATGAGAGCAAAATACGTGTCTCGATGAAGAGCCGTCGCGTCGATGTGCTTACTTGTTAATGACGGGAGTTAATCACGTAGATCGATACTCGTTAGGTATTCGCTATCATATCACGGAGAATAATGCGACGACACGCGGAGGGTCTCACGCGGCGCCGCGTTGCCTGCCTGCTCGAATCTCGGCGTCGGGCATTGGACGTGCGAATGACTCAAGGTTACCGTGCGTAATACACAACAAGCGCCACACCACAGCGCCGAGCGCCCAACTGTATTGTGATTGGCTGCGTTCAGCAGAGAAAACAAACCAGTGGGCGCTTAGTGATTCTTTATTATGATTGGTTTTTACACTAATTAGATCCAGCGAAAATATAAAAGCAAGACTGATCTGTGTCGAATTCGTCTCCGCTACGAAATTATAACGAAGTGTCGTACGAACAAATATAATATTAGCTTAACATTGCGAAAGGAAAGAGTTCCATTGGCCCACGGCGTGATTGACCACGCCACTCACAGTTATATCGGTGTTTGGAATTTTTTCCGTTGGACCAAGCAATCAAGAAAATTACATTAGATTGGCCAATTAGCGATGTGGACAATCGAATCCCGTTTTTGCGAACAAATGCACACTTATAACAAAGCTAGGACTGACTAGGACATGTCACAACCGTCCGGAATCGATTTGATTCTCCTTGAAATATATTGTTAAACACAAAAATCTAAGAAACACATATTTGTTTATATGTGCGGCGAATCTCATGTTTATAGGGTGAAACACCCCTTTAAAAAAAATGGTTTCTTCTCTTTCGTGGCAAATATTGTCGGAAGTACAAAAGAGAGAAAAGAATTTTTAAACAAAAGCTATATGCTTTGAAGAATACTTTCAAGTTAAAAGAAAAAAAATTTTTAATTTCTTTTTATTTAACAAAATATTCCCACCACTCAAATAAAAAATTGTTTTCCTTTATAACTTGAAAGTACTCTTCAAATCGTACAACTTTTGTTTAAAAAAATTGTTTTCTATCTTTTATACTTTGGACGATATTCGCTATGAAGAACCATTTATTTTCAAAGGGGTGTTTCACCCCCTAAACATGTGATTTTGCATGTATAAAAAAATATGTGTCTTTTAGATTTTTGTGTTTAACAACATATTTCAAGGAGAATTGAATTCAGTTCTGGACTGTTGTGACACGTCCTTTAAGTTCTACAGTTCTATTGTTTGTATTTTTAAATAATTCCATTGATAATATATGATTGCGAATAGCGCGATCGATTTGCATGCGCATTTCTTTATTCGCTTACAAAATTGTCCAATTTTTTAAGATGTACTAGCTTGCTTATATAGAGAAGCACGTACGCTAGTGCCATGGGGGGTCGCCTTAATCTTTAGGAGCATTAATGAAGGAACATGAATTGTGATGTTATTCGATCGCGGTTATCTTTCGCGATAACAGCGTGTCGCGTGTCGCGATCAATGTCGGGAGTTCCGTTGGAATGTGTCGCGCGATCATCATATCCCGGCGATTAGATATAGTGTATGACGATCGCGTGGCACAGATTCGGTAATCGTAAATTGAACATCGCGGAGATTAACGCGATCGCCCGAGCAATCGATAAAACGACGATCGTATCGGATAGTGACGTTCTGATGACGCACATTGTATCGCGGGTCTTTATGTTACAAGTGTATGCATCGTTATGCAAAGTGCGAAAAGTGCACGATTAGTCTAGAGACTCTAGAGGAAGAAGTGCTAACAGGTGTGGCATCGCCGTGACGCTAATAATTTTTGATGCGTGAAGTTGGCCCCCCGCGATTTTCGCGAATTCTCTTCGTCACTAGACTTTCTGATCGTTAGTTACGGAACGTCGCGAGTAGATATATATTACTTTCACAGCTTCGTGATATTGGATATTTACCTCGCGGAGATTCACGCGATCAAAATTCATAGTTCGATCTAATCGATAAAGTGACGATCGTATCGAATAATGCAATTCGCGGGCGCTCGATCGTCTTTACGTTGCGATGCAATCATGAAATGCAAATGTACGACATCAATAGTACGGAATATCAGTAGTACGGAAAGTGCACGCATTAGTGTCGCTTATTGGCGCAACAGGCGCAGCGTCGCGTCGCGACGATAATCACTTTTGGTGCGTAAAGTTGGCCCCCCGCGATTTCCACGAAGTCCTTCCGCCATGTTTATAGTTTCTCGAAACGGAGCGTCGCGCGTCGCGAGTGGATATTAATTACTTTCGCACCTTCGCATCTGACATTACTTTCTTCATCTTATTCTTTCGTTGAATGCTGTGCAAGATGTCGCAAAGACATATTTCTCGCATCGTCATATTCGAATGATTAGTATTTAGTACGGGCGCGCTCTCGTAACCAATCGAGCGCTTTCGCGTTGTATTGTGTTGTGTGTGCATCTGAGAGGAGGCAAACTGAAGGAACCTGGAGGAATCTGAGATGGGGAGGAGACCTGGAAAGCATCAGGAACAACCTAAGGTTGGATAAGTATATAATTTATCATTTATTTTATAATACTAAAAATTAATCGTTTAATCTTTATTTGGATTGTTTTTTGAAAAAGATTTTTATTTACACATTTATTATAAAAGTTTATATTTAAGAAGACATTTTTTAGAAAGTAATTTCACTATATAAATACTTGTTTGACAAAAAAAATTTAATGCATGCAATATTTACTCAATATATTGTGTGTATATGGGCGCTAGTTTTGCAAAATCAAAATGTATATATGTTGATTTTGCAGATTATATTACAACACCGCTGTTGCGCATCATAACGGTGAGTCAAATTGACTTTTATCTTAATCTCATCAGAAAATAAATCTGTGAAAGAATGTTACAGATAAAAAGAACATCTCATAGATCCTTTCACGGCAGATTGATTATTTAACGTTAATTATATGTGTAATCATCGATTTTTCGTGCAAGAATGCACACCAAACAAACATATATTACATCTTACATATATTCAGCTTACATATATTCCTTTTATAATTGTATTTTATTTCGTTATGCATGTACGCATTTTTAATCTAAAAAAAAGAAATATAGAGGCTACGTTCGTATAGATTTTGAAATTACAAAGCTCCAATTCGAAGATATCTATCTTTGTTATTCTTCAATATAGATACTGAAAAGGTATTCGACAAATAATTGAATAGTCTAATCTTGATAGTTGTAAAGTATCGTGCTAAAAAAAGGCGCGTTTCAAACGCGCAACCCGTGCGTAAATGCCACGGAGAAATATGATATTTGTTTGCCGTGCAAGGAGTCACTTCAAAATTTATCACCACTGGCATTTTTTTCGATTCCTCGCCAATTATATATTAGCTCTTATCGTATCTCTAGTATACATTGTATTTCTTTTCTTTTCAGTGCTATTGCCGTTTAATTAATTATTGCCGCGGCACGCCACGCAATTTGTTATAATCTTTACACCGCGCTCGATATCGCCGCGACTCGCCGCAACCAAGCGACTCGCAACTTACTCGTTCCGAGATTACTCGTGTAAATAAAGTCTTACGGCTACCACGCAGGTGCGAGGTGCTAAAATCGTCTAAGGTGCGAGTAAACCGGAAATGTGCTACCGCGCGGTGATTGTTACGGATAGATATTGATCTATTTTATTATTATGGATCCTCCGATTCGTTTTACGCGGCTTTATTTATCGTTCCCCGATTGGCGAATGTACGTGTACCGCGATAAAGAGATAGTTACACGCAATAAAAATTGTCACAGCTGTGCATCTATTTCTTGTCCGTTGGCAGGTCCTGCACCTCCGTCTCTAGATTTTACATATATAGCATAAGATAATGTTATTTAGCTTCCAACATACACAACAGGCACGAAGTCATGATATAAAATATTTACTTTTTTTTTAATATTATGCTCTCTCGTACGATGACACCCCCGCGCGTCAATATTTATATTAATTCGCGACTGTCCGATTCTCACGGCTTTGCTCTCGTCCCTTTTATCTGTTTCGCTAAAGTGTGACCACGTGCATAAACGCACGTTTGTGCACGTGTTTACCGATACGATTTTATATTAAGCTGTAAATATGCTACGGCTAACGCGAAGGCGTAAGGTATAACACCAGTGTAAGTCGCGCCAGGTGTAAAAGTCGGCGAACGCGTACACGATCGTGGGATTTAAAATATCGCCGATAAAGTTCGCTGTTTCATCGGGAAGCGTCGAGATCGGAATCGCGAGGTTAGAGCTATATCGGTAGATACGGCCTTACTAAAGCGATCGAATCAGTCGTTTCAGCGTCGTTTCCAGCGAGGAGTTAAGGACTGCCGAAAGCGAGTAGCCCCTTACCATTGGAAAGCGTCAATATTCATGGGTTTTAGTGGCTCTTATCGCGATGCAGATATCTTTTCAAACGTATTCGCAATCTGCGAATAGGAACGTAATATTCCTTTAAATCTGTGTAATCACATCTTATCTGTTTCTTAAATATCGAATTCTGTAGCATGCATTTATTTTCTTGAATCTTAAGATCAATGAATCGGATTTTCTCGAGAGAAGGAAATAGAAATTACTTCTATCCTTTGTAATTACTACTTTCGGGAAATGAAGGATAGAGTGAATCCGGATTTCACTTTCGCGGCGGGAAGAGGAGGCACCGAGGTGCGCTTGGTGCACATCAAAGTACGAACCGTATAGTATCTGGTACGCACTGTTGTTGTTGAAGTGGGTTCGGCTCGCTTTCGTTCCGTTCGCCGTTCGGAGGATGAGCGGCGACGGTTGTGGCGGCCAGGGCGGTTGTAGAGCCGTAGCAATCGCCGTGGAAAGAAGCGAGGGGTACCGAGAGAGAGAGAGAGAGAGAGAGAGAGAGAGAGAGAGAGAGAGAGAGAAAGAGAGAGAAAGAGAGAGACGCCTCGCTCTCACTGAGCAGAAAAGGACGAGGAGACGGCCGGTGCTCTCGCTCTCGAGAGGTTGATTGAGGTTGGTGGGTGGCCCCGCGCTCTCTCTTTCTCGACGCTACCCGGTAATGCCCTCTAATCACGGCCAGCCATTGACCATTACGGTTAAATACGATTTTGAGCGATCCCATCCGCGGCGCGGCGCGGACTCGGCGCTGAACCGGGCGCGGTGGTGTCGGTACGCGCGCTACTTGCTCGATGTAGCGTGCGATACGGCGCATCTAACATTATTACGTCATATTTTACCGTTAATTAGCGCGTAATGTTTCATAAAGACTCCGGCACAGTTGATATAAATGATCCATCCGCGCGCACAGATTTAATTGTGACATATAATATAAATGATGCTGTGTAATATTATCTCATTGTGAAAACAATGCACGGCTACGTTTTCATACGAAACGCCGCCGTATGTCTGCTGGCATAAATCTGCGATAATATAGATAAAATTTCATAGTTGTAGAAGAGAGATCGTTAAGACCAAATCGTCGGGTAAGACACGACGAAGTGTCATAAATGAAACATTTATCTTCGATATCTGAGATATTAGTCATTTAAATCTTATAGGATCTGCTCTAACGAGAGACATTTATCACGGAGATCAATAAATGGCAATTGTTGTCGTAAATCTACAAAGTCGCCTGATTATCTCGGCAATCTCTCTCGCGTCATATGATCATATAACTTAACGATGAATGCATTCGCGAAGGAAATTTTCGAGCTACTTTGCGGTAGGCGAACGGCGCGCATTGCCGATACTCAACTTCCGACGATTATCTTTCCACTTTACACGCCCGCGTTTCTCCGGATGTTTCTCCGCTTCGGAATGTTCCGATCGTTGAAAAAACTCGGTTGCTTCCGGCATACGATCGCAGTCGTGCCTTTCCACCTTCCCTCTCGATTCTTTCTTTCGTTCCTACCGACGAAAGGCACTCCTCTCTCGCAGGTACTGACGATGGAATGTAAATACGTCGCGGCCAATAGGTTTTATGGTTATTGCTACTCGATAGGCGAGGGCACAGTCTTCTCCGCTGCACAGTCGTCGCCGCGTACGCGCCGCGTCCCGTCTTTTCTGCCGACGAGCCGCTCGCGAAACTTCTCCGCGGACTTTCACCACGCGGAGGAACCACGGAGACCTCGAACAGTGCCATCGATAGTACGCGTCGGCATTTCCCAATTGAGAGTCGATCAAGTGCGTTTCCGGACACGCATACTGTCACCGCTTTGACAAGTAGGCTTTTCCTTGGCCTCTTTCATACGTGAAATATGTGACGACTATATATATAATTTCTATACGCCCACCGAGTAATTTTTCATTTGCTTAAAAGTTGCGAATTCCAAAGCTATATTTACACTGAATATTATATTAGAATACGCGTTTTAATTATGCATTGATTCTAAAGTAGTATTGCTAATTTTTTTTTGCATAAATAAATGATTAAATATTTAGATAGATGTAATTACGATAAGACTTCGAGCACAACTCTTTTAGGATTATATGAGACATTATAATAGCTATCTTTATTCATTTTTTTCGAATATTATAACTTCCTAGTTTCCTAGTTATAGCCACTTTTCGGCACTAAAATTCTTGGAACTTTATTGCGAGATAAAAGAATAGATAAGCGTAAAAGGCTAAATAAATAGACAGATCAGTGACATTTATTTGGTGTTCTACAATCATGTTCCGGATATCGCGATACATTAGTTAGCTGGCAAAATTCCGTCGCAAATCCGTGAGCCGGATCAGCCCATAAATCGTACGCGCTAATTAAGCGACGGTAAACACCAATTCACACCATTCGAGACCTGCGCGCGCGCACGGTACCGTTAGATTTTATCGTTTCACGATGATTCCGAAGTAGATGCGAGCTTTATCGTCTCGGAAAAGCGAACATCGACGATATTTACGAGGGATATGGCCGTGGGACGCAGGTAGGGAATAATGCGCTTCGCGAGTCAGAGAGTCCCGACCGTCATCGTCCCCCTAACTGGGTCGTAAACATCACCGGTGAATTTATCAGGCCCGGATAGCAGATACCGCGCGCATACATGACGACGTTTCGCCGACGACGTTGCGGACCTGTTCCGCAACGCGGATTATCGCGGAAATTGCGAAACTGCTTACCGCTACCGCGCGACGATCAGCGTCGCCGGTGAGGCGTACCGCGCCGCAACAGTGTGGCGTCTCTGCGCAAAATCGCTCTCCTCTCTCGGGCGAATTCTGTGGTCGCGGCGGCGGAAACGAGCCGCGAAGATTACGGCAAAAACTGCTCCCGCAGTCTCTTTTACACGTGCTGCGGACCGCGCGAGCGGGGAACGTACAGAAGCGAGTCGAGGCGAGCGATGAAGGAACGAGTCATCGTTCGACTTTTCCGGAAAAATTCTCGCGCCGCGCGTGTTTCCTCTTCCTGCTGTCCGTTACCGACAGCACATTCGTGCTTCTTGCGGTCATTTCTACATTCCTTTTTGATTGCTATCGCACTCAAGTATTTATCACATTAAAATACTCATTATAGGGATCAGAGTAATTAAATTTTCTTTTGAAATGACATGACTAAATGATTTTGACTGACATAAGAGACTATTACGTAAATAGATAAATAATTTATTTACACATAAATTTTTCCCAAATTAATAAAATACAAGAAAACATTTTTTGATCAAACAAAATACGAAATGATGAAAACACACAACTATTATCTTAAAAAACGAAAATATCGCGATTTTGACTGACATAAGAGACTATCACGTAAATAGATAAATAATTTATTTACACATAAATTTTTCCCAAATTAATAAAATACAAGAAAACATTTTTTGATCAAACAAAATACGAAATGATGAAAACACACAACTATTATCTTAAAAAACGAAAATATCGCGATGGACTGTAAATAATTAAATTCATCATATAATTTTCTCCCAATCTCCTATCTCTTTTTGTAACATCTGATATTACAAACACGCCCATGCTTCTCCGAGCATGATGGTGGGCGGAAATTCGCACTTATTACAACGGAAAGTATTCTCGGAATTGTTAAATATTCGATTCATCGTAATCGCGGCGTTGCGGCGTGGAATTCGTTTTAATTATATAAATCGCTTCCTCTTCCGCGTACTTCTATGCGTGCCGTAATTTCTGCCTTCATATGACTCTTCCTCGAGTACTCTCACTGTGTACGCGGATTACTCTTGTTCTCCTCCTTCCTTTTCTCTGCTTCGCACTCTCGCCAAAATAAAATTTTAAGTACGGGTCTTGCGTATACCGTAGCTGAAGTTACCTACCGCACGAAACGTCCGCGTCCGCCCGCTCGACGATTTTACGGTGGTACGGTCCGTGGTTTGGGATACATCTCGGGCCAGAGCGCGGTTTAAAGTACCAATTAAAGTACATTTAAAGTGAAAAGACTTCATTATTTGAACCAGCGATTGCGTGCTGTGCCCTATTTATTCTCAAATGAACCATCATTTGATTTATTAATCAGACGCCATCTATTTCGCTTTCTTCGGCATTGTCGTCATACATACCGCAATGAGGCATGTTATTGCTTTGGAAAAAATAAAGTTTGCTAACTCCGCAAACTTCAAACGTATTGTTTTATTCGCAAATTCGTTTCTACCTCTTGTTTTTGTCTTCTTTAAATATATATATATTTTTAATATGACTATAAAATACGATCAGTAAAAACCTATTTTGTTTATATCTTGTTTATGTATCTGAGCAGAAAGTGTTAAGCAAAAAAATATAAAATTAATATAATATCAAAATTTTTAATATTAAAAATTTAATATTAAACTTTAAAGTTAATATTTTAATAATACAAGGTTGCGCGCGCGCATGTAAAACGAAACTTGATTGTCCATATTTCATGTCTTTTCATAAAATATTTAAAATGAGATTTTCTCGTCAACCAAATTTATTGCGAATCAATGCAAATATTTAAATTAAAAACTTTGTGATAAATAATTATTTGTTTCTTCAAAAGTGTCAATCGTTATCTTTGGCAGTTTAATGAAAAACTGGCTAATTCTACCAACTACTCTAAGCACGTGCCGTTGCGGATAGCTCTCGAGTCTCGCTCCGTGGTATGCCAGTCCCCGACCTACCAGCGCGCGTGTACATGCGTGCCAGCATCAGCGTAAGCTGCACGCATGTGCGTACGCGCGCATGTAAATCGTTGTGCTCTATGTGAGCGGTTGCCGCCGTGCAGCGTGCATTCAGGACCACGGCGCGATATTCTCGCAGCAGCCGCCGCCGCCGCTGCCGCTGCCGCCGCCGCCGCCGCCGCGCCGCGCCGTGTCGTGCAGCACGTCCTTGTAAGGCCACTTGCCCACCGGGTGCGCGTTCGCGCGCGTACCACAGTATATCGCCTCGCCTTTACTAGTGTGATACGAGAAACGTAGCGTGTATGTGTGTGTATACGCGTCAACACGTGCTGGTGGTGGCCACCGAGCACTGACGCAACGGCGTTTGCTCGTAAATCGATTCCGAAGGAACAGACGGACATGGAAGAGGTCGTGCGTGCGGGAGCAAGAAACTGCGCGCGAGAGAGCTCGCCTTAAGCAAAAACCTCTCCCGCCGACTCCGACCGATTCGAAACGACCGGTATTGTCGTAATAGGCGGTGTTATCGTTGCTCGATCGTTCGCGACGGACCGACTGCTACGAGGACGAAATCTGTTAAAGATTAGTGCATGCCGGAGAGTACGCGGTAACAAAATGTTACGAACATTTACATTACGCACCGACTATTGTCTGCGACGCGCGTATCGCAGATATATCGACAATGTAAAATATACTATAGTTATTACAATAATAATATGAATTATGTTATCATTTTATTATCAGAATTTAATAATCATACATTTGAAAATGGCAAATAGATTTTAATAGAGATAGAGAAAAGGGAACAGGAGAAAGAGAAAGACTTTCTTGCTTAATTAATTTAAAAGAGAAGTGTATTAGATTGTAGAAAAATGTTTGCTGTAAAATATAGGTAGAAGCATTTTGGATTTATCTAATATCTAGAAATAAAAAGGAAAAAAGAAACGGTAGACAAGATTAATTTATAACGTCACGATACCGGAAGTTCCAGCATGGGGCTTGTTTGTCAAGTACGTCGCTTGCAATTCTCAAGAGTCGCTGCGAGCTTAATTGCATAATTTTGTATCGCGGCACCTCGTATATTGATTACCGCGCCTGGCGCGTGGATGTCCGGCGAAGACAAATCACGCTTTAAGATTCTCATCGCCGCGCGCCGCGCAATTTCCTATGCTAATTTTCTCGCGGTTGTTCCGCGAGGAACGTCTGTTCAGCAGCACCGTGATTTCTCCAAGCGTCGTGTCGCATCCAGCTGAGAGAGAAAGAGCGAGAGAGATATATAGTTTAGAGATCGATCGAAAGCTCACCGATTTTAATGAGATAATTTAACGAGCAGTTCAAATCAGCCTCTCAGACACGCGTCCGACACGCATCAAGCGGAAGCAACGAATTAGATTCGGCCAGAAATGAATACCGCACTTGTTCTTCGCGATTGATCTTCAAAATATCCAGCGATATTTCGTATAGAGATTTTTTCAAATTTATTATTATTATTATTATTTTAAATAAGGATTTAAAAATTCAAAATTAAAAGTTAACAAGAAGATTATATGAATTTAAAGTAGTCGATTCTTTTGATTCATATATATGTTATGAGAATTCAGATATTGAAAATATGAATATACAAATTCTTGAACAATCGATTATGATTATTTTGATGATATCAAAATTTTCTTTTTGCTTTGTACAGTGACTGAAAAAATGCAGTTACAATATCTTTGTTTTATCCTCAACTTAAATTGTATTAGATATAAGACATTTGTGATATTCCTTCTTTATCAATGATATGTACATAATATTCTATAACCATCTTCTAAATCTAAATATATTTTAGAAGTTCAATGTTTTTTTTTTTGCAAAAATTGAACGATTTGCGCAAATGAAAATAACACAATAACAAATATGTGCGCGTGGGACGAAAGCTTTCGCTGCCCTTCGCTGATCAATCCGTCGTTGTCATGTATCGAGAGTCGATCTCTCCCGCGTCCTGCGATATCTTCGGCCGCGGGCGAAACCGAAGAGATTGTCGAAAGTGAAAGGAGGCGAAGAAATCAAGATGGATCGTGCGTTCGTTATAACGCAGGTTCTCTCGCTGCGTGCAGCACGCACCTTCCACCTTCTTCCACGTGTCCAAGGACTCGTGGTGAGTGCGCGGCAATCGATAGCACCGACCCATAGCATGCGCTTCGCTCGTCTCGGCGATGACGAAGAAGACGAAAAGACAAACGGTTACGAAATGTATCGTCTTAAAGCGCGATTTTAAAAATTCATGTCGATAAAACAACTTATTACGATCGATAAGAAAATCGTTGTTACTTTTCATATACAATGTACTCTCTCCCTTTGTCGATTATAAAAGATACGAAAAAATACGTATTTATATATTAAAATTAGAATTTGAAAAATATATTTAAAATTTTTCCACATTAATTGTTTATTTATTCGTAATAACTTGATATTTTATTAACGATTTCGATATAAATTTATTATGTTTTTTCACAAGTTAATAGAAAGGCATATATTTTGATCTTCTTATTCAGTTTATAATCTTATTATTTTTACATACCATAAGAAATTACATAATTGTACGAGAAATATAATTCCACACGATGTAGCAATGCGCTTCGTTGCTACATTGTTCTCATAAACAGCAAAGGTAATTCCGAGCCTTCGAAGTCGTAGGAACCAATACTTATGCTCATGCCCCGATACTCAAAGTTGCCTTGGGACGAATTCCGTTATGTTTTCGTCCATAAAGCCTAACCGCTGTCCGTTACGTTCCAACGAAAGAAGCCTTAACGGCGCTCGTTACAACAATTTCGGTGCATCGCCGCACACCCTTTCGGACAGTAAAGAGGACCTCCCGAAATCCAGCGAAGTGCATATTCTTTCAGATTTTACAAATAACATAAATATGTAAAATAATTATTTGATTATCGCAAATTCTGTTAAATAACAAAGCAGCGACTGTTAAACCGCTAATGTACATTAGTATCGAAATGCTCGAATAATTTATAAATATTGAAATTAAACACTTGAATCCGCCTAAATTGCCAATCAAATATCCATATACACACACGAGGGCATTCGACATTTACATATTTAAGAAATCTTAACTGTCCAAATATTTTTCAAATTCTCAAGTGTGTGTGGCACTGAAAGGATACGCAAACCCTCAAATACCGCAGTAATGGCTTCGTTGAAACGTACAAAACGAGAAAGCACTATCAGGGCAGCAATTTCATCGCGCGTATTCAGTCAAGATTCGTACCTCGAGTACCCATCGAGTTTCGTTCGACTCAGCGGGATTCGGCATGATAGATTCTCTCGTCGGCGAGCGAGAAAGAGACGGAGGTGCTCCAGATTGCCGGCCGAAAGAGACATGCACACGCGAGTGCACGTCACGTAATCGCCCGAGTCCTCCGGGGGCGAGAGGAAAGAGAGAAGGGCCTCTCTCGCCGCTCTCTGGGTAATTTCGTGCGCGCGTACGAGGGATAACAGCGAGGGATCGGTCAAGAAGGAAAAGGGACGGACCGGGAGGAGGGAGGAGGGGGAGGGAAGCAAGCGAACGAGCGGTACCACGAATTTAACGATTCCGTCGACTTTACGACGGCGATCGCGCCGCCCTTATTATAACGCGGCTCAGGCCGGTTTCGGATCGCCCTTGGGAGACACTCGCGCATCTTTTCTCGCGCGTCTTCCACGAGAGGCACCCGCGCTATTACGTCATTAAGGCGTCCAATAAACTTCTTTTACTACTTCCTCGACCGTCGCTTCTCACCGCGCGGGTCGTTCGGCTCGTCCGCGTTGCGTCGCCGCGATTCTGTCCATGACATCGCGCCGGTCTTTCACCTCCCGTGAGTCGTCGCCCTTTTCCAAACTGAGTATGAAACACCCATTATAGAAAGTTCTATCCTTTCGGGCCTTACCGCGGAAAAGTAATTAGATAGTTTAAACTTAAAAAAAATACATGCAAATTATTATTTACGAAAAATAAAAAACATACCTCAAAAAATTGTTGATGAAATCTTGTCGTTTTTACAAATTGACGTCATTTTAATTGGAGTTAATTATATTACAAATTTTTATGTATGTTATATATTTTTTATAAACTACCTATCAAAAAGTTGGAATATATTTAATGAATATTGAAATGTGAAGAATTCTAAGTATATCTATTCTAAGTATAGTTGATTATTGCGCTTAGCCAAGGTTGGAATACCATATCATATCTCGAAATACGAAGTATTTTGTTCCCGATCACTTCGGTCTAATAAAGCCTCGCCTCGAGCGGCATTAAACGATGATATGCGACTATGTGTGTATGTAAAGGCTTAGTTATCCTAGGAACTGCAGTTTAATTTAAATTCCGTCGCAAGACAAGTGCCTGGAATTTAAAAATGAACGGTGGATCCGATATTTACGATTCAATGGCGGGAACATCTCATCTTGTGAACACGAGATTTAATTTTATATACGTCGTCGGTCCGATGTTACGTAATTCATGAATATCATTATATGAATGTCGGAGATTTCAACTGTTTCTCACAGTTTTGTCGAGACGAATTATCGTGGCGTATTTATCTCGGCGAACTTTTTTTTTTCTTCGTTCCCAAGATCAGGAAAGGATGACAACACGAGGCGCGAGCGAGTAGAAACGCACCGCTATTCATAATGTGATAAGAAAAACGAAGGAGCCATTTCCCGATTGGATTTTTTCTTTTTTTTTATTATTTCTCTGCATGCTCTTGACAGCGTTCCGATACCCGAAGTTTCTGGCCGGCCGCCAGAAAAAGTATTGTCGACCGACATTTCTCCGGCGCGACGAGCTTTCGGCACAGCCTCCCGGTCCAGACTTTCGCAGTACGTGTTCTCTCAGTGTGTGCTATTGACCCTTTTTCACCACAGGTGAGCTGGGAGGGGTCTCGGACAGGTAGATACACCTAACCCACGTACCGTAAGAAACCAAGACTAACATCTAACGGGTGTTCATGTATAAAAAACGCCTTTTTCTTTTTTTTTATTTCTACGTTACTTCGATTCACATTTTTAAATCAATCTGCAAAATCATTTAGTTAGACATACGTATAGAGAAATATACGTTATTTAGAGAAATATACGATTATTACATCACAATAATGTAATAATTAAAAAATACATTGCAACATTGCAGCTCTAACAATTACTTCGTTTTTATCAATGCTCGAATGAAACGTTAAAAGAAAGAAATCCATTTTTCATTTAAGAAACGCTACTCCGTAGATTGTGAAATTATGAACAGCTCCGTGTTGATCGTTTACACCGGCTACGAACAATTAGAGAGACGATGGCTATCGGACAGTGTTATCTTTAAAAGTTATTCACCCAGTATGTGGCGCGGCGCGATGCTATGTAGATATGCGGTGAGAGTGAGCATAAGGTGCACAAAC
Source organism: Wasmannia auropunctata (assembly GCF_000956235.1). NCBI lineage: Eukaryota > Metazoa > Arthropoda > Insecta > Hymenoptera > Formicidae > Wasmannia > Wasmannia auropunctata. The sequence continues at coordinate 8,814,816 of NW_012026784.1, forward strand.
CATCATACATGCCCTTGCATGGCATTCGTGTGTTACGACACGCGTGCGCATACACGCGGAGCAAACTGTGCTACATATGTGTGTGTGTGTGCGTGCAGACCTGGTTACATCGCTATCGCTGTGCCCATTAAGTACATTGTGCTAGAAGGTGTTTTCTATAATGGATTCCTGTTGTTTATTAAAACGGAAGGCCCTTTACAAAGTGCTGCCGTTTGCCTCTTAACGATGCGCGTCTACCTTGAATTATGCAGGTCTATCCTCTCTGCGATATTGCTTATCAACAGAATGCACGCAATTAGAAGAATCCAAAAAGCAAATGATTTATACACACCTCGCGTATGTACATTAAGTGATAGGATGAAACTTTCTTACTGATAAAAAAGCAATTTATAATTTAAACAATTCAAGTAAGCTGTTACATTACCATTTAATGTAATAAAATAATGGTCAATTTTTTAAGCCTCTAATTGAATCACTATATGCGTTTTATTTCTGTATCAAATATATATACGTATGCAAATTTTAAAGTTAGTTGACATATATTTATTTTATATATTATTATCTTTTTCTTAAACTAAATTAATGATATTATAATTGTATCTATAATATAGTGTATAGTCATTTTGCATTTTGTTATGCATGAAATTGGGATATTTAAATTGGTTTCATTAGTCATTCGCTGACGTAATAAGGAGTAAAAGCGATTCAGAGAAAAAAAATGGATTAGTTCAATGTCGATTGTTACCTTCTTACGAAATAATACGAACAGGAAGCACGTTCAACCGTGCCGAGATATTCTCCACGCGACAAGACCCGTAGGGCCGTGCGCGACGCAATCACCCGTTACGACAAAAATGAGAGTATTTATCCCGATAAACTGCGATTCCCGGGTATAGAAAATTACCTCAATTTAGCCGCAAGATAATCATTCAAACTTTTTTTTCCCCTCTCTCTCTTTTTCTCTTTGTCGTGCGCGCGATATTGGATATCCCGCGTTGTCTATATTACGGTCGTCATAGTGCGTCGTATTACGGCATCGACGCACGTGCGTGACACGGCGCCCCGAGAAAGGCTCGTGCGTATTGCGAAATATCGAATTTAACGAAACCGCGCGGGGAGACATAGAGAGAACAGGTGTACGTGCGCGATATTGGAAACTCGGCGCGCACATTTCAACTCTTTTTTTCTTCTTTTACCTTCTGCCTCCCGGCATCATGATAATCAGAAGTGGTAAGAATAGAGTGTGTCGCGCGGATTGTAGAGTTAACTGAACCAATGTACCTTGTCCGTTCTTCGGTTTTTTTAGAAAAATATATGAATCACTTTAGAATATAATAGAGTAGAAGAGATTTAATAAAAAAACTTGGCATAAAATTTTAAGATATATATATATATATATATATATAGTAAAAATTGAAGTTACAGAATTAAATAAGCGCTTCTTAATGTTTACGGGGGTATTACTATATGCCAGGCAGAATCGATTTCAGATTTTCAGAAATGTTTAAATATCATGACGTTTGTTACATAAATTGGCTTGGATTGTGCAAAAGCCACGCTTCTAAAACAATTTCATGCTTCTAGTTGAGCTACTTACTAACTGGAATTTTAAAGACCCGTTAGAAAACGAGGGATTAAGACGCCCGAGGAAATCGAAACGCTTTGGCGATAATAATCGCAGTGCACAAATATTGTGATTATTGTATGCTGTAGCCCGGCTGTTTCGTTCAAACGCGATCATTTCTCATTGTATAATCTGACGATATATAATCGTCTGTCTCTCGTTGTGTAATCTCGTGCGTTATATTTCAGTACAGTCATGAATTATTATTATTGATAATAGTAACACAACACAAATTTTTCACAATAGAACTCTCTTTTATCTACCATAATTTTATTACACAAATCATTATCCATTCTTTGATGTCCGACATTTGATTCAATTATTGAGAAAGATATGTTTGATATAATAAGATAATTGAAAAACGACTGCAAAAAGCCAAGAAAATATATCAGAAAAATAATAGTACAATTATTGAGATTTTATTGAATTTTCTTATGTGTATGTATATTTATTTTAAAAGTGTCCATGTAAATAAACAGAGTAAAAATCTGTTTTCCTCTTCCTCCACACCTCTAACTCTCCAAGTCGCTACATTGCGGCACAATGGCGCGAATGTGTTCGAAAGCGACAGCGTGACCGAGAAAGTAGCTCGCTCCAAGGCAGAGCCTCTCTGAGCCTGATTGATAATCGCGTTCTGCAAATATCGCGATTATCCGGTGTAATCTGAACGCGAGCGCGAGCCCATGGTATATGCGATCGTTGCTCTAGCGAGAGCAAATAGAGCGAATGGAACTCCACGATCGTCCGAGATCCTCGCGGGCACGTGATAGCCAATGTTGCGCCCAAGATTCCGCTCGCGAGCCATAGTTCGAGCGGGTTCGCGCGATTGAATTTTACTTCCGGCACGGTACGAATATATACCTAATCGAAGATTCAATGGCACGCTAATTTGATCGGTCAATCCGGTATCACGCTTGGGTGCGGATCATCCCTTTTCCGCGAGCGTTTCTTACCGCGCGCAGCACTTTGCTAATAGCCATCACAAGTCGCTGAATCCCGAGTGTGTGCATCTTCAGAAGGAGGGATCCGATCCATTCACCGATTTTTTTCACCGCATCCTCGTTCTCGCATACGTCGATCCAATCAGCTAACCGAGGGTTAGGCCTCTCGTCCTGGTTATATCGACTTCTCGACGTTGCCGTCGACGTTGCTCCTTTTCTCTTTCCTCCTACTCGTTCGCCTCATCATCGCTACTATTCACAGGCCTTAAGATCAATATTTGCTTAGCTTGCCTGCTTCCGTTTGACAATCGTTTGTATCAACAATTCTTCGTGCGATAAAACGGCTAAATCCGAACGCTCGTGTGTGTGTCTTTGTGTGTATGTGTGTGCATGTGTATTTGCATATCGAGAATCGAAAGAGCGAAAGAAAGAAAAAATTCCGAGAGAGAGTCCAGCCAATTTGCCGAGCTCGATTTGAAGTGAAGGAGACTGGAAGTGAAAGCAAAACTTAGGGTTCTCCTATTTCGAGATTTTCACATACAAATATCTATTATCACTATTAATACAAATATATATACAAATTGTAATACGAGTGCATCGTTCGACCTCGTCGATGCGCATTGAGTCCGCGATTTACATTACATTACATATTTCTTAAAACAGGTTTAATATCTCTTTAGCTGTAAAAATTTTTGAAAATCGCATAGTTCGCCACTTGCATAAAAACTACTCTTTGGACAGCAATTTTTGTTGGCGAATTATTTCGCACATATATTTATATAAATTTACTGCTTTTTAGTTAGAAAATATTTGCTGATTAATTTTCTACTTATTCTTATTATTATGAATTATAAAGCGTGTTTATAATTTATTATCGCAAGTTGAATAAACAATTAAGAGAACAAATAAATAAGTTTGCGCGAAAGTTACTGCGCCGCTGTTACCTGTAATCACGCAGGTTCGTTTGTCGACGCTGACTGCGTCGTAAAGTCGAGCAGAATCTGCCATGCTCGTTTCCGTCGTCCGCGAGTATCCCTTTGAGATTAATGGCTGTCGTAAATATACCGCGTTTCCTCGTATCGGCCGGATCCTGTGCCGCAAACGGGTGCGCATTCTGCCGCACCGAATGCGTATGCAAACCGGCATTGCTGCACGCGTACCGCGGTAAAGTCACGTTTGTGCGTTACGTGGTGCACCTGTGTAAACGTTAACCGGCCACCGGAGTTATTACGGCAGCGTTAACTCGTTCATTCGCGAGACGTTACCTGCGTTACGCGAAATTAATCCCGCGACGCGCAGCAGGTAGTTTGCGACGTACATCTCGTAAAATAATAATACGTTGTAACGAGGCGTCACTCTCATTATTACATAAAATGGATATTCAGATCATGGAGTTTAGTTGACAACTTCTCGTGAATTACGACACCATTGATTATTCATTGGAACGGGTGTTGAATATCTAAATTTAAATTCTGCAAAGGTGTAAAAAGACGAAGTCAAAGTTAAAGAAAATATTACTAATAATGTGATCTATTTTAGAAGAATTAAAAACATGAAAAACATGATTATGTGTTCAAATTTTTAATAAATTATATATTTGTTCACTGTTATAATGCTATCAAAAAAAGAAAATTTTTGTATCTTATATAAAATTACTTCAGTTTAAAAGAAAAATTTTTGTCATTTAGCGTTTTTTTATCTGTTTTTTTTTATTTTAATGAAAAAGGAGAATCTTATAATTAATTAATTCGCGAAAATAAGCTCTTAAAAATAAGATTAAGTCGATGTAACTTCCTATTTTCTCAATATGAATAGATCTTTTGAAAGTTAAGAATCGACGAACTTATTAATGATATTGTAACACAAGAAAAAGTGAAAGGGCCCGACCGGCGCCACGTAAAAGGTTCGCGCACGATAATTAGCGCGAATCGGCGCGAATTAGCGGATAATAAGATCTCAACGAGAGAAAGACACGGGCGAACGGCGCGCGGCAGTCGAGCATTAGTTAGGCGAACAAAAAAATAATCGCGTACGTTTACGGCAAGTGCGCAAAGTCATAATTCATTGATTGCGCGTAGTCGATCATCTCATAAAAAACCACAGACTCCTGTAATTGTAATTGATTTCGTGCGACCGCTTTTGCTTACGTTCTTTACTGCGAAAGATAAATTAATCCGTACCGCTGCTGTATTGTCATATCATCTCCTTTTTCACGCTGCACCTTGCCGGCGCACCACGGGCACCGCGGGCTTATCCGCTTATTTATAACGAAACTCGAGGCAGCGCCTCGAGAAACGACGATGCGATTCACGCGACCTACCGATGCAATTGAGAAAATTCCACACTATATTGGACGCAGAAGCACGTGCCGAATTGTACGCTTGCCATCTCGGTTCTTGTCATCGCATTGATTATATTGTATATATAAAATGGAAAAATAAATAACAAGAAATAATAATGAAGAGCAATATAAAAGAAATAACGAACGATAGGATAATCGCTATAATAATGTATATATCATCTAACTTTAAAGCAATTCAGACAGAAGTATGCACGCGTACGTATCGTGTATATATATATATGTGTATATATGTACATGCAATGCGACAGAAAAAATGATATTCGCAGGGATTAGATCTTGCACCCATCTTACTCCCACAATACTTAATATCCTTAATATCGCGATCACAATCATAAATAATCGCCCGGTTAGTCTTGCTATTCTATTCGAAATCGTTCCGGCTTGTATGTCGATGGTAGGTTGTAGAGAGAACGGATCAGCGGGGCATGTATCGGGAATAAAATGTTCAAAAGTATCATGCGCGTAGCGGCAAGAAGATAGCACCAACGTTTGCAATTAAAAAGCGATTTAAATGCTAATGGTCATGCGTAATTAATGCGCGTCACACACGAGCACTCTACGCACTGGCGCCTCGCGCCGCCCTCTCTTCTCCTTCCTCTCCCCCCCCCCTCCTTTCTCTGCATGTCAATTATTATTTCACCGAACGGTCCGGGGTGGAAACCTGCAGGGCGGACCCGAGGGAGGCAAACGTATCGATTTTACGAGACACACGTCCAAGCTGTCGATGGATTTATAATGGATTACACGGCGGAGAAGAATATCCATTTTGTGCACCGTGAAGATCGTTAATACTACTCGGCGCAGCCGACAGCTCGGAATATCATTTTCACTTTACCGGAGAGCCTCGTGAAAGGTGCGCCGGTAGGAGGTACGCTAACATTGTATTAAAGTTGCTTCAACATTTTGAACTCTCGGCGGACTTTTGCAATCACGGCGCGTCAACTCTTTTTACTGTCAAACTCTAAAAATGTAAAGTAATCATTCCTTTATATTCCATCTTGTCGTGAATATTTAGTGGTTGTTGAATAAAGAAATAATAGCAATTTGTGTCGGACAACAGAATAAAATAACGAGTTAACACGTAATACAATTAATATGTAATAAAAAAAGATATATACAAAAATCAGCGCTTTTTAACATTTATACAATAATGTCTCGGTGCACTTGTTAGCAGAGACCAAGAGACCGTATATGTTTCCACCAAGTCGGACGACAAATTCCCGCACGGTTATCATGCGGGATAATTTATCTGTGGTCTCTGCCAAGTAATTGGATTCTCTTGAAAAGTCGATATTCGTCGTCGCGTTTTAATTGGGATATGCAGCTATTTTACGCTCGCCATCGATTCAGTACGAACGTAAATAGATTTTTTTAATCGGGCGATTTATCTTCCCGAAACGTCGCGGTGCGCTCTCTCGGCGTGGCGTGCGACCCGATCCCCCGAGGGAAAGTATCGGAAAATCGACTTCGGGGAAGCCCATTAGCCCGCTGCCGCCTCGAGAACAGGTCGACGATTTCTCGGCCTAAGTGGCCCGCACGATCCATACACGAGTTATCGCGCGATATCGTTCCAGCGACACGCCCTACCGTGGCACCCGTTCGTGTAAGAATCGTAATAACAGTTATCGCCGACCAGTTATCTGTCAATCGTCGACGAAGTGAAAACTCATTAATTCAATAATACGACCGCGGGGCGATAAGCGATGTTCGAAAAGGAGCCCGTTCCCCAAAAACAAGCCGCCAAGCGCGACTTCCGCCCTTGTCTGATAAAACATAGTAGTACAGTTACGAAATTGAATTAAGAATTGAATTAAGTGAGGGGCAGCTTTGTGTACAAGGTCGAGAAAAGGTAAGGAAAAGGATATTTTCAAATAAGAAAGAGCTTATTCACTATTCTTAATAATTGAAGAGCTTATTTCCAAACCGTCTTAAGCCGCTTACAATCTTATAAATATTACAGTCAATCCCCGATTTTTTTAACAGCTGACACGTGATTGCCGTCGTTGTGATTTATTTTATTTGACGCAATCCGAGGTGTGAGGGACACAATTATTCGCGAGAGGATAATCTTATTGAAATACTTTCAAGCGAGCGGTTCTCTCCTCCGCACGGTTAGAACGGTTTAATCCACCTCACGTGCATGGCCGAGAACGCAGCCGTGAACGATCCGCGATTGGCAATCGATTAATCGGCATTATCCGACAATACTGACAATTCGTCGCGCCAATCTCCCAGTTCCCGTTTGCCACTCGCCGTGCAAAATTCTACGTCAGTTTCTTTCACCGAGGTCGAGTCCGCCACGTTCCGTTGTCGGCAGTCATATTCGCGCTTTTTGTCAACTGCAGTCACTTTATTTTTGCTGCAATTGCGCTCCTGACTACTTTTTCGTGGAGAGAGAAAGAAAGAGAGAGAGAGAGAGAGAGAGAGAGAGAGATTCAAATTTTTCTGAAACATTTCCTCGTAACTACTAATACCTATATCCTGTTATCTTTCCTCCGGAATAATTAATTCAGTGTCGTATAATCTTTCTTGAAGGAACAACTTTTAAGATATAGCAAACATTCGGACATAAAGTAAAATGTATGTCTTTATCATTAACATACTAATAAGAGATTTAAATTCAGCCATTCATCCGAGATAAGAGCACTATCCTTCCATGTACTTAATGTACCAGACATGTATATGGTTTTACTGTATCTGTGGCGCTGCAGTTAATTTTAGAATATAATTAAAAGTCGCTTTCATCGATGTGATTAAAACAACAGAAAAATTTATTTGGGACGTAGGAAAAGTGTTCGTGAAACACTGTTGATCGTTGCCCTGATTGAGAAATATCAAGGCGGCGATAATCTATGCATTTCGTAGCAAGATCGTCGCGTCACGGGAAATCGCTGCATTTAACATTGTAACGAATATAGACAACCAACGAACGACTGACAAACGGTCCGAGAGAATCGAGAAGAATCGCGGAAGGGAAATTGATTTATCTCTATATCTCAACTCTCTCTCTCTCTTTCTCGGGATAATAATTAATCGACACGAGGCCGCGGCTTCTCCGCCCGCTGGTTGCCAATATTTTCTTCTTCCAAGTTAATAACCGACCTCGTCAATTAGAGAGCTCCTCTAATCGAGGCTACGGGTAGGCTTTACATTATTACGCGTCAGCTGATCGCGCGTATACGAGACGGGCTCGTGCCCTTTGGCCCCTCCTTTGCCTCTCAAACGTTTTCTCCGAGCTTGTTCTTTTACATTTCTCTTTCCCCCACCCGCTTCGTGTATCGATCCCGCGATGGGCGATTCGGTTACGTTGATGGTCGGCCCCCAACCGCGGCTGTCGAAGAAACGGAGTGCTCGTCGTCGATTAAGACGTGACCGATGAAGAGAGGCCTATCGAAACCTTCTTCGAGGTAATTCCGTTTCCTCGCGGGGGTTGCGAGCCTATAAGCGTGCGTAGGTCGATCGTTCTCGCTCTCCTCGCTCCTTTCTTCTCCCGCTCTCTCTTCGGGAGCGGAATGATCTATGAGGGCAAGGTGGAATCGCGCGCTCCAACGGTCTTCGCGTCTTCAAAAAATGGTTTCATTAGAATCCAGGCGCAATGACGCATGCCTTCCGGTAGCAACGACTCGCCCGGCGAACTTCCTCGCGGCAATGAGATAAGATCGATCATATCGTGCAACGATGCTGCCGCGAACGGTTAAGGAAATTATTCGATTTACATGAAAGCGAGCGGCGTTTAGTATCCTGTCGTCGCGGTTGTTTATACGCTCGTTCGAGGCGCGCCGCGCGGCAGTGTTTTTCAGCTCGTCGTACAAATCCGCCGAGTCATGTCCTATCTTTAGCCCGGCCGCGAAGGTCAAGCCGCTAAGAAGATCCTTGCTTTACGATATCGCGCACCTTCCGCGCGCGCGAAACAAATACATCGCCCGGGTGGATGGCACCGTGAGAATGACGCCTACGTGAACCCATGGTGCTCGAGAGCGGGCATTCGGGATATTTGAACGGGGCACACACGGGCCGAGAGCCTGCGGGATCTGAAACGACGATCTATAACGTGAATCGTGAATCCCCACCGGTCGTTGAACTCACTCACGGCCGTTCGCGGCGCGCCATAACGAGAATTTTAACACCCTCGCTCGGGCTTGGTCGGCCCCTTTGCGCCACGCCGAAGGGTATCGCTTCCACGTGACGGCGTATATACCGACACCGCGCCCGTTCGTTACTCTCTCACCGTCATTGCGGCATCCTTAATTCCTCAGATAAGGAACATGGAGTAACTTGTCTGGCCCGGGTCGCAGCTCCAATTCTTAAAAGTCAGCCTACAGAGATTATCGCGGATAAGGTAATGTCGTTGCTCGAGGTACGAGGCGAAGTCGAGGGATACCCAGCCGCGATGTTATTCATGGTAGATGAACCGTGACGCGGGACTAACATGTAGTAACTTACGTAAAATGTAGTTTTCTTTATAATATATTGAATAGGAAGTCAGATATGAGACTAGATCGACACTCGAATCACGAGAATTCAATGGATAACTTCTCGCCAATTATTCACGTTCGTACACGCCACATTGCACGAATCGAAATTTGTTATATAAATGAATTTATAATTCTACGAGAAACCGCAACTATCAAACGTATAAACTCTTTCCGTGAGCCTTTGTGTAACGTGTTGCTGCATGTAAAGTCCCCTAAGCAGCTTTTACCTGGACGGGAACTGGTTAACGAAACGCTTGTCTACATACATTTAAAAAAAACTGGCTTTTCTTTTCGCTCCTCGTAAAACTGAATCATATCTCATTTTTGTTATCTGATTCGAAATAACGACGCAAAGAATTAAACAATTATGATGTGTGTGGACATAACGATACCATGAAGATTATCATCCTTTCTCTTAATCTCGCTACGTATTAAGAGAAATGTTAAAATACTCCGCCGTTTTATCGATCTCTTTTGTCTTTTTTATTCAACATAATATATGTTTGTAGAAAAGTACTATATCATTTATTACATTTCGTTTAGACAAATTTAGCATTATGATATGATTAAGATATACAAATAAATTAAATAAGAATATTTATTAAATGGATTTATTATATCTATCGATATAAATGTAATTTTAAGCGGACGCCACTTTTCTTATTTTTTACTTTAATATCGAAACTGTTTGCGTTATTGAGCATGCTGGAAAATACGGCCGCGTGTTAAACCAGCGATAAGAATCGGGCATGCGTGGGGTCAAGTATGCGGATCGCGCGATTCCTGTATTTGTTCGTACGCAAGTTGCACGCCCGTTGCTTTACTCACGCGATGCGTGACGCGCCGGAAACAAAGGGAAGTCCGAGAAATAAAGCAACGTGGGTCCCTTCGCGCGCAGTTAGACGTTTCTATCATTTTTACGCGTATTTACGACTTGATTACAAGGCTCCTTGGCCGCCTAGCGTACACCGGATACAGCTAACAGGCATTAATTACTGCATCATACAACGAACCGAACTGACAACCTGTTGCGTTCTTCCTAGTGCCTACCAGTGTCGCCGCTACCGCGTGAAGGGTGCGTTCGTGTCACGTGCTTCCTATTTGCGGTTCTTATATGATGGCCTTTTGATAAATATATACCTTATACAATTACAATTTATTGAATGCCACATTTTTAGTCTTTTCCAAATAATGATTAAGATATACAAATAAATTAAATAAAAATAAAATATTTATTGAATCAATTGATATAAATATATATAATTTATATTATCTATATATTTATATCTATCGATATAAATATAATTTTAAGCAGACGTCATTTTTCTTATTTTTTACTTTAATATCTGTTGTTAGAACAGCTCCAAATATTAAATATTTTCAATGTTTGCATTCGTATATATAAAGAGATAAATTCTTATTAAGGTTTCAAAAAAATAGTCCTGATAACGTAATTTCGGTAAGGATAATTCAACAAGGGCGACTTTAAGTTTGCGTGATGCGAAATGAGATGAGGATAAGCGGAGAAGCGGTGATACCATGAGCGATACAACGGCGCATGGTGCGCCGCGCGCTGTCGCCGGCGAGAATATACGAGCGATCGCGCGCTGATGAATCGCTCCGAAACTTCAGGACGCTCCGGAACGGGGCCCGATATCGTCGCCGCCGCTGCCGCCGTCGCCGCCGTCGGTGTAAACGGAATCGTAAATTGTCGAGACGATAAATGACAATTGCAGCTGACACGATCGGCTGCCGTACGCGATGCCGGGTGCGCGTTGCAAGAGCCGCGCGCGGGTTCCCCGCGCGAAAGGGCGGAGGGAGAGAGGTAGCTCGAAAGCGTGGGCGGATGCAAGATAACGCGTCGCATTACGCGCGTGGGACGTTAATAAATTATTATTGCACCCCGCACGAGGCTCCCCTGCCGCGGAATGATATCTCCATTGTCCTCCGGCGAATTAATAGCCCGTGGGCAACGCGTAGCGCGACGGTTAACTTGCGTACAGCGAGTAACAACCGTCCGTGTCTTAGTCGGTAGAATCAACGCGATGATCGACGACATCGCTGCTCGAGCGTTTACAGAATTTATGGTACTTGGATGCAAGTGTTACGTAATGAGAATCGACAGATATATATCTCATTGCAGGATAATATTCTCGCAAGAGTTATTACGAGTGCGATAATTGAAGTAATTTGAAAAATTCAGACGAATTTGTGTATCATATATATGTTAAATTAACGCATATAGAATCGCATGTATATTATTTTTTATACTAACTTTATTAAATAGTATATTTGAAAGCGATGAATGCAGCATTCACCAACAAAAAATTGCTGCATACGACGACGAGAGCTAAGTGTGAAAACCTGGGAGATTTTTATCGAATGTGACAGGTCGGCCGTACCTAATTTATCTCGTTTTATTTCTCTTATCTGGGCGAGAGACACGCATACGTATTATGGAGATGCGTCGCGCGCGGCACAAAGATCTCTATGTCGCGCGTTCTTTCCCGGCGATCCATCATCGTAACAATTAGTGTTGGCCACGTTTCTTTATCGGCTCGTACGTGGGAGGTGTAGGTGGAGGACGAGCCTTCGTGCTCGAGGATGATTCAACGTCCGATTGCATTAACGGCGCCGTGGAATGTCTTTGTCTCGATTTGGTAGCGGAAGCCGCGCATTCTGACTCATTGCACACGGGGCTCTTTTACTTTCATTTGCCTTTCATTTAACATTATCAAACATCATCATTAAAGATTATCGGCTGTTGCATCGAGCTTATAATGTAACTCAATAAAAATAGGATTACTCAAGATCCTATTTTAGTCCTTTTGCCGCTGATTTATCGATTTTTATACATTTGAAACGTTGCAATTAGCCTCACAAACGAGAACATTGAATTTTAATAAGGATCGAGTATCGTTTTGCGTACAGAGCTAGTGAAGTGGAATATGAAAATGGATTTAAGAGTTAACGGTTGCGAGTGTTGCAAGGTATGATTTAGATACGGACTACTTTTAACATATGATTGTACAGAATACAGTTACTAGCAGCGATGATGGTAATAACATTAATAGCTTCTTACTCGCATTACACCATCGTATAACGATAAAGGCCTGCCTTCGTATTGACGTACCCGTTACTCATGCGCCAAAGAATATACTGTGCAGCCGGGCTACTTACTGTCGGATCAATCATCTAAATATATTGGCGTCATTACGAATGCGTGTAATGCCGATAAATCTATTCCCCGTCGCCTTTACGTTCACCGTTCTTCTTTGTACGTCTCCCTGTCGCCAAGAAGTATCTTTTGCGCGAGCAGAGCGACGAATGACGTTGACATTCGCTTGGCAGTGTGACAATTATTAATGAGCATATCCTCCGCACTCTCTGCTCGCGATAAATTCTTTACGATCTGCTTACGTGTGTGGTTTGTAAAATATATATAATTTCCAGTAACAAAAAATATAAATGCAAAAAAGGGATTTCTCCTATAATAAGCATATTTTTTAAATATTTTCTTAAAATAAGGTCCAATAAAAAGTATTGATATAAGCATTGTATTACTTTCCTAGAATTTTTTTCTCTAAATGCAGAAGAACTGATGTATAATATAAGACTTTGCGATTATTTACTATAAGATCATTCTAAACATAATTTTTCAATTTTAAGATTTTCCTAAACTAATTGTATTTATATAAGATACATCTATGTATTTTTATTATATCTTTCAAAATCTAATGAAATCATAATACATAATTTAATCAGCTGTTAATAATATTTCAAATTGAATGAAAAATTAGATTAATTTGAAATTTATTAGTATTATATTGCGATGATTTTTACATGCTGTTTACAAAACATTATCGTATTTTCTATTACAATGTTTATTTCAATAACACAATTATTTATATATAAATATTGTGTCAGGAAATTGTGTCGTAAAAAAGAAAGTATCATACTGACCATTAGACTAATGAACCGCTGTTACATTAGAACTTGTTACATTCGCGATTAGAGATGTCTTATCATCGATAAGACGAAATTATTAGCTTTTCCTTGGATCGATTTTACAAACTTGCCAAGAGCGATAAAAGCTGTTAATGGACTGGCGTTACACCTGGACGATTTAAATTTCACGCACCGGCGTGTTATCCACCAGACCAGACAACCAAAAAGGCCGGTCTTTGACACAGTAGATTTATTGCCGTTAATATCGACACGATATTAAAATGCGTACCTTAATTAGGAACTCGTGTCCCACCAGTGCCTTTTAAGCGCATTTCGTCGAATTCTCCGATACGCGCATAAAATACATTATGCTTTACCCCGTTCCGAAATAGCTACCAAGATTGTCGGTTAATCGGGTCGCGTCTTGCAAATTCATGCCCTTTGCTTGTCAAATTTCGTCCCACAGCTGTCGCGAAAAGCGGTGGCGTTACCAACGTAATTAATTCTCCGATAAACTGTGACGAAAATACCGCTTCAATATATAGGCAACTCGACGATCTTCATTTGTGATAATTTTTCAAATTTATTTTTCTAGTTTATACATAACAAATAAAGGATTTACTGTCTATCAATTGACAAAAATATTAGCGTTTGAGTTATCAAAATTCTACTATTGAGATTAAATAAAAAAAAGTCAATAATTGACAGCGATGGAATTAAAATGTTTTTGTATATGTCGAGAACTTATACATGTATGGCTAAGAAACTCTGAATTTTTATCTAATTAGAGAGAGAAATAGGACACTAACAATAAGTAAAACTGTTTCCAAGACTAAATAATTATGTTGAAACTGAACTTATCTCTTTCAAAATAATATAGATATCGACCAGATATCAGTCTGTTATTTTACATCAAAAATTCGAGTAGATTTTTTATGACTTTAGATGTTAAAAAACCGAGAAAAAATATATCTCGTAAAAAGAAATTTGTTTATTTGTTTTATTAAACATTTTAAATATTTTTACCAAAATTTAATGATTTTGTTTTGCTTCACTATTTTATTTAGAAGTAATTGACATAGATTTTATCATATCCATGAAAAATTGTGATTTTATCCTCATTACACATACGTATAATAATTATATTATTTTCAATCCCTGTTTTCTACCGAGCGGATCAGGTTAACAAGAACAGATATTTTCTTGTTATGTAAATGACAATAATATCCAACCATTTTTCAACGCTCGATCTTGCTGGTGAGATCACTTCGCAGCTCATCTCATCTCAACTCACCTGCGGTCAACGAGGTTAGTAGCACCTGCCGAATGAATCGATTACCTCGGCGCGCTCGGTAGTGGGTATAATATCACCGAAATAGCGTATAAACCAGTGTGGAAAACATTGGTCGGTCTACATACATATGTGCATATATATGTATATATGTACGTTATATACATGTTGAATAATAGCATCTATACCTATATAGAGATGTTATTTGACTATGCCAAATGTTAAAGGAGAGAAGGATAGAATACCTTTTTTTTTTAAATAGGTAACTTATTGTTAGCAGATATTTACACGATATAATTTATATGAACACAAATTTGTTAGCCATAGAATTATACTAATCATCCTATAGATAGAAATTCATCAGATATATAGAACAAACGTTTACAATTTACTGAAGAAAAAAGGAGAAATGTGTTTTATGGTATTTCACGATCATGGATATCTCACGACCCCACATCTTATATCCCATGACTCTCACCCTCTCTCTTCTATGTAATTTTAATATCTCGGAACAAGAAAAAAATTCTATATTTTTGTAGCTTGCAAAAATTGCTCATGCTATTTACCAACGTAACATCTCGCATGTGGCGCGAGTCGCACACATTCATGATTATAAATAGAAATCGGTGCGGCGGATTATATGGCATCCGTGAGATAGCTATACGGTAGCGTCGCGCGCCGTGCGGCGCTATTATAAGAGGACAACCACAAACCTGTCAGCGATCGGTGTCGCGGTGTCGTACGGACAAAAAAAAATAGAGAGACGAGACAACTAGGTTTGCGTTCGCACGTGAAAATCCTTTCCTCGCCGAGATGAGGACGAAAGATTCGACATCGGAGAAAACGCCACCTGTCTCTCGTGTGTCTTTCGTCGATTTTGGCCTCACCTCCCGTTTCGATCAACTCTACCTTCAGGAAAATTAACCGTCTGCTTCTCCGTTCGGAGCAACATGCGATAACCGGAAAGTACCGATCGATATACATTCTATAATCTTCATATGTTTTAATAAAAACTAGGAGGGAATTCTAACTGATTTTTTTAATAACTTTGAAAGAAAGAGCGTATTCTAAGATTTATAGCTTTGCAAAATATGCACATGCGTAATGATGAACTGTTGCAAGTTAAATCTGCTGGATTGTAATTAAATATGATGAGAACTTCAATATTAAAAGAATAACTTCATTTTAAGATATCAAGATATAATCAATAGCCATTAGTCAATGATTCACATGTCTGTATACCATATGCTTTTAAAGATACATATTTTTATAGATTTAAAGAATTGCTGAGAATATTTAAATTAGGATGAGATTCGATTCAATCTCTATGAGAATCAGTGTACATTTTTTTATAAATATATTGCCAGTATTGTGGCAATACAATACTAGCAATATCTCGAGCAATACCCAGCAATACATGGCAATATTGTGCAATAGATGGCAGTACATGAGGTAATAGATGGCAATATTACTGACAATACGAAAACAATACAATAGCAATACAAGCAATAAAGTGTACTGTATTGCCATAATTGACTGTACATTTTTTAGTAATGGTTGATCCCTTGGGATGATTATTGTTAGTAAATTAATTATATATACTAATACTCTCTTGTTAAGTATTTTATTATCTGATATTTAAATACATATTAAATTATATGTACAAATATTTGATCAGCGGTTGGCACCGTCTCGGAATACCTGCAGTCATCGTTGTTTATCTTCCAGTAATAAAAAGTCTTAAAGTCGGCAATTATAGATATAATCATTGAAATCCTCAGAAATTGCTAATAATAAAATTAAGATTAACTTTCATATACTTGAAGATTCTTTTTAACGACATATTCGCCAGTTATTTATAACATAACGGTGGAACGAGCCGGATTATCCCAAATACATCGTTTTACACAAACTATAAAGTCGGCCAGTGATAATCGCGTAAGTAACGAGGCAACATTACATCGTCATTAGCCGCGGTGCCGTTTAAACGGTCGAGACGTCCGTCATGTATGACGCCTAATTATATATTCTCGATCCCGTTGATATCCCGAATTACGTGGATGGACGTTGGAATGTCGGACGGGGAGAGGCCCGTGTCTCTCCAGTCCATTGAAATCACGAGAAAACGACTGAATGGGTTTCGCGGAAGCGGATAATGGGCTGGCGGGTGGCGCGTCATTTCGGCTGCTCGCACGCTCGCGAATCGCGCCTCTGTCAGCGTCGTAATCATCGCGGCGTGGTTGAATCTCACCGCGGCGCGATATGACGACAAACGGCCGGCACCGTCTCGGAACACCGGTCATCGTTGTTCGCCTAATGGGCTGCGCATTTCTCCGTCTGCTTTCACAGCCAGCTGATTATGACATGTTGGTCGCGTCTGCAAGCAAGCGAGCGAGCAGCATCGAATACACACTCCATACCACGTGTTCCAGGCACCGTAACGCCATTTGCCCGGCTAATGACTCGCTGGCACTTAGCGTTACCGAGGTTCAAGCCCCCTTTTCTCCTCTGGCGCATCCACGCGCGGCTTTAAGACGGCTCTATTCGAGGGGAAAGTGTCGCCGGGCGAGACTTTGTAACTCGCGCGTCTAATAGTTGCAGATCGATCGCGACACTCGGTCAAATTAGCGGGTGTTATTTGCGTGTTACTTATTGCTCGGCGCTGTGATGCAATTTACGGATGTATTCGGATTCCTTACGTATAATATAATTTTTTAGAATTCTATTGATATATTATAAAAGAGAAGAAAATGAATTCTGGATAATTTTCTCTGATATGATTGGATTTTAATGAATGTTATAGTTGAAAACACATCTGAAGTAACTTTCACGAGAATAGCGTCCGCTCTAATATAGAATATTTTCACATTTTACTCAGAGCGAAATGAGTAGCTTTGCAATCTACTGATCTTTTACACTCGTATCGGTGAAAGAGAGCTACGATTACACTATTAAAGCTCAAATGTACAGGTTGCATGATGTATAAATTGCAATATAAAAGCTACATAACTCTTCAAATAATTTCATATCGATATTATTTTAACAAATTAACTACCGTAGTCCATCGCAAATGAGCAATTTCCGATCTTGTTCGCGCGGGTGTGTGTGTGTGTGTGTGTATGTGTATGTTGGGGGCAAGTTAATAACGTGTTATTAGCGCTATCAGAAGCACAAAAATGATTGTGATATGAATCTTAGAGATCCGATATCTAAAGATCCTTTCGTACAATAACAGACACAGTAGCACTGGAGAGAGCCCTTGGGCGCTTCGTAATTTGTAAGAAATATGCCATGATATTAAGGATACTTATAGGAATATCACGCGATATCGATATTGAGTTATGGCTTCGGAAAACTAGAAAATTGCCTACAGAATTTGCTGCAAGCGTTAGAGGCCGTCGTGAGCGATGCAGATTTTGCTCTTTCGAAAAAGAAGAACATACACGAAACGAATCGATGGTTACGGGATTAAGATCGGAGCAGACGTCAGCAGCCGCCGACCGTAATTCTCGCGTATAAGGGACGCCCTCATCGGCCTCATCGGCCTCATCGTCGTCGCGTCTTCTTCATCGTCGTCGTCCCCGTGTAGGAAACGATTCCGTCGTGGACGTGGAAACCGCGTCTTACGCCTTGGCGGCGTGACGTCGCAATTATTCATCGCGTATGGTTGCGAGTAACAAATCGCCAGTCAAGTGGCAACACCGTCGGCAGCTTGCGCAAGGCGAGTATGAGAGAGAAAGAGAGAGAGACAGACAGAGAGACAGAAAGGGAAGGAGGAGAGGGATAAAGAGAATATACATGAGAGGAGACAAGTTTGAAGGAGGTTGAAGAGAGAGAATATACAGTGATAATGGCGGGCTGCGAAGGGGAATTGTAGTGCGAGAAAGAGAGGTAAAGAACACAGGGAGAAGGAGATAGCAAGAGGCGGACTCCTCCTACGTACGTCTAGATTCGCGTCGCCAGAACGTAAATTTAGCACTAACGCATTATGCACGCTCGGGCTGCGTCGCATTGGGCGTGCGATACCGACAACAGCGACCGTCTACGCACGCTGTATCGCCCTGATGCGTGTCGGACGTGTCGTAGGCAACATATGCACGTGAGGAAGGGTGTCGGTCAATCTTATTTCGTGCAAATGAGGTGCGAAAGTCGAGACGAGATCGATAACAGTGAATATCGGAGAAAGGAGCAAGCCTCTATTATAAATATTGGAGAAAGGAACAAGCCTCTATAATCCTGCTATAATAACATAAGAATTTAATATTCTAGTTTTTATATTAAGACTGAAATATTAAATATAAAAATTGAAATGATTTTTTTCAATATATATGAGATTAATATTCTAAAAACGGAATAAATTAAGTGAAAATTATAAGATATAAAAAAATCGTTTTCATTAGAAAACTTTAGAATTTAGGAATGCTTAGGAAAACATTCCTAATATAAATTTAAAAAAAATTTTTGAATGTTAAATGATTTCCCTATAGAGAAAATTAATTCCTATAAGAATTAATTGAAACGACGACAATATTCTCGATTTTTGCGGATATTATACGCGCGAAGTAGATTCATTGAAAATAATCGTAAATCAGTACTAAACAACAAGCGCAAGGTCACTGGTTTGTACCGTAACGGTCAGAAATCTCAATTAGCTCTTTGTGCTGGATGTACGCCTGCGCCTGGATTTGATTAATGTACGTTTTACCGTAGGCTGCCTTTGTGTCTGAAGACGGTGGCGGCTGAGAAACACAATTTACGCCGACCGCGATGGCAATATCTGTTTTATACTCGCACGACGACCGAGACTTTGTGAGCGCGGCTTGGCGGTCCGTTATGATTTACATGGACATTAGCTTCAAAGACGGGACTAGAATTATTGCTGGAATAATAGATCTTTATTATTGATAGAGCTCTCGATTAGAACAAATTAAATTAATTAATATATTGGCATGAAATCCCTTAAGAGATCTTTTGAAGAATTACAAAGATATTTATGATTTAAATATCTTATAATGGAAATGAATATACACATTTTACTTATTTATATGACATTTTGTGAAAAGTAGTTATTATGATATTATTTTATATTGTAAATTATTCAATAATCTTTTTTTATTTTCTTATGAAGTGTTTTCTTCATTCTAATTTTTTTAATATTAAAAGAATATCGATCTTCTTCTCTCTAGCTCTCCAGTGTAAATACAATTTACCTACTTTTCAGCTAAACTCATTGTATTTTCATGTTATTTTCCATCTCTTTGTTCTATGATAATTTGGTTCCACAAAGTATATGGAATAGTATCACGAAGACAAATGTTGGCGGTAAAGTGATGTAAATAATTGATGCGTCGTGTACAACCGCTGCTTTCTCGCTTTGCAATCGTTCCCGATTATATCGCGCAATATCCATAATTCATAATATTAATATTTTGTATAACTCGCATGGTGAGCAGGAGGACCGTCCACGTTGTATCTCTCGGTGCTCGTAGAGATGGAATCATGCCATAATAACTTCGCTGCGCGAAGACGTATTGAGCACACGCAATAAGAAATGAAATGGCCGACGGATTTGTCTTTCGTACAAAAGCGCGGGAGGATTATAATTTGCGGTTAAATCAGAAGGAACGGACTGGAAGAAGAAGTGCCTCGACGGAACATAATCCGGGACATTAATTAACCATGTAGTCATAATACTGTCCGATGGTAGAATTGAACCTCTGAGAGACGCTTCTCCTTCGCTCATTGTGCGGAGCCATCGTCGAATTAGCAAATGGAGCAAGAGAGGACGAAATTATCCGCAAATGCTCCGAGTCTTCTCCCGGAGAGAAGAGTATCAAACAAGGGGATTCGAGGACGAAAAAGAGAAACGAAAGAGACAGAGAGAGAGAGAGAGAGAGAGAGAGAGAGAGAGAGAGAGAGTAAAACGCGTAGTAGTCATCGAGGAAGGACAATCTGAAGACAAAACAATTGTACGATCTCGCGCCAACGCTTTCGTTTCGAAATGCAATGTCACGTTGCGGAGTGAGTAAGCTAAAAGCCAAGTATTTCGCTATGACATGCGTTGGATCGCACTGACAAAAGAATACTTAGCTCTCAGCAGTAAGATAATAAATCTGACAACACGAGTTTTCATCATGTTTTATTCTTCTAGGAAGCGAATTTCAACGCTTACAAGCGTTAGATTAAATACTTAAATGTTGTTAGATTGAATACTTAAATAAATTTATTACTTATATGTCCATCGCTTAATTTTAATTTCCGATACGAATCATTCGCAATAAACAAACTGAACTAATTATCATAACAAAATTATCACCGTTCATTTATTTAAGAAACTTGCATTGGTTTTAAGAAATTATTTAAACATTTACGTTGCATTTGAGACAAAAAATTTATGAAAAAAATTAAATATTTGAAAAATTCTTATTGACATTTATTGATTTTTAAGATTTTCGAGTGTGCATCTATGCCGATTGATTTATAAAGAAATAATCATGCTGTAATGTATAATTCCAATCCCGATCGAATATTATCTCATGTGCAAGACGGGATTTCAGTTATAGAGCCAACGGAGAACAGAAGCCGTATGCACGCCTTCGTGCAAATCGCGCTCGCCGATCTCGCGCCCACTTGAGATAATTGCGTCGAAGACGAAGTGATTAACTGACCAGGGTGACTACATGGATTGTGGGTCGGCGATCTATTTCGATCTAGGTACCATTTTCCCTCGCAAAAGTGCTCCGGTGTCTAAGCTATATTGCCTCCTTTGTTTTTTTTCTATGTGACATGCGAGAAAATATAGGAACTCATATTCTTTACTCTTATATTTATTAATAAATATATAAGGAGTATTGTAATTTTCTCTCATTATGCTAAATAATAATCTAATAACAATACTCTCCGTTTTATATCAAAATTTGAATGTTATATATTTATATCGTTAGAATTCTTAATCTTAAACAGTGTAATTTTCATTAAATAGAATATATTATCTTTTTATGTATTATTATTTCTATATAAGATGTATTATTTTCATTCTGCTCTATGTTATAATAATTTACGCGGGACTTTAACGAGCTCTGTCTCTCCTTTCCTTTTGTCGATTGCCATTATTCTTTCTAATTTTACACGACTGCTGACTTAAAATACGTTATCTCGTAATACACGTTAGTCGTAAAAGGGGGGGGGGGTGACGAGAAGGAGGAGATTGCTACAATGCGCGTCGACTCGTCGCAAAAGGAGAACACGCTGAGCTTTCGCACGTTGGTACGTACGTTACCGCCTTCTGATCTCTTTTATCTCCTCCACGTATTCCCTCTCTCGTCGCGCCTCATCCTTTTTCCTTCCCCATCGGCGGCGCTTCGCTCCCTTCATTTACCGCAAGCATGCAAACCCACGAGCAGACCCTCTCTCGTTGGAGAACAAAAGCCGGCCTGCTGGCTGTCTTCCCTTTCGGATGCGACCGCGCAGGGTGAAGTCTTTAACTTCTTTCCTTTTTCATTCTCGGCTGGGAGATTCCATCTCTGTGGTACTTGCATTGTTTTATGTGGCGAGCGTTTAATTAGAGCATCCCAAATGCACGGAACATTTCACACGCTACCAAAGACGAGAAAGGGCTTTATGTAAATCTATTTGTCTTAATTTATCTGTTATCTTATTTTAATTTTTCATAATTCAAATTTGTATATTATTTTTATTCTCTATAGATATCCTCAACATATGACGTAAGACATGTAACTATATATATATATATATATATATATATATATATATATATATATGTTTATATGAACGGTAACGTGATTTCGGAAATACTTAGAGATATTATAGAATTTAGATTTAATTTTGAATCGAATACGCGCGCGAATACGGAAGGTTCGTCCACCCTCATTTCAAGAGATCTGTAGCAGTGTGACTTCCACTTACAATAGCGTTCGTTGCCTTCGATGATACGATGTACATACGTGGTGCAATAAGGAGACTTGGTGCGCGGCTCGACGACGACGGGTTCGCGCGCACGGTTCGCTCTCACTCCACGCCGCCAACTCGAATAATTCACATTGTCCGTCGGGAATGGTAGACAGTCCAGGGTTTTCTTTTGCCAATTATTTCGGGACACGTTGGTGCGAGGAAAGAAAGCCCCGCGAGGCAGAATAGATCGCGCGATTTTCTCCGGACTAATTTAGCCGCGCTCTTATTCAACGTATTCTCTCTTTCTCTCCTTCCCCGCGTGTCCGTATGCGCCTTTCTCGCGTCTTCTTCCTCCGCGTCTACGCCTCGCTGCATTCATCGGCGTGTGCCTTCCTGCTTGGAACTCGACTCGATTATTCCCCTCATTAACACCACCCGTATAGGTACAGCGAACGATATTTTACAACGATTGACGTTGTCGCGACCGATCGGTCGACTGGCCGTGCACATCCTGCTCGGTGGCGGAGCACACGACAAGGATCTCGATCGTCGGCCGTTCCCATTGATAACGACAATCGAATTCATTAGCGAAATCGTTGATAGGTAAAAATGATCCTACAGCCATATCTACGCAATTCACGTTTCCGAACTATTAACCTCAGCACAGTTACGCTAATACACGCGTCCGCGTCTAATTTTAACGGATCGACGGGCTCAACCCGTCGACGCATCGCGTTCCGAAGACGGCGCGCGCTCGTTTGCGGAATTTCTATCGACGCTGATCTATCTGCTGGATAACGGCAGATTAATGAGTAGAGGATTGGTAGTTGTTCGCGAACGACCCGGAGAAATTGTATGTTCTTTTTTTTAAGTTTCCACTGTTTTTCAGCTTGTTATTTTTCAGTTTTCAATCCTTTAGATATTTTTTCATCATATTTACGTTACTGTTGTTTTAAGCATCATTTTTATCATTTTAAGCATTGAATCTTAGAGAAAAATTATTTCACACAGATTCCATAGAGACTATTAAAATCATAATTTTTGTTGATTTAAATTATTCAATTTATTTTTTCCTTTTTAAGTTTTACTTATAATTTCAAAATTTATTTTAGAAAAAAAATTCTATAGAAATAAATTTTTATTTATTATTTCACAGCATTCTCTTTATTATTTTTCAATCACATTTTCAATCTTCAGAGAAATCTCTATATGTTATTACTTTAAATTAGCCTTCGTCAATGTCGCATTAATTTTTAGCTATGTTAAAATGCAAACTAGATTCGCTTAGCCCGTATGGTTTCGAGATCGAAATCGTCTCACCAGCGAATTCACGTGCATTCCAATCAAAGTTCCTCGCGGTCGTGCCCGTCGGGATTTCCTCTTCTCCCTGCTGAGCGTCCCCGCCCTCATCGTCGCCGCTTGCAATTTTCGACGCGCCTTCCTTCGCCCAGCGAATTAATGCTCGCGGTGTTTCAGAGATCGCGCGCGCCATTCATAACGCGAATGTTATTAGTGCAGATCGGAGCAGATATACCGCCCGGCCCGCGTCGTGTGGTTAAAATAAAGATGATGAATGCCCGGCCGTCCCTCGCCGCGGCACTGGATGTAGATTAATATCGACCCTCGCTCGCTTACTACTCCGCGCGCGCCTCCTACTAATATCTGCCGCCCGTAGTAGGTAGTAGGTACACGAGGATCCTGTATCCTCCCTCTCTCCTCCCCCCCCCCCTCCCTCATATCCCCGATCGTTTGCACTGGTAGCATCTTCTTGTCGAAAAATCTTTGAAAAACACGCATTCCTCGCATATCTTCCAAAAAACTAATGCGAAATTTACCGAAATGAGAACTATCATTTCCTTTTTGTCCGTGTTAATTTTTGAATTTACGCGGAAATAATGTTTCAGTCGCAAAAACGCCTATTGTATATATTATAGAAACGTCTAACTTATTATTTGACAATTTTAGAGGTTTTAATTTAAAAGCCCGTAATTAATTATTGGATGTAAATATTACAATTAATTACTTAAGAAAGGATTTAAGAGAATTTTGAATTTTTATTTGATTAGATTCTTTTTTTTTATATGTATATTAGCTTTAGATGGATCGTTGTGTAATTTAATCTTGAACCGAACTGAAAGTAAAATTTACTCATCATGCGTGTCGGTATATATTCGCAAGAACAATTCTATTTCTAAGTAATGTGTTAAATGAATAAGTAACGACGCGTTGTCTCGTAATTTTGTTCTCGATATCGCGTGCTTGATATACGGGTCTCGTGCGGTTCCGTGCGAGCGACTTCTTCGATCCTCTTCCGAGACGGGAGGAGAGATCGTTTAGAAGGAGCACGGCATTTCTCCCGCGATAACATACCTTACGTTATTGCGAACGACTATCTGGTATAATTTTTACGAGGCCCCTTCTGTAACCGGGCAGCTGCTTCTGCATTACACTCGAGCTCGAATTTCGAATTTGAATTATTATAATAACGGCTTTCAGCGCGCGGTCTATACGTTCCGCGCGCGTTAAGTATAAATATTCAGATGCCCTCGCATCGCGCGTACGATTTACCGGTGCGGGACGTTAATGAAATCGCGCACGCCACGCATACCTCGATAAATTTGCATAGTAGTGGCGCGCATATTTAGTCGGCCGGTGGTTTCAGTTTAAGCTGAGGATCAAGGAGTTCGATCAACGATGTCGCAAACGAGCCTGCATCCCGGGGCTCTTGTCTCCTTCATTGAAAAACGGTCCAATACATTCGCACATTTGTGTTTTTGTAAGGTATATACTCCGTATACCTTTATTTCGCGCCCGTTTTCTTTTAATGAGAGAAACAACGTCATATAATGATTGGTTATGCGGTAATTGTATAATTTTATTTATAAATATAAGCTGTATGTAAAATACATCAAAAGTGATACTTTAGCTGATTCTATTTCTATATACATATGTATGTCATCTGTATTTAAGAGATTGAGATTAATCTTTTTTCGTCTGTTTATAGAATGTTTTGTAGAAAACATTAAAAAGCTAGAATGAGCAGGTACAATTTAATTATACTATTATGCAACGTTACTAACGTAACACTAATTGTAAAAATTGAATTGAACTTTTAATAAAATTCTAGAAACACTAATTGAATAATAAATATTCTACATTGATTATTCATTACAAATAAATTTCTTGACACTAATTTTATCGATGAACATGTACAAGTCTATCCAATGGCTATGTTGTAAACGTATAGCTTCTCTCGTAACACGCTTTATCTTTAATCATAAAAAAACGTAACTAATAACTAAATGTACCCTTGGCCATTTAAATGGTAAAGCTTATGCTCGGATCAGCTTAATTGGATTATACAATTGTAAAGCGGAAGAGCGATCGGGCGAACTGGTGCTGGTGTACGGTCGGCGTTACGATCTCGACGAAACTCATCGACGCTTTCAAAGTCTGCTCGAGAGACGTTCGTAAGCCACCTTCGACACTAACGATCGCGTGAATATCCGCGACATCGACACACGTCTGTATAATCCGTCGTAACGCATTGCGAGCGGGTTTTCCTTCGCGTATGAAAACGCCTTCTAACGAGACAAGGGCGTATTGCATTCAGATAAAAAAAGAAATATCGCGACTTAAATCTGTCGCTTCCACTATTAAAGCGGATGGTCATTCGATCGAGACGAGCCGCGTAGGCCGTGGCAGGGGCGGAATAAGGAAATTTTCACAACAGATTTTATCTATTTTGAAATTTTAGCTAAATAATTATTCTTTATCTTGCAACGAGATTTATATAGAAATATAAATCTATACAAACTAATACGGGTGACAGATAAAATATAAAATTAATCATTAAAAAGTAAAAACTGTTACAATATATTAAATTGCAAAACATCATGTCACACGAATAATAGTCTTTATAAGGCTTATGTTTATGTAAATTTAATTTTATATTTTATGAAATTTATTGAAGAGAGAAAAGAGAAATTTATATTAGGGATTTTTCCACTTTTGTAATTGATCTTAAAATAGTGTCTTTCTTATCTTTATATATTAATTTCACGGTTGATATTCAATATCCTCACGCCTTCGAGCCTGTCATGGCTTTTCCGGTAAGTCAATCCGCCCCTGGGCCATAGTCGCGAGCGAGCGAAGGACGAACGATAATGTCTTGGCGACATACTCCGGACGCGTTTCAGATCCTGTTCGCGTTATCCGGACTCGCGCGAATGGATGTACCTTTCGGTCTGACAGAAGACGCCTTCGAGCCATACTAGTCGCTGCTAGTTGCAAACCCGATCAACTCGTGTGCTAAGAATTATGGCTTATAATATAACTGTCAGTTATTAGATTAGATTTCAGAGTTAATAATCAATCATTCAAACTTTCATTAAAAAGAAGAATCAATATTTGTAATTATAATTTGCACGTGACTAATAAAATTTGCAATTAGTAATGTATCTATTTATCGATGACTCGTGGTATATGTTTTATCGAATTAATGTATACAAACAATATCCCCGTTATAGATACCGTATTCATAAAGTAAAGTGCAAAATGTATAGCATTACCTGAAATAAATTAAAACTACATAAGCATGCAGCAATATTTCAAAGTAGGCAGCACAATATTCATTGTACATTTATGAGGTTACAACATTTTGAGTTGTCCTTTTTGCAGAAAATATGAAAAAATTTTCTGACTAACCTAATACATATTTCATAATACATTAAATATTTCGTAGCGGCGATGGGTTTGTTGATTTATACAAAACTCATCACTTAGTGTTTCGACACTTGTTTTGATCACGTACAGCGCGCTGTGTTACGTACGCGATTACTTTGAGCCATTCGTACGTTAAGACTCAAGCAGACGAGTAGTGGCGCGAGCTGCTCTACGTGATACTATACTTACTCTTCGTGATACGATAGTGATGAGTGATAAGACGCCAAACATGATCATTCCTTACAAATACTTATCGCTTATCGAAAGTATTGAAGCGTTCTTATCGCGGAATTATTGGTTTCACATAACAATTAAAGCTTTTTCTATAATAGTCATTTGCTTTTCTTTATCTTATTATTATGATATTAACGGTGCAAAATATCAATAGCTTGACTAAGTTTGTCTTTATTAAATAATACTTTATTATCTTGCGGTCAGCTTTTTGTATTATTTGTATATTATAATTCAGTTTCATCTCATACGAAGGAAACTATATCATGGTATTATCACAACGAAATAGCTTATTAGTATGCGGCGAGATGCGGCATGCAACGATTTTATTACTCCTGATTGGAGAGCGAGCGTTCTTTCGTACATCCGTAAAATTCCGATCGCCGACTAACAAGATTGTTATATGACGATACCATAAAAAAGGGGTATTATTTGTTAAATTAGCCTTAACAAGCATCTAAATCACATTTGTTTTTAACATAACCGCTGTTTATCGATTAATCCTTCAATCAGTCTGTTCAGAATACAATTTATAACATATCTTTACTCTCTAAATTTTCCGGAGTAAATCTCACTCCAAAAGATTGAAAATACTGCCACTCGGTCACTTGAGTGACATATTATCACTCTTTTGGAGTGAGATTTACTTCAAAAGAGTGAAAAGTCACTACAGAAAATTTAGAGAGTAGTCAATTAGCGTATGAATACTAATTTTTTAATCACTTTCATGGAATAGTATGGGATTTTATGAAACTAGCTTAAGTTTTTTAATTATTCTATTTTAATTTCATAAATTTTCTATAACGATAGATTGATTTGACAATAAGTATTGGTTATTCCGTTTTAATTGAAGTTTCTACTGGTAGAAGCTCCCACACGCTTCCATTGGTTAAAACTTGCGCGAGTCCAGTGGCCTCTGTTAATACGCAAGCATTCTCAGACGGCGTCGCCACGAATTAATATAGCCTCGACGGCACGGTGCATCGGAGATTATAATTGCCCTCAGAATAATAAGAATATCCTCTAGGAATTATATGCAGAACGACCGCAGTCTGCGCTAAAGATATTTCTAATAAATTTAATCTACCCTCATACACGCGACGCGTCACATTGTGCTCTCTGTCAAATAAGTTAATTACTCCCGTCGCCCTTTCAAGTTATACGCAACAGTATAATGCAAATATATGAGTAAACATGGAAATTCGAATTTGAGACATTCTATAATCTATTATTATAACAATTACTATAACATTCTATAATCTATTACTATAACAAAATCTATGAAAAGAACTTTAAATTAACAAAAAACGTCTTTTTAATAAATTGTTAACTTTTAGGAATTAGTAAAA
This sequence comes from Wasmannia auropunctata, assembly GCF_000956235.1. Taxonomy (NCBI): domain Eukaryota; kingdom Metazoa; phylum Arthropoda; class Insecta; order Hymenoptera; family Formicidae; genus Wasmannia; species Wasmannia auropunctata. The sequence goes on from NW_012026784.1 coordinate 8,843,673, forward strand.
TTTAATCAAATATAAATTTCATTGTTTAATCTACTGCTTTTTGTACACGTTTTATTATAATTTATTTAAAAAATTCTCAAGTCAGTTTTGACACAAACATTTCTTCAGTTATACATATACATCTCTATCGTAACATTATAAACGTCATTAAGAGTGATGGTTTTACGAACTATGAAAAATTTATACACGAGACGTCACGCAGAGACGGGACCCTTTTCTGATCGTTACTCTCGGAATAATTTGAGTTTCCACCTTTTTCATTATCTATAGACATGTTAATAATCGTCTCCGCAATATAGATGTATAGTTGAATACAATTTTATGACGTTTAACACCGACTGTGCTTGAAAAAAAGTACTTTTCATTAGCAGAATTAATTATTTAAACAATACTATTGCTTTAAAAATTCTCTCTTTCTCTTTAGAGAGGATCCCCAATATCGATATCCGAAGATGCTGATATTTATTTCTTATGATTTTTATAGTGATTGATTGTGTTTGTATTTCTTCAAATGTCCAAGCTATTCTAAGAATTCTTATCTGAGGCATCTTTTATTCATGAATATATACTTGATGGATCGCTAGAATAATCGTCAGTATCTATCCGATTATCTTACGAAATGGTCCAACTATTATTGGTCACTCGTTTGATTTGACCTGGGCAATACCCCAATTACGTAATCGACGCACACTACGATCTGGTTTCTTTCGTGACGAAAGTTTCTAGCCATCAGGTCTTGTAACGTTGGACATTGAGCGATGCTACCGAGACGAGTGATTGTATTGTGCAAACATTTTGCCGAGTCGAGAATCGAGCTAAGTTTAGCTCGCGAATCACGCGCGAGAAATCAACCGAAACGGATGCTCGATCTTTTGGTTCTTTAATGCATTGTACATAGCGGGACACTCTGATCAATGCGATATTTAAAGCGCAAATTTAAATATTCTTACTTAGATAACAAACAATAGTTATCAATTTTTTAAAATTGATACGCAAATATTAATAGTATTATTGTAAATGTTATATTATAAATGGATAATTTCTGAAATTTTCATACACGTTATAATATCTTGAAGACGAAGTTAAATTAAATTTTAAATTTGCGTCGATATCCATAAATCACGTGCATTCTTTCTCTTAATGCGTTTGCTTTGTCCGCTTTACCATCACCAGTATTTCTGGATTGAGCTCTCAGCAGGGTTAAGGTAGCTTAAGCGTTGATTGAGCGAGCAGCTTGGAAGCCGGATTAGCCCTTTGAATCAGAATCTCAGTGCGAAGTTAGGACTTATATACTGCCGCTTTCACCATAGCTGTCATCGCGTATTATAAATTCGAAATTCATTTCTTATTTTCTCCTCCTTTTCTAAATATAATTAATTTATTATTATTCGCCGTTATTTATCAGTGCGAATTGTTTTAAAACTGATTTTTCTCATCGCGCATATGTTTATACAAAGTTTTTCGAAGTTAAACTCTTATTAATATTAAATGGCTAAAGGTGGAATCTTATGTTGCGAACCCAGACGTTTGGTAAACAACCATTAAAGAAATCGTTTCGGGCGATTTTGCGCGTTATCTTCGCGACGCGGAATCGCACCGGGACCCCGCATAATGAAGTTAATGACGGCGACGCGGTGGTCCACCCGATAGCGCGCCGATCCGATTAAATCGATCTCGATCGTCGTCGCGTACTCGTGTTTACAGAGAGAGGAGGGCAGCAGCAAGCTGAGAAGGGTGGGGAAACGCGACGTAACGGCGAGGCGGACCATTAACTATTAAGCGCGCAGATATGCATATGAGACGACGGTGCGTGGGCTTGCTCCAATCGGCGGCCACGTCGCTGTATATTGCCGAGATAATATCCCGATCTGATTGGATGGTTATAAACGGAGTATTGCCGCCGCGTGCAGGTTTTAACGCCGTGACGTCGCGCGTACTCGATAGCTTTTCGACGTGCCGGCGCAATATACGACATCGACTTTCATAAGAACAAGATGAAACGATTACGCCGTCGCGACGCGTCGCCGAAAAAAAAAGACAGGTCTTACATGCGACGCAGGATGAGTTTCTTTGTTTAATCAAAGATTTAATTAAAAATGTGTAAGAAAATCTTTTTATTGAAATTTTTATTCATGTTCTAATTTCTCTGTAGAAATCCTTAGAAATAACGTAATATGTTTCTATATTAAAGAAAATGAAATTTCATGATATTCTTCTTGTGTGTATGTGAATATACATTTTCCAAAGATATAAGATCTCTCTTATGTTAAATCCGGACTACTACATAAAACATTAATTTGCCTTTCTGTTTGCAATAAGGAGAAACTGTTTCTAAAGAGGTTGATATCGTTTCCGGAGGGAAATCCGGTAACATCGCTTGTATATTAGACAAACCGGAAAGCACCTTTACGGCCACCTGCGCGCAGTAGCGCACCGTGCGGAAATGTATTCAATTTTTCGTGATGATTATATTCGTTCGACGACGTTTACGCTGAATAAATATGCTAAGAGGTCGATTCCATAACGTATAGAATGAAGACGTTCCCTTTCGTTCTATTTTCAACGTCCTCGTCGAGGGGTTCAAGCCGCGCATCTGCCGCGTTACCTGCGCTATCGATTTTCGACCCGCGAGTGCATTTACCTCGCGAAATGGGCCAACGAGATACAAAGGACGAATCGAGAGTGAAAAGGAAGAGATCGGTTTGTTCCTTGAAACGGGAGCATCGACGCAGGTTGCTCGGCCCGCGCGCATAATAATGAATATCTCTCTCCCTCCCTCCTGCCCTCCCTCTCTCTCCCTCCGGAACGGAAAGCGGGCTTCCAGATCCGCCCGGAGCTCGAACGCAATAATGGAAAGCGTGCCTATTACTATTTTATTATCGCTCACACATGCCGGAATGCCTACTTACCGTTGCATTATCGGGGGCATCTGAGATGCGAGTTATTGCGATTAGTAACGGGTACGTTTCTCTACATCTCAGACTACTTTATTGCAACGGCCCGTACAATCGAACGAAATACAAAACCGGAGATAAAACCCCTCGCGGTAAATTGACGCGCGCGCTAAAACCGCGACACGTAAAACTGTTTACGATCCGTTATTCGAAATTATTTTCGAATAGCGCCTGGACGTTTCCTTATCGCCTCGGCGTCTCCGCTTATCCGCGGGTTATCGTAGGTCCAACGATAATTACCGATGACTATCTGCATCTCGGAAGCGACCGCGAGAGATCGAGAGATCCAGTTTAAACGCGCGGGATCTCTCGGGCGCGCATCGGTGGTGCGTGGATCGATACCTTCGATGCTGGTCGTTTCAGACAATTAATCAGAGCGCTCGTCGTAGATAATCCGCGACGCGTAACTAGTGAAATATATCCGGAATACGCGCACGCAGCCAGGACGAGGCGCAAGAGTGATAGTTGGTATTAGCGACAATCATCGATAACCATTCACTTCGATCGACCGGTAACTCAAACTAGTCCTGTCGCGCGGATATTCTTTCTACGGACCAATATCTCTTGGACGTTGTTTCAGCGATTACCATATTCACGAGACAATGTTGTAAGAGGTGTGCGCCGATCGCCGCCCGGTGAAAATTAAATCAGATTCCTAGGCGTCCTCCTGCTATCTTATCCAGTTACATGCGCGTATTTCGAACACACCTATATAGGCTCTATCTCGCCTACTCGTTCTCCCTCACACCCGTCTTGTGTGTACACCTCTTTCTCGTTAGCGAGCGATGGCGCGCGGCTATAAATTTGATTGGCACGAGCTTACACCAGGTATACATATGTGCCTCGGCAACCAGGGAACGCGGCTATTTCGATTATATTCCGCGTGGATATTTGGGACAGCGGCATTCCTATTAATTGAACCCAAAGTCATGACGATGTAGACGAGCACGAGAACGCGTGGGCACGTTCCCACGCAGACGAAGAAGTAAATTTGATGAGGAATATTTTTGGAAGTCGCCTGAGTTACAGACTACTGTGAAAAGATGGCAAAAAAAATTTACGTAAATTCAATTAAAGAAATTCAGGAAGAAGGAAGAAAGTGATAAGAATTTAAAAACAGTAAAAATCGAACAACTTAATAATAAATGCATATATTGTTATAAATATTGAGTACTTAGAAATTGCTAAATAAATAAATGAAAAATGTTCAATTAGCTCCTCAGGATATTATTCCAGATTTTATCAGAAGATATGCTTTACAGCTAAACGCTGATATTAAGAAACTTTTATGACAGTGCAAATTATATTAGCTGTCATTTAAGAATTGCAAGACGTATAAATATCAACTCTAATCTCTCTTCGCTTAACGTATCATCGGTACGTTATTCCGAAGTCACGGTATATTAAGCACGCGACACGTGGATCCTCGAGTCATCCCGAAGGAAGACTACCCGCCCCGGAATGGCGGTAGGAGATAGTCTAACCGAAATTCCGGCTCCTGGACAGGCTTAGTAGGGAGCATAATAAGAAGCGTTATGAAAGGAAGGCACGGGACAAGATCCTCTTGCACGTTGAATTCGAATCTCAGCCGTTGGTGAACACCTTGAGCACACACGCGACGCGATTCAATGCGACTCAGCTGTTTGCCCCTCCGCTGAGCTCCGTGCTTTTTTTTTACTACCCATCTTGCCTTGGGCGACTAAACTTTCAATTTTGGCACGCGTCTTTTGACAACAAAAAACGTTGGAGCCGTTAGATTTGTCTCCGGTACCAGAGACGTTGTTGAAGTTCCGTGTGATGAGACTATAATTTGATTATGGTACCGATTATTGGCAAAAATATGGAATTTAGTTTTTTATCTGCGACAAAGAAGTATAAAGTACGAAAAAATGATAATTTCTGAAATTAACTAATATGTTTTTTTTTTTTCTTGAAATAACATGGAACCGTATTCTAGATTGCTTTAATTTTAGGCTAGAGGATAATTATTAAAATAAAAATGACTTTAGATAAAATGATATTAAATTAAGATGAGTAAGATGTAGAGAAAGAAAAAAATAGATTTTTCCTTTTTCAATGGTAGTACTAGAATTAAAGGAATTTTTTAAAATTCACAAAAGCTGGCTTATGAAAATTAAATTCACGCAGACAACCTAAGTTTAAATTCAACTAGAATATAGTTTAAATTAAATATTTTTATATTAAGTTTATCTATAATGTGATTGCAGTTACTTACTATCGTTCGCATAACCGATAGTATAAGTAAATATAAAGCTAACGATAAAAGCTAAACTGCTTATAATTATAGCTAAATTTTATTTATTTATAATTTTGCTTATTACATATAAATATGGATATCAGAATATTTCACAACATCATATAATACGATTGATGAAGTCTACTTCAAATTGGTGCTAGCAATGTGCAAGTCTCAATTCGTTCGAATTGAATGCATCACCCTCCCCACTTTTTTCGCGGCAGGTACATATAGGAATGTACGTTACGCAAGAGACCCAGCAACGTATCCGAGACCTCTACCTGAAACCTTTCAGAAGGAGGGAAAGGGAAAAAAAAAGGAAGATAGGTAGCATGGGGATGGCACGCGCCAACTTAACCGGCAAGGGAGTGGTGGCCCCGATCAGCTGCAGCTGCGCCCTCGGTTCTCTGCTCTTGGCAGCCAAGCGGTTCTTTGCTGCTTGGCTCCTGGCCGATCTTGACCCGATCGTATCGAACGCCGCGCGGCCGACCCGCTGTCATCCGAAAACGAATAACAGCGCCCGCGTTTAGTCTCCCTGGAGGCCCCTGCTATTCTCGAAAGGGCGACAAGTTGACTTTACATTCGTGATTTATATCTCGCCGTATCGCGCCTTGTCGTCTTTAAACGAGCAGTTAGATCGTCGATTTAACTAGAGATACACGAAGAAATATTTCTCCCAAATGATATAATAAAATCCAATTATTATCTGTTCCTTTTCATAACTTGTTAACAGTGCTACAAAAAGTATTTTATAAATTGGAATAATTTTATTTATTTCGAAATTATAAAATTCTAATGGAAAAATATAAAAATGACATACATCAGATAAATAAGGTATTATATCAGTTCCATTAAATATATTTTTTGCACATGATATCGTAAAATAATTATATCCTAAAGTACAATACACATAAAATAATTACATATAATAATAACAATAATATTATTATTATTATTATAAAAGTTTCATATTTTATACGTATTTCGATTGTGTTACTACTCATTATATTTTATAAGACACAACTTAAATTGCTCTTGGAAAACAAAAATTTCAATGAAATAATATTCTTCTTATTGTCAGTCGTACGTTTTGCGTCCATAGTGTCAGCATTGAAGTTTACTATTGCCACGTGCATCTGGCAAGGAGCTAGTCGTCAGCACCTATCTCGTCATGCGTACAGGAAAAGCGCCTGAGGCCACCCTCGCGCCGTGTTTAGACACGGTCGCTATTCGTTTGATAAACGATCGGTGGGCGGCTGGTCAAGCGGTCAGTATACAACGTGTTGTCGGTATTGTCGTTGCATTGTGCTAACTGCGCGGAAACACGACGTGTACACGATTAGCCACCCTCGTAAACCCTGGTTAAGAGGGGTGCCGCCTCGGCCACCTTCAAGGCGGCGGCGTGTCCCCACGCGCGTATATCACGAGGGGGACGACGACGACGGCGACTACCAGCTGGCGTTATAAGGAGGCGTCCTTCTCGCGGGATTTTCGTCCCCATTGTCCTCGTAAATGCCTCGCGTGAACGTCCGAACGTCACATGCTGCGTTTTAGACGGATGTAGACGCTTAACTTCGATTTTTTATCAATGCCGCGTCACCCTCCGTTCTTTTTCCCCTCTTGCCTTCAAGACAATAATCATGACCCTCGGCAGCTATAAAAGAAACATAGCATATGACGTTTCTTATGTTCCATTAGTCAATAGCGTCAATTCATGCGGTTTGAATTTCGAGACGAAAAATATGATGAAATTTTATTACAAGGTTATTACAAGGTTAAGTGTCATAACTTATAAAGTTAAATAAATACAATACAACTATTTTCTAGTGATAAACTTTTGCTTAATATAAAATCATTGAAATATAATTAAGGAGTCAGAATGGCGATTATTAAATAATTGCTTTATTTATTTTAGAATAATAAATTTTATTGTTGTATTTACCTAAAATTCTCAATTACAATATTTAATTTTTTATCGTATGTTATTATGTAATTTATTTTTTCCGTGGAGTACTGGTAACTAAATTCTAAGGAAATTCTGATACAAATGAGAAATAGGCTTCCGTATTTCAGAAGTCTTATTTCAGATTGTACGCGAAATGATCCCGGTCTCGTTTCGTTCGTAGTTACGTCTCTGAATATACGTTCACCTTTTCAATTATGCCGGACGCTATCATCGACGCTACAGCCGTAATCACTGTAGGCATACGTTTATCGGTTGCACAATTAAATTATCATAGCCCTTTCAGGAAAGAGGGCTTTCGCGTTGATCCAGGAAGGAATAAGCCTCGGGCCAATATCCGAGAAACCGGGCTCAACCCGCCGGTACACATGTGAGATAATTTATAGAAATATCCACCGTTGCACGACTGGTTAATACCGCGACAGGAATGCATTCGGTATTTCTACATGTTGCGCTCGGCGTAATGCATCTCGTTTTCTCCGACCGATGCTTTTGAAGTAACCGACCACGTAAAGATGTTACGCAAAGATTTTCTATAGATATGGAGCATTTATTCGGAGTAAAATATATATTTAAAACCTCTAGAATCTTAGGGACATAAGAGTGTTCTGAATAAAATAGAACTAAAGTGTAGAGAATATATATTTTGCATTGAAATTTTTTACGATAAGAAAAATAATATGGTAGGGAAATAATACACGGCTCGTATATTCGGAATACTAAGTTAAGTTAACTAAGTTTTATAGCACTTGTGCGAAATATCATTGAACGATAGTCCATTAGCTTCTTAAAATTTTCATAAATCAACAAAACGAGTATGAATTTTGTAATGGCAATTTAGAGTCAAGCATCACATCGGATGGTTCTCGACTACACGATGTATCCGCACGGTGTAACGCTTGTACGTGCGGCTTTACGTCGGCATTTCTTACGCGACAAGTACGCGCGTACAGGTGTAACGACGGAGAATATGATCCTCCCGGACGCGCGCGCGATTCATATTTTGCCCGCGTATCGAGAACGTATGGGTCCTTCGTGGTCGCTTCGATACTCGTTAATTAAAATAGCGAGCTGTTAGTCCCGTATTAACGCCGGGTTTACTGCCGCGCAGAATTCATTGAAACGTGCGTACGACCGTCACTCAATGTAATTACCCGTACCGTTCCCAGCCCACGGCGATCGCGAGCGATTCTTGTTAATGTCCCATGCTCCGTAGCTCTCATAGAGGCTAAGCGCGCGTGTTTTTCACTCGTGCCGCGTGCGCATGTATGTGCGTGTACATAAAAGGATTTATATATCGCCGGCACAATCGCGCTTGATTCCGTTAAGCCTCTTTTATTACGGGTTTCATTTTCTACCACCGGCGCATAAAGCCGATGATACAACGGATGGGCTTCGCAAATTATTCGCGGTACCATATACATATATACCTTTGACGATACGTTTCGGCTTCTGACAAGCAATGGCCCTAAACAGGGTTCTTCAAAAAAAGTTATAACATTTCCAATTAATTGTATTTTTCGTTGAATTACGTGCTGCGATTGTATCTGGCTTATGCAAAATTGATTATAATTATCTTTAAAGTATAGGTCTCCGATATTAAAATTATTAAATATAGAAATATATTTAATTGAATTGGATGATGTGGTTTTATTAAATCACAGTTAATGTGTCTTTTACTTAATTAAAATTAAAGTGCCAATAGAAACGTATCTATTAATATGACCGGCAATAAATTGTTTAATTACTTTGATATTAATATAATTTCGATTGATCGTTAAACTGATATTTCTTCAGTCGAGAGATAGCGAATTAATAAATTAATCCACAGAGAAATTTTGCGTTAAGTACATTCGTTGCATTTCATCGAATTTATTTAATCGTCCGGAAATAACTTCCCTGCTAAATGCGATTTTCATTAAGAGCGTTCGGTTTGGTCGCGTGACGTCGTCTTAGTTCGCAATGGAACGGCTGAACGTGAAGCTGGTTCCATATAACGCGCTGATTTACAGACGTTAATTAAATATCCAGTTTGCATGATTCTGATTTGACGCGGCATAAACGTGCAGTGAATGTTTTCGCAATGGCACATGTCGCTTTTACCTCTGTATTCTCGTCATATTATATAGTTTTTCTGCAAATAGGTATACAGAATACAATTCATAATTTGAAAGTACTATAAACGAGCCAACATTTTTTTTTACACATCGCTTGTACGATATATTATTGTTCAACTAATATTACCTACTTTTATTCCTAATTTTTTATAAATATAAAGATAACTATACGAATAAAAACATTTATTTTAAAAATATTAAAAAAGATATTTCAAAACTATATTTTTTCTGACAGGAAGGTACAGATTACAGATTATTTCATCTCTTTCTTTTTCTGTTTTGTAACTGTTTTATTAATGATATGACCTCTTGATATTTTTCTGATCATTTTAAAATATATTATTGGAAAAATATCTAATTATGCATATCTCATGTTTCGTATTTCAAATTAATCCAATATTACTTCGTCACGTGGAATCGGTGACTGTGATAAATGTTTGCTTGCTACATCTCGTTGTCTACAAATAAATTTTCGATTTTCTCGCGCATCGTGCTCGAAGCAGCAGGTGGCCTTTGGATCCAATTTTAAGGGCGTTCGCGCGATGAATCTCTCAGATTTATACGGCCTTTTTAATTGCGTGCGCGCACAGGATCCGTAGGCGGCACGAATCACCACGGAGAGAACTTTATTCGAATCGCAATCAGAAGATCTGAATCTTCGACAGAAATCACCTAATAAAGAACGTGCACAGTCACATAAATAACATATTCAATAAAAAAAACGTTTGCGTTTCTATACGTGACGCTCGGGGAAAAATGTCACGTAACAAACAGATTTAATTATCCTTTGCAATTCACCGGCCGCCTGCGTTCCCTTGAGTAATTTTCGGGCATAACAATATTATTTCGGAGATAAGGTCGAAATCATTTGCGCTCGGTAAAAAAAGAAGACAGTGGTATATGAAAAGAACGCAGTGGTATATGAACCGTGTACTTGCGTGTTTCACCGTTTTTTTTCTCTCCGCTTCCCTTTCTCGCGTTGGCTTCGAAACGTGTTCAGGCCACAATTTGCCCGGCAGGTGCTCCAAATTGAAAACCCTTCGTCTACTCCGCCCCTGAAGTGCGTCGCCTACGCGCCTTCTCGGTACGAAAATCGCCGGTTATCGCGGGACTTTCCATCGTGCGCTCGTTAAATTCTCGCCGCTCGGCCGATCGGTCGATGCTATCGCGCCGAATAAAGTAACGGACGGGCCCGGTAATTGAGCAACCGCCCGCCACCGGTCTCGCGGTTGTAATCTACGACCGGATTGTCCGATTCGTGCGCGTAAGCAACACGCGAAAAGCCCTCCTTTATGTCCCCGGCGTCGCGAATAATTAATCTCCGCGGGGAATTATTACCATTTACGTACGACATAAATCTCGCCGGTCCGCCGCGCGCGCGCGCCTTTAGAAATCGGGCGGATACGCGGGATATATGCGAACGCGCGCACCGAAAAGCGTACCGAGTTGATCGGCAAATTACGTGATTGGATTGGAAATCGGCAGGGAGATCGATCGATGTCGCTTTCCATTCGCACATTGCACCGGCGATAAAATAATGAACGGACAGCTTATTGCTTTGACGTTTAATAATCGCCGAAGGTTCACACAAGAGTGTGTCTAGAAAGCAGGGTGTTATTTAATATCCTGAAAAGATTAATCTTCTAAAATACGTCTTTAAAGTCAAACCTACTTTGTATACGGTTTTCTTGTTCCTATATATCTATACGACGTTAGAGGATCATAATTTCAAGTTTAAAAATATTGCAACGTTAAAAATCATACATCCCAGCGGCGACGATCACATAAAGACTCATAGCTCCTGCATCTTGTCGGGGCCCCATAGCATTTTCAAACGATGTTCTCGGCAGTCTCGGGATACCAGTCTCTATAAACGATGGCGACATCGTTCCTGCGCTCGGGTACACTATGTAAAGCGTAAGTCTCGCTTCGGGTGGTGCCTCGTTAAAAGAGAGCAGCTCTACGGCGCTCATATCTCCCCGTGGTAACACGAAACCACCGATACAAACGGGCATTTCCGGAAACGTACGAGAGAAAGAGGCTATCTCGCGCGTTATCGCGCCGGTAAAAGGTATGCCACGGGATCCCTCGAGATACCAGTCTCGCTCCGGGTGCCAATAGCGCTCGTTTAACAACGAGTCGTCGCTACAGTTATTATTCTCAGTTTGTAACAGGAAATCTGTCATTAATTTCACAAGTTACGGGTATAACCGCACTGAATTCCGAGTTACGAGACAACGCGACAGTGTCGCGCCTTCCGAGCGGGTCGTCTTGCATTAGTTGCAAACAGTACGAAATATTTTACGTGGATAGCAGGCTGTCCATGTATATGTGCTGTGACAATAACTTAATATTTTCTTATATGTATAGAGGCATATCTTCGCTTTGCTGCAAACATAGCTTCGCGAAGCTACATTGAAGCACTAAATTATTTATCCTGTATCAGGAGTTTTATTAATATAGAAAGATAGCAAAACTCTCTCTTTGCATGTGACGCCTACAATCTGTTATAATATATCGTCTCAATATCATGCAACATTATGTCAGATTGAGTCATGAATTTACAGAAATTTATTTCTTTTTATACATAATATTATCTACATATTTTATTTATAAAAATAATATATTTTTATCACATGCATCTAAAATGTATGCGGTCGCATATATTTTTTCAGAGCGTAAACGTCAATTATACATGTTCATTTTTATTTAATTGAATTTATTTAATTGAAACACACACGATTTAATTATCAATTTGAAGCGAAACCTTTTTCTAACGCAATCGCTCACAGGTTGAAGATGAATTCGGAACGGATTATAACTTTATTAGCAGGTTAATAATTTTACCACAGCTCGGTCGTTCGTACCTCTTAGAACGCAGATTGCTTTACTGTCAGTTTTAAACGTGCGGTCGACATATCGCCAGTCATATTTTCCGGTCGAAGCGAGAGCTGTCGTACGACGAGATCACAATTTCGTTGGATAGCGGCATAAATTTGCGAAAAGCCATCTAATATTAGCCGACGTTTAGCGGCGGTGCAGCAGGCAGTGAAGTACGAGTCTCGCACTAGGTGGTAGGTGTTAGTGATGATGGTGGCGGACGATGGGCCAAGAGGAGGAATGGCGCTGCCGAGTGCGGCGCTTATGTCTTCCTCTGGTAATCAGCTGGTACCTCCTGCCGGTCGTGGCCTCGTCAAGTTATGACGCGGTGCACCTGCCGTATGAAAACCATCGGCCGCTCGCCTTGGCGTCAGCTTGATGGTGCCGCTTCTTGCCGATGCAATGACGCCATCTTACGATCGGTCATCGACAATTTATTTATTAATGAGCTCGGGCCTCCGCGACGTGGGCAGTACACGACACTGAAGAGTGTCCACTTTCTCTTTCTCGCTCCTTCGCCGTCCTCCTCTTTTAACTCTCCCTCATTGTCTTCCTCGTCGCCCAAACTAATTAAACATCCTGCGGCCGAGAGAGCGAATCCGGACGAGTCATGATGCGAGTCATGTGCAGTCATGGCGCCGTGTTTGTTCTTGCGACAATACGATATGCTATGCGATAATGGCAGCGATTTTTTGCGGTCGATCGCGTCGCTTTGTCATGCCCCGAGAGCCGCGGCGATCCAATGCAAACTGTTATTCACGTTATTCATGCGACACAAGCGAGTACTTCTCTTTTGATTTCGCTCTCGTTAATGATTTTCCGATGTTCAATGAGCGTACTATAGATCATTGGGGAAATCACCTCATCATTCAATTGTCTGCGTCGTTAACATTTTCATCGGGCGTTTGAGAAAATATACTTACAACTGCGATTTGTTCTTTATATTACTTTCAACTGTGATTCTTTCTTCCGCGTTTTGTCTCTCACCGAGAGACAAAGAGATCGTCGATATGTTCTCGAGCCAAGCGATTGGTAGCCGCGTGCCGATCGGCGTTTTCCCTCTCGCCGCTGCTTTCTGGAAAGGATCGGGTGAGATCGATTATCCAATTATCCGCAAGCCTCTGCTTACGTTCTCGGTGTATGTAAGCGTCCGTGCGGACGCTTTTTCGCCGAAGGCTGCGCATGCACGGCGCCGGCGTTGCGCCGCGCGCGCTGCCATGCGCCGCGCCGCGCCGTGTGCCACGCCGCCGTTGCGTTGCATGCGTGTAAGTCACCGTGTAATTTATCACCACGCCCAGCGAGATCTTAATACGAATCACTTATCGGTTGCCGCGGATACGGTGCGTATCGTACCGCGCGCGCGATATCGAATATATACGCTATATATACACACGTCCGAGGACTAATAACCGGGAGAGGCAATTAAGGCGAAGCCAATGGACGCCGAGGGAACTCGCGGTGTATGTGTTGTTCCCTTTTTCACTCACGGCCTCTCTTTCTCTGCCCCGCACCTCTCATCGACGCGCCCGCCGTATCCCGGCGCCCACACTATTTCCTGTAAGACGTGCCGTCCTTCATCCTCCATCTAACGCGACGCGGGAAATCGAAGCTCCGGTTAAGGAGCTAGGGCGTACAGTAATTTAGAAAACCATCGATAGAGAAAACCACCGCGGTTAATGCGGTGCTACCGCGCGCTGTAACGAGGTATTCGCGTCGTTATCACTGGATAATACCACACTTTCTGGATCGTAGACCTGCGTACGGGAGAAAAAGATCGCGGCGGAGTACTTTCTTTTTCCTCTCTTTTTCGTGGATGGCGCAAATTACCGACCATCTTAATCGAACGTCCATTGGACGTCGTTCGCGCTGCCGTAAATCCGCTACGTCGCTTTTTTTCACCGGACTTTCGACGGATTAATTACATCGGGCTGCAGTTACCGCGTTATTGTTTCCTTTTTGCCGCGTTTATCGTCGCACGTAGAGAAATTTGCTATTTAATATTACCTTATCGATCTAAGAACAACAAGTTTTAGATTAGCTCGGGAGCATACTGGTAAGTTATTTTGAATTACAACATATCATAATGATCGTTCTTGTGATTGAAAAATAATCTAAAATTGTAAAAGCCACTATCACCAGCCAGATAATAATAAATTAATGTGATATTATTTTTAACTAGTTATTTGCGCAATTTAACAGAATTCTATTTTTTTTTTGCAATTATAATTTCTAGGGATATTATCTTCTTTATTAAGGACTTCTTTCGATCGCTGGCACAATATGACGTATAACTAAATATTCTCCTCTCTCTTTTTTCTCAAAGAATTTGTTTTTGCGACAGACGTGCATGAATAAATAAATGTATTTGAGTATACACTTACTTAAATGTTGAATGTATTTACGAATGCGAGAGAATACGGTACCGCGCGTTACTTTTCTTCCCGCGCGCGCGGTCTTATTACTCGTATCATCTTGCCGTGCGGCGATACAGATGTACGTAAGGCGCGCGTATGTACAAACGTATGCGCACAGTCGCGATAACTGTACCGAGACAATAAGCCGGCGGGGAGTCAGGATATGGTCTTATACGTCTTAATGCGCCCTCATTGTTAGCCGTTACATATCGTCGTTACGTACGGTGGTCGGCGCGGTCGGAGATGCAACGGGGGGAACTAAAATCAGATCGACAGGAGTACCGAAGGTTCTCCATGGTTGGTTCTCCGTACCCCGCGGAGGTTACGGATCAGTGATTTAACTGGGAAACCCAGATGGGATCTGAGAGGCACATTGTCTCTTCTTTCATAGATCGCGCGATACTACAAGCGCGGTCGCCGCCGCCGCGCCGTCAGTTTTCTCCTCTCGAGCGTAGAAACGCACTACTAGGATCGCCCTTCGGCTGTCTTTGCATTGTACAGAGTGTAACTTTGTGTGATGCAACTTCTATATCGCACTATTCTACACTTAACGGAAGAGCCTAGTAATCTAGGAATACATGAAATGATGATTAAATTTTGATACCGCATAGAAGAACAGAATTAATCGATAAAGCGTAACGAGGGAACAAGAATTAATGTTATAAAAAATATCTTCATTTACAACCGTGGCGATGATGATAATTCATAAAGATTCAAGTGTGATGTATGTATTTACTATATCTTTATTAACATTCATCCTGTTAATTATAAATTATAATATGACAGGTAGAAGAGGCTATACGGAAATCAATGCTATATAATATTAATATTCTAAATCTCTCACAAAGGTGCGTAGCAATTTGCGAGATCCCGTTTGGCCGATTAGCGCAGCGCGCGGCACTCCTACATTACTCAGATCGGCGCATTTAAAGTCCCGCACGGAGAAACAATCGCGTGTACGCCGATCGGGAGCACATGCGTCGGTAATGCGCCGGTACCAAAGGAGAGATCGGTAGCCGCATAATGCGGTGCAGTATTTCCACATACGCATGGAAGCACCCATGTACGGGGGGGGGACCACACACTGGTAGCGTTCAATTTATATTTTGGGCGGAGTTACGTTATTTATTGCTGCCGGCCTTCGTGCCTTCGACTGCCATTCCGCGTGCCGCCTTCGATGTAAATGGGACGAACCGCCCTCTCCTCCTTCGAGCGGCGGCGGCGGCGGCGGCGAGTATGCACCTTAAAACGCATATCGACGCAGGTCCATCTGTCGGTCTCTCGCGCGCGCGGTATTCCCCTACCCCATTTCCTCCGCCTCGCGTTTTTGTTCTCTCTCGTTCTCTCGTATCCTACCGGGACGCAACTTCTTCCACGTGCGCTCCTCGGCCGCACTTTTGACCCCGTGAGACGGCGCGCGTTTTAACGAGCCGCGGGGCATAATCGCAGAGATATAAATTTTCAGTTTTGCGAGCGGCCACTTCCGCAAAACGCTCGTATCAAGTAATTCGCGGGGATCACCCACGTTCAGACCGATCCGTTAGATCCTCTCCTCGTCGTCAGCCTTTTACCGCTTTCATAAATAAGTCGCGAATAGGTATTATACGGCTTCGTAACTGTGGCGATCAGCTGACTCAATTAACGCGGTATATTTTTGTGACTTTTTTTGGGCTAATGTCGGCTGTGTTGGCTTCACGGTGATTACTTATATTATCCAATACGGTACTAAAACGTCAAGTGATATTACAATACATTAACAACTGAATAATCTCGCGCTAACGGTAATTTTTATTACTTGTGTCGAATTTAATAACAATATACGTTAATGCTAACGTAAGCTCTTGAATTTTAAAGATTTCTCATCCTTTTTTCGTCGGAAAAAAAACAAAAATTCTTCTTTAAAATCTTTTTACGATAAAGCGCGTGGGTGACTAACATACACTGCTCGTATCTCGGTGAAAGCGCATTCTCCGTCCTGATACAATCGATTTATCCCGAGAGTCATAAACTCGAAGTAAAGGATTTTATTTCTAATGATAATTCACCGAAACATTCGCTTGGTGAAATTAAGTATTCACACTCCTTTAGATTTCCCGCTTTCTTAACGCGTGAAAGATTAACGACGCTTCAACTTTTTATGTCATAGATATGACATAAATTATATGAAATAAATATTAATTCGAAAGTAAGATAGTAAAGTTTTCAATCACTTGACAAGTGAATGTTTAAATAATTGCTAAAAAAGACATGCACTTTTTGAATTATATAACGGAGAACGTTCGAAGAATTTCATGCTCTTAATTATGAAAAGAATTAAAAGATCCTTAACACTCTTTTTCCTTCTTATTTTTTATTACAAAGTTTTGCTCGAACTATAACGTACAAGAGGAACAAGGTTATCATAAGGAATGTAAGAGAATACATGAACAAGAATACATGATGAATGTTACTTTTAATAATACATTTTTCGATTTCTTTGCTAACACTTCATATTGCATAATATAAATCAAAGGTCCAGTCAGGATACATTACAAGTCATTCTTTTGGCTTTTCACACGATGATAATTGATTCTCGTGAAGGGGATCTTTTCGATATGCAATTCAATCGTTTCAGAACAACAATCGTTTCGCGGGAATGACAAGGTACAAAGTGCACTGCTATTCAGCGGTCCACGCGCGAGACGATCGCAAAGACGCCACTTATTGCACGTGATCTTTCTCACTTGTTCGACTATCGATTATAAAATTCTGCGGAGTGACGCATATATAGCTGTCCAAAGAACGAAGACGGAGGGAGCAACAAAGTGCTAAACGACCGATAAGCATCGGACACGGGTGCAGAGAAGAGACAAATAACGGTGAACAGTGGCACACAAATACACACCCACATTCGGCGACTTGTGAGATATTAATAATATAATTATTTTGCGCGATTTTAATTTGATCTCGTGAAAAGTCGAAAATTCTGTTTCATCTAACGTGCATTATGCGGCTTCATCGGAGAGTCCAGGGTCCGTAGATGTGCAAGGTCCACGTGGATGACACATGCAGCAGCGGGAAGAACGCACAAGAAAAAAAAGAAGAACGAGAAGACAAAGATAGGAGGAGAAGAAGAGAAAGACGAAGAACAGAGCGGGCGCTGCCACTCAGCGGCCCATAAACTGTATGAAATATTAATAATGGCCGTTCGTTGGCCGTGGGCTTCGGTATACTCTCTGGAACGACGACGTTGCGAAAGGCACAGGTCCCGCGGGACCTGCCGGTTCATTAACCTGGGCCCCCGCATTTGTCGATTGAGGGGTTTTCCGAGCCAATTTCTTGAAATTTTTTTTTGCTAATGGCTTTCCTAACGAATCCGCGGTGTATCGTTAATAGCATCAACAATCTTTGGATGTCTTCATGCTCGTTTAATTAATTTAGCTGATCTGCCACGTATTACGTCATTCCATGTATTACACACGTAATTACGTTCAGAAAGTATGACATGACATTTAAAGAAACTTAACTTCGAAATATATTTATTGCTGTGAATATTTTTCTTGCCTAAGTAGTACACTTTTTACACGAATTCAGCAACGCTAGATTTAATTTAAATCGTGTTTGTTACATCTCTCTTAAAAAGATGAGCGTATAGCGTTTCTATTTAACAAAGTAATTAAATTTTTTATTTGTTTTAATTGGCGTATTTACATTTCTCGTTTCAAGTCAGCGAGCTCGGAAATACAATTTGGAGTTATAATCGTAGTTGTATATTCCAGGATCTATAGGGACGCATACAATTTTAATATAAGACCGGACGAAAAAGGTGAATAATTTTAAATGGGTAAATAAAGACGTGCTCTGGTCACTACAGGAGATTTATAGTTGGATAGGTTTTTTTTTTAAGTATCATTCGTGGACAGCAGGTGCTCTTGAGCTTACCAAGGTTCGACCACTGACCGCGTCACAATGAAAGACAATAGACTGTATTACATCGTGACAGCTCTCAACCGCCCTCGACGTTCATAGTTCGATCGCGTTTGACGTCTGTAAGATCGCGAAACACCTGCCGTATACGCATGGTTATCAAGCGAACGGTCGTCGTTCACCTTGACAATTATAAAAAGAACCGACACAGTGATCCCCTCCCGCTATATATATAGGTATATATATATATATATATATATATATATTAGCGGAAGATAATAAGACATTATATTAGGTACTAAAAAGATCTAACGACACATAGAACGACGAGAACGTATCATTAAAGGAATTACCGCGTCAACCTAACAATAAGTAATATAAAAGAAAACGTAGAAGATGTGCGTCGAGTTTAATGTAAATGCTCAATGCCGGATTCTGTGAAATGTACGTTCGACCGACGGCAGCAGACGACTTATTATTATTTTTTTTAGAACGGAATATCTCGTATGTTTATCCGTCGACATACCATCGCCGCCGCCGCAAAACGATTCTTATCGCGCGGATGGACTGAACGCCGAGTGATATTCGAGTGACTTTGATCATTAAAGAAGCACGTCCCAAGCGGCTGATTGCTCGTGACGAGAGAGAAAGAGGGAGGGTGAGCTCGATTAACCCTGATAATTAGCATCATAAGCGTCTGTCGGCTACATTAGACCGGCTCCTTCCTTTTTCCGCGCAGATGTAGGTACTTTAAATGGGTATTTATGCACGCATTGTCATAATTATTTCGTAAAGACCACCGTAAAGTCTACTACGTTATTGCATCGCCGCGACGTGTGCCCTCTTCCTCGCCGTTCTAAATCTTTTTCTCCGCGTAGGAAACTGCGTTGTCGCTGGTACGCGCACCCTACCGATTTTGCCGCCGGCAGGTGAATGTTTATGCATAATGAATCGTCTACTTCAGCTCTGTTATCCGGAAATTCGAGAAACGTGCCGTCGGTCTCGTATGTCGATGAAGGAGAGAGGACGAGTTCGCTGACGGACGGATCGATATCGAAGTATCGACTCGCCGCCGTCAATACCGACTCGGTCATTCCGATCGTCTGGATTATTCTGGAGATCGTTACGGCGGTGATACTTTAAGACGTATCAATAATTGCTATCGGCGCGTTGTACAAACCGCAACTCGCGCGTTCCCTAAGCTGTCGCTTGTCACATCCAAGGAGGCAAAGCATCGAGAATCGATGGACTAACGAGCGCGCGTCAGTGGCAATTAATCAGCAATGGCGCAGGTGGCAAGGACACATGGCTGTTGCCGTCTTGTATCTTGATCTACCGTTCTTCGTCTCGCATTCCATCATTTGTCGGGCGCGTCGCGTCACCACGTGCGAAAGTTGACATTGTTGACCGGCGAGTAGGACCGACGGCGCGGCGCGGCGGTGTGATTTTACGCGGTAATCTCATAAAATTAACGGCATCGTTCGCGGCGGTCGTGCTGTGAACAGCGGCATTTTAATAAATCCTACGCCGAGAAAAAAATAGCCGCGATCCGCAATCCATATATATTGAGTTGCTTTGATATCGGCCGAAACATCGCGCGGTAGAGGCGCATTATCATCCGGGCACGTGGAAGGCATCCGGTTATATCGTTTTTGCCAGGATACGTTATCGTCGATCTGTTATCGCGGAGCGAGAAAGGAGCGTGATGCGCCGCGCGGTAACCGGGCTGATAAGGGATAAATTTTGCGTGATCGGATCGGCCGATAAGATGCGAGAACTCGCCGGTACGCGGAAATACGATCCCCGGTTGATTTACGAAACGATCGATCGGCGGCGATCGCCGGCCGAGTGTTACGCACTTATTCCTCAGGACTTAACGAGAAAGTTAGTATAAATGCGTCGAGCGGGCGGTAAAAATCGACCCACGACTTTTTAATTACCTCGATGCAAGATGTGTCGACGGGAGAAAGATAAGCAGAGAGAAGCATTCGAGAGAGATCTGTATCAACTGATTAGAAAATTAAATACGGCCGCGGAGAAGCGACGCAAGTACGCATAATTATTCTGCTCTTCAGGTGTCCGCTACGATAAAGTCTGTTTATCATAGTTTATTACACGGAATTCGTTGCGTAATTCGACATTGATGGTGTGTGATGCGCGAAATTAAATAAAGGACAACGATAGTATGCAATAATTTCTGAATGACAAACTCAATAGCTGCATGGAAAGAACAATTTTGCTGAAAGTTCAGATCTGAAAATAATTTTTGTTCAATAATCAAAATAATTTTGTGCGAAAGTCAAAGTGATTGTTAGAATATTTTATAGCAATGCTTATCAATTTTAACATTCCAACAAATTATTTTGATGATTCAACAAAAAATTATTTTCAAATCTGTTTTTAGCAAAATTTTTAGATTTTTCAACAAAATCGTTCTTTCCGTGTGTTGTCAGATTTTATCTGAAACACAGAATCGCGTTGCTATATCCATTCTTTGATAAATACCAAAAAAGTTGAAGGATAATTATATACGGGATGTAAATCATGGATATTCAAATGGCAATATGGAAATCGTAACTTCTGCCGAGTTTCAGCAGATTCATAACTTTTTGTTCGATTGCAGGAATGCAATAACACACGTATGCACAGTATTATGCAGGAACAAACATCGAACGTTCTCTCTCTTCTTCTTTCTCTCCGGAGGCAGAACAAATTTTTCATTAGCGGGCGCCGCAAAAACAGGGATTTGTCTTTTTTTTTTACGCCGAAAGATACTTCCTGGAGTCGTCGGCTCGCGAGAGCCTCTCCTTGCGCGCCGCGCCGGTTGGCGCAGAATTTCTGATGTTTTGCGGGTTTCTTCGTACAACGATTTACGCTCTCCTGTCGGGCGTAAATAATAATCAGCCCTTTCCCTCTGCGCTGCGTGGAAGGCACTAAATCCCATCACTGATATTTCCCTCCCACCCCCTCTCCTCTCCCGGGCTGCGCCTGGCGTTATCCTCAATTACAAGTGAGTCCGCTTCGTTTCGGTAACGAGCGCTCCGCGCTACCGACGACCGATTCCTTCCCTTGCCTGTGCAATCTTTTTGCTAGCCTGTCCCGCGTTTTTGTTTAATCCTCCTGTTGGCGCGTTGGTAGCACTCGGCGGCTGCTGCAACGTCCGAACCGGGTGTGCACATAAATCTTACGAACTTCGGTTGGATTAATGTCGTGGTATCAACGGTGAATAAATCAACTTCAGATAAATTACCGAGAAGTAAATTCCATTTCGGGGAAATCAGTTGTGAACGTGGCAATACTGAATGATTTTGTTATAATTAAAACCATGCGTATAACGTGATAATTTGACAAAATTCAAGAACTTCTATTGATTGCGATTAGGTAACTATAAACGCAAGAATTAAGAAATGGAATTTAACTTAATCACGATATCTTTTATAAAGTAAACGAAATTGTTTCATACATTTTTTTATAATTGAGATTCACATATGTTTCATTGTGCTATACTAAAAGACTTTCTTTATAATCATCTGCTTCACTCGAATACTGATTCAGTTTACTCGGATGTAATACTGACTCGACGGTGATTCTATTGTCAGATTGGCAAAACTTTTAAAGTCGTCGCGCATTGCATTAAGGTCAATCCGTGACTGACCCTGGCGGTCCATCACTTCGGACGACGCCGCAACGTCTTGTGGGAGGTATACGCAGCTTCCATAGTAAATGGACTTACCACCAGCAGTGATTTCTACAGAGTACATGCCGGTTACACACGTTGCTACCACGCGTTGCATAGCGCCCGAGGCGATCAGCATTTCCTAACGAATC
Organism: Wasmannia auropunctata; assembly: GCF_000956235.1. Lineage (NCBI taxonomy): Eukaryota > Metazoa > Arthropoda > Insecta > Hymenoptera > Formicidae > Wasmannia > Wasmannia auropunctata. The sequence continues at coordinate 8,865,992 of NW_012026784.1, forward strand.
GCGAATTTATTCTCGCGACGTACATAAATCGCCGCCGGTCGGCGCGAAGAAACTCATCGGGTATTAAGTCCTAATTAGCGCGTGGAGCGGACTCTCTGTATGCGCGTCGTCGCAATAAACTGTGATAAAGTTGTGAATATGTTACTAATTATACGGATGGTAGAACGCGTGTTTTTACGAACCGCGGAATTAATGGGAGCCGAGAATATAACGAAAGAACTCGTTAATAAAGTTGATCGAAAACACTATATATTCCAGTAAGTTAGGATTCTACTTCTCTATATTAATTTATTTTATCAAATGCGTTGCTTGTCATATGAAGTATTGTAGGTATTTTGCGTTATCTTAATTTATCATGTACAATTAATTTTTATTTCTTTTGAATATGAGACATTGCTTTGACATGAGCAATTTTCGGAAAAAGACATATCTGAAAAAATTCAACCTTTCGTTTTTTAAATGCGAAGTTCTAATTCTTGCAAATGATAAATTTCCATCTTTCTCTTTTCTGTACAGATCCGAGTATTCCAGAGCAGAGTATTCCTAGCCAGTTTTCGTCTCGTGTAATTTGTGCGGTATTCTAAAATAAACCTATAAATAACTCTCTTTTTTCTCGCCTGATTGTCGTTTTACATACGCGCGCACGCGGTCCGGTATCAGGTGCGTACGCAGTGCGTCATCTCGATAGGATCTCTCGAGTCTCATATACGCGATTCGACACGACGACTGAACATTCCGCCCACTTACCTCTCGTACGGTCCGATCTCGAGCTCGCGAAGCGCTCGTCGAATTTTGTCTCGTCGTCTGCCTGCCCTCGTCCCACACCGCTCCCGGACTCTTCGAGATCCGTTCTCGCGATTACCGCGTGTACAGAAACATTTCAACTCCTGGCTAGTCCCGACAGGTCGTTTTTAATGAGGTTCATGGATGAGACAGTGTTAAAAACTTGCAGCGCGTCCTTATATCTTTATATTTCACGAGACTCCTCGCGATGTAGCGATAACTAATTTCGATCGAATTCGTCCCGCTATATGTTGTTTGATTGAATAGTATCCATTTCTGTCATCAACATATAACACACTCGATATGAATGTAACACAGGACTTTAATAGAGGAAAATGATATACACATTAATGCACGTAAATCCAGCTCGAGCCAGTTAAACATTCAGATTGAAATGAAGATTGAACCAGCGATCCATCAGACTGGTTGTCACAACTCAAAGTTTGAAGTCCAAAAAAAGTTTCTTTTTAGGTGACTCGCCGGCCCTTCAGGCATAGAAAACTATGGACGGTAGTGATTTAAGATGTTTCTCGTAACGGGAACTGGAAGAGTTGAGTCACAATAGATGTACAGTCTATAGAAAGCGATGATGATATAGTAATTAGAACATTAGCCAGCAATCGCTGATTAATGAAATTCTTAAATAAAGATGTGTCTGTGAAGTTAGCACGACATTTTGTTAATTTTAAAAAAACAATAATAGTTCCGGTAGCACTTTCTATAGTTTTACCGTTTCTGATAAACATTAACAAATGTTCCAACATTAATAATTTTTAATATCAAAAAAATGAAAATTAAAAAATGACGTGCTAACTTTACGTTCCAACACGGCACATCTCCCTCTAAAATACTATATCCCGTTAAATATTACATCTGTCAAGTGTTTCCGACAGGTTAATCATAATTTAATTTCATAATTATATAGTGTTTCAAGACAAAAGTGCAACAATTAATCATTTTTACACAGTTCTGAATATCCATGGCAGCACGATATTCGACGAAAAGGTGTCCTGCTGACAATTTTCGATTTTGGCGATAGTTCTAACTTGTTTAGATCGATGCGAGTGAATCGTTTTCAAAAGTTGTTTCGCTTTATAAACATTTTTAAAACAATCTTTACTTTTGCCACCAGCACGGCACTCGAAAATGTGTTGTGCTGATAATTTTCGGCATTGCTGGCGATAGTTCTGGTTTTGTTCCTCTATTATTATCACACCTTTATCCTAGTGTAAGGATACGATGTCTCTATCGAATGCAAAATATTGTCGCGCGTGTAATCGATTATTCCGCAGAGTCAGCTGAGAATCCTTTCTCGACGCGCGAGATGAGAGATGCAGGGTCGATCGAGTCGAACAACGTTTAATGTCCATTCGCGCGTAGTCGTCACGAAACGAACGATCAAAAAACCGTCCGTGGCAGGCCGCGCGCGAGACGGTTTTCGTCTTATCTCACATTCCATTACGCGGACAAGCTCGGGGACGACGGGTGGAAAGCCGCTTTAATGGCGGTTATCAGATTCAAAACCAATATCCTACGCAAGGATAAGCCGTGCCAGGCCCTGGCTGAATGATGTGGGCAGATAATCGTGCGAAGCGGAGGTATCTCGACGCCACATGTCTCTCAATCGCCACATACGTCTCTTTCTCGCGCATGATGGATATATCTTTTCCATGTACGTATATATTATTTATACATATATATATATATATATATATATATATCGTACGCGAGCGCGCAAAAGACTGAAGCCGCGCACTTGGTTGCTCTCGTGATCTTCTCAGCTGCCGAGCCGATCAAAACTTTCGATATCGATTGGATATAATGACGCGCTCGTATATAACTATTGGATACTGCGGCGAACCGCAGGGTATATTCCTGCTCCAGACCTAAAAGGTAAGAAGAAACGTGCGCACGCAGTTGCACGAAAGTTGCAAGTTGCAACCGCGATGAGTGGAAAGAAGCGGATCGGCAGCACTCAGTAGATCACTCTATCGTCGTACCATCGATATAGTCGATCGATCGACCATTTATGAGCTTTCGCACCAATTACTTTTCTACATGTTGGTTAGATCGGTTGCAAATTATACATCGAATTGTTTGCCACATACCGATGATTGAAAGAGATAAATACTTTTGCAATTTACTTTATTGTCTTTAAAAAATTTTTAATTTTGATCAAGGAAACAGAATTAAGTAAGAAATAAATATTCTAAAAGAACTAATATAAATGTTTCGATGCTATCAAATTGTCATACTAATACTCTATGTGTGTTGAAAGTAATTTCAATTTTCTTACCTCCTTATTTTTAAAATAATTTTTATCTTACTTTTTATTATTATTTAACACCTTAAATATCATTCTATCAATCGATACTTCGAAAAGAAGAAAATATTTATTTCTGCTTTTTATCTTGATTTTTCTCAATCCTTTTACCAATTCATCCTTTTTCATTTTATTTTATTCTTGCGCGGCGTGAATAGCATGATACGCTGCTCGTTAGCTTCATATACTATCGCGTGAACACGTACACGCATTTTTTTTCGTCTTCAGCAACACATACCATATGCAATCCAAGTTCGCTTGATCGAAGTATCGTTCGTGATGATCAGAATTGTAAGACAAAAACATAATTTCTGCATTTTCGATTTTATTAACATATTTTTATTAGAAAAATTTAGAAAAGAATTCACGTATTATAATATAATAATTTTTATCTAATTAAAGATATCATTAGAGAATGTTCCACGAAATTAGAGAAACACATTTCAGACAATTTTTCAGAAAAAATTATTTTGTCCTGAATTTAATATTGATATATGATTGGTTTATATAATTTTTATAGACTTTGTACACATGAGCTAATTCTCCATATAATGTTTAAGAAAATAAAAAGTGTATATCAGTGTGAAGCAGAAATTGTCTGAAATGCAAATCGAGAGAGGAGTGATATTTTCGCGACGCTTACATATAGTCTGCTTCTTTACGACTCGAAAATGCCTGACAAAATGAAAAGTGAACATTGAGCACTGACACGTACCGCTCCGAGAGATCGCTTTGAACGCATCGTCGCGCATATCGCGTCGCGTCTTGTCTCGAAATCCAAGTTTCTTGGTAAAAGTTGGTCCCGTTGCGCGAGAAGGTCTCCTCGTATATCACTGGGGATTACGAGTCGACGGCGAGTCGACTCACACAGGGCGTTTCGACGGCGATTCACCGATGTTCACCGATGAACAAGGAAGCTTCTTCGTCGCCGCTGTCATCATCACCGCCGCCGCCGCCGCCGCTGCCGCCGTCGTCGCCGCTGTCGCCGTTGCCACCGTGTGAGTCAGTCTGTCACCGAGAAAAATGTCGGTTATTCTTCTCCGACTGTGATAAACGCGCCGCCGCAAGGATGTACCTGGGCACATGGCGTGAACGTCTCCATTTCCTGGTTAACGAACGAACGCCGTCCCTCTTAATTCTTGCACCGTGACGCTGCAGCACGCGGCCACCGTTGGTCAGCCGATCGACAAATTAATGTCAAAGGCCAATTGAGATGCGGGACCGAAAGAACGTCGCGTGTTACTGAGGCGGAAGCTCATCCTGGGATCCTTAATATAATGATTCGACGCGAGATCTAATCTACTTTCTAAGATCGCGCGCGCGCGTCGTTTTCTATCGTCGTGAAAAAAAGGCGTAACGCCTGCACCCCGTTTTTCCTTCCACCTTTCTGAATTTCTAGAAACGTTAGCCGCTGGCATCTTAATCAGACGGTTTATCCGTAGGATCTCTCTTCTATCTGCCCACGGCTTATGTGACTTTTACGTATTAATTAGCGGCTTACTCGCGCGTCCGTCTGACGCGCGCGGTTAGCACTGACGTTTATAGCGTGGGCAGCCGGTTCATTTGTGACGTCGTTTTGTATCATTGCCAGGACGATCTTGTATCTTACGTGAGCAGGCAATCGTCTTGATCATTTGCGTATATTGATTTTATGTATAGACATATCTTCTAAAACAGAAAACTTTATCTCAAAATTACATCTTAAACGATATTTGTATGACTGTGCAAATAATCCCTGAGTCGATATTATATTAATCTTAGAATGCATAATCTCCCTGCCTGCGAGTGGCGAAAGATTGAGAATATCTGCATTGTCGGCGGGATGATAATAGATTATAAACGAGCGAAAATATAACATGTTAATGAGATATCCCGACGAGGCCGTGATAATTAAGGAGCCTAGGACAAGCTTGAATGGATCTGCCAATTATCAATCCCCGATAAATGATCTTTTTGACAAGTGGTATTTATTTTGCAGCATCATCGATAACCGAGCCGCGGCATTAAGCATTGTTATTGCTACCCGTAGCAATTCATTTTCTTTCAGGGCGACGTAATTAATTATCGCGGGTCCGATCGTCAACGCGCGCGCCGATGCCGAGGCGCGCTTGTAAATATGGTTTCTCGCGTACGTAAGATCCATCGATCCGCGGATCGATCGATCAAACGGAATGCACACGACGTCGCGTCGTGTGCGTGCGTGAGCTCAGCACTTGCTCGCTTCTTTCGCTGCGCGAGGATGGCAGCTGTCTCGTCGTTCTCGACGAGAGCGAAGGGGGGGAAAAAAAGCCATTTGTATTATCAGCACCGCGTAATTATCCCGCTGTAGTTTCCGTGCAAATTGTACGATATTTAGTATTTTTTTTTGCGTTATCGCGTGTTCGCTTCGGGGCACGAAAGGAAATAGTCATATAAACAAACCGGTGTATTCCGTGCGCGAGCTTTCGCGCGCGAATATACCCCGATTACGTTTAATGAAAAAATCGAGTCGAGTGCGAGGAGTCGGCGCGCATCCAAGTACAGTCGAGGCGTTACAAAACTTGCCACTGTATAGTTAATGCGCACCGCGCAGCTGGTACCGTTGATCGTCCTGCGCGCATCGCGGCGACGCAAGTTGCCGATTATCGAAAAGATCGCACCGCTGATCGTGCCGCCGGTTATTTGAGTAAATGAAGTCGATAAGCATACGCGGGGCAAAATTGAAAGTTAAAGGCATCCAATACGTGTCGACGTTAAAGGGAGATCATTTCACGATCGCGCGCGGTACCGGAGAAAATTTTACGCCACTTCTGGCTTATCATTGAGCTTAATCGCAATCGGTAACAACCACATCTTATACTTTTAACAACCATATCTGCCGTTAGCATTTTTTTCTCGTCGATGTCTTTAAACGAAATCATTACACTGTTAATATTTATGCAGATGCGGCGAGAAAACACACGCGTCTCGCGCAGAACGCTATTACGGCGAATGGGAGAGGATTTATTGGCGAGCAGAGACTGTCAAATAACAGAAGGTATAATGAACGGTCGACCAGCGCTTCTTCGGAAGAAAGCGGGGCATTTTCGAAGGGTTTTACCTTGAGGGCTCGGTTAAATCTGCGAGATCGGCGAGCTGGAAGTCCGACCGCGCTGACTCGCTATGCATGCGTGACTCTTACGCCTAAAGAAAAACGATGCGTGCGCCAACATATGCGAGGACTGACACAAATGAGGCTGCGAACATATGGTTGATTCATATGCATATCATTATAGATCGTAGATCTGAGCTTCTACGAAACGACGTGAGTTCGAACTTGTTCGCGGTTTATTCGTGGCGTCTCAATGACAAAGACGGCGCATTAAATCAAGCACGGAATTTCGAATCATCCTCTGTACTCTCATCGCATTCTACGTTACATTACAACTTTTAACACACCATTACATAATGTATGAGATATTTATATTTCTGTCATAGCATGCTAATTATTTAAAATGCCTTTTCAAGTAAAGAAAAAGAGAAAGAGAATAATTAGCTTTTCTCAAAGAAGCTTTTCTGAAGAGGATGCAGGATAATAGCGTGTTATTAATCCTTACAAAACCTTCGATCTCTGTCAACTACGGGCAAGGAAACTTCGAAGAAAATCGAAAACGAAGTTAAACTGCGTGGCTCGCGTGCGTTTGATTACCCCCTCGAGCTTCGAGTCAGGTGGTTGTCTACCCGAACCTTGAAAACTTAAGATTCAAAAGTCGAAGAGCGTGGATTCCCGGTGTAGTAGACTGCCTTCAGGGCCATCGTTTTCTGGCCCTGAAACCGGAGATTTGTCCAGAGTTGCTTCACGTAGGATTTTCTCTGTGAATGTCTCTGTTCAAGGACGGCGATACGCAATCGATTGAGCATAACTGCTATTTTTAATGACAACTGAATTTTCCGTATACAAGATAAACCATCGAAATTTTTAATTCCGTTTTCTCGCTGAGGTGAGATATAGAAATGTTATTTCCTGCAACTGCGGTTTATCAAAACACAATAATTTATGTGGCTTCCTGAATAATTATCATTACCGCCACGCATTATATCGATCCGATAATAACACATTGTTTGCTATTATTTCTCGGTATTATCAGCCTTGTCGTCTCTTGGTATATAGGTACTATTCGTTCAAATTAATATTCGCGTTACATTTAACACACCTATAAATGCACTAACGGAAATATTCGTATAATAATGAAAACTATTATGACGTCAATTATTTCCTTTTCTTAATTGATATCACCTTCGATTTTTTGTTTCTCGAGGCATTTTTAGAATATCAATGTACCGAATTTATCATTTGTTTTTATCATATTGTTATTCTAAACGTTGCCTACAATATATCTCACTATTCTCAAAATTTTGAATTTTTACAAAACGACATATTCGTTCGTAAAGCGAAACGTCCTATCGTACAGAATATCATTTGATTTATGATTACGAAAAGTAGCAATGTTTCGATGAAGTATTAGAACTCTATCGGGAGAGTCTTTTGCGGGAAGAAGGCGGCCCTCGTTCCGGTGGAACAACTCGGCGGACAATCCTCCTCTCGTCGGAAGATCCCGCCGCACGATGATGGATGCGCGTTAGCGCGGGAGTGCGCGAAGACAAAGATCCTACGGACTCCCTCCCGGCGTGCGCAACGTGCATTAGTTTGCGTCGCTCCCGCTGTGCGCAAATTAGAGCCGAGAGTGTAGCAGCGCGTACTGCCGCGTGCTTCTCGCGGCGCGGAACGAAGAGATTCTGGCGGAGAATGGCCGCGAACGGATGAGGACGAGCGTGAGGAGCGGAGAGGGACGGGGTTGGGGGGGAGGGAAGGAGGCGAGACAGGGAGGGAAACTGGAGAATAGCAGGCGGGTGGAAGAAGTGGCGGTGAGGACGGGAGTGAGTGAAGAAGTGAAGGTACGGAGGCGAACTCGCGATGAACGACCGCAATCAACGCAACACCGCCCCGCGAAAATTGCCCCCTTCCTCCCTCACGGAATACACCCGGAATATATTATCCACACGGGTGTTCCACGGCGCGGCGCGTCCTCCTCGCTGGGTCAAGGGGTCGCGCACTCCGGAACGGACGTGGCCCCGGAGGAAGAGAAGCGTGCCCGCGAAGAGCCGCACGATCGACCATACAGCACACTGTGTTGCATCACGAGAAAGAGGAGACTTGCGAGTTACGGTTGCATTTATCGAGACCACCATGGGATCTTTCTCTCTTCTATAATCGTCCGATTCCGTTGAATTGTTCGTTCTTTCGCACGATGTGATAAACCCCGCATGTCTGTGTCATTTCATATGAAATCTTTTAGATATAAAAACAAAACATTACAGAGAAGTTATATTTTCTTATATAAACTGCGTAAAATTTTTAAATATTTTTATGAAAAATATATGCAATATAATAAATATATTCTAATGTACGTATCGAAACAAAAAGTGAACAGATATATCTCATTAAAATATAAACTTATCTGTAATTATCGACGTACATGGCGAGTTTGAATGAGATTATAATAGTCGAAGTGAATTAGATTCGTGTATGACCGACATCGAGAACAAATGCAACACCGGATGCAATGCAGCTTCCTCCAGGAAAGCATGTAGTTACTCTTTTTAAAGTAATCCTCTTTCTCCTTCTCTCCCTCTCTCTCTCTCGATATTGGTTTTGACAGTGCCCGCGGGACAGGGACGCGTAAATCATTACGCCACCCGTGGCAGCCAGGCCTCGGCCGCGTATCCGCCCTAGGTGGAGTAGCGTGTGGAAGTCGGTTCCACTGTCAGTACCACAGAGATATGTTAGCTCATTACCGTGACGTATGGGTGCCGCCGGTAACGCATGCCCGATATATCCATAATTGTTGCGGTGCCGGTCGCGGACTAACGTAAGATCCTCGGAGGCGATTCCGGCGCGGTTCTGGACCGGAATCGTTTATTCGCTCGGTAATTCCGGGCACACACAACAAAGTTTCGAGATACGTACTGCCGATTCGCGCCGGCCGATAGCGAACCTTTGCAAATATACTGCCGCGTAGAAATCGGAGCTCGCTTCGAGACCGCGCTCCTCTACGTCTCGCGGGATAACTTTATTTAATGTGCATTCAATATACTCCACGTGCGCCACCGGCCCGCCAACGATGCTGCCTCGTTGCGATTAACTGGCTATTACCGTGTAATGCATACCGTGATTTTTTTTCCGACTTTGCTCTCGCGACGGAACGCAGGAATAGGATAAGCCCGATGCACGCAAAATAGGAACATTACGGTTGGTTTCATGCGAATTTTTCGTGTACACAAATCGATAAGTTAAGACTCAAGGGCCTTGGTATACGTTACCAATTTATTGCATGGTAAGTTGCACAACAAGTTACATAGGAAAATGTAGTGAACTGCGAAAACAACCAATTCATCATGCCATCTATTGACCATTAACGCAATAATTTATCACATATTTTTTCCTTTAGTTATGGTTACATTATTCATTGAAATACAAAGTTACAAAGATACACAATGCTTTGTCTTAATTAATTTTTCTCATTTTTATTCTACGCAACACTACTATTAGCTATATATATGTATATATAAATATACATATAATATTTGTAAAAAAATACGATAAATATATTACTAATAATAGTGTTGTGTAGAATAAAAATGAAAAAATTGAATAAATATATATATTTTTTCATACACATATGTATTGTATATATATGTGTGTGTGTACACACACACGCGTGTAATTAGGTATATGATAATTTTTCTACTCTGTTTTATTTCATTCTACAATACATGCCACTGCTACGTGTTGGTAGGATATTCTTATAATAATGTAATTTCACGTTACGTAATTATTCTAGTCTCGAATTTAAGTTTTTCTAGCCGCTTACATCGTCTAATTAATATACGACAAAAAAAGAGCAAAAAAATGATCTTTTTTTCTCTCCTACGGCACTAACACAGATAATTACGAGAATAGCCGAGATAGTTAATCATGTCCGATGGTTCTTCATTGATGGTTTCTGCGCCTGATACCCAATTTCACCGTGAGAAACCATTTTCGACAGACTGTACTAAAGTACCGTCCCAGTACTTAAATCGACCTAGAACCTAGAACCGACCTGATGCGTAGGTGTTCGTAGACTTTTCGGGGCCGCTTTGAAAATATGCATCCACCCGACGGGCGCCGATAGACATTCCTTCGCAGGTGTGGAACGATCTCGAGTGTCCGGTCGAGTTTATAGGATGCTTGTGAGAGATGCCTAAGAAAAGAGCGGAAGCCCGCCGCTATAAAAGGATACTTTTTCAACGATCTCACCTGCGTTGCGTATATATTATCATCCAACGTCCGCACATCCAACTATTATGCTTTATCTATAAACTTGCCTATAAAAGCGTCTATTCAAACAAGCGCGTAAAATTGATTTTTTTAACAAATCTTTGTCCAGCTGAGCCAGAGGGAGAATGTCTACCAGTGATATATGAATGTAGAGACAAAAACAATTTGAAGCCGATTTACATAGGACTGTTACGGCACGAGGAAATTACTAATTTACCTTGTTGACGCTGTCGCTTTTTTTTTAATCGCCGACGTGTGGTTAGCAAAAGACCGACGTGCACGCAAATGGAATTCATAAAGTTCCATCGAGGAATGTGATTAATTGATCCGGGGGTTATAGGTTCGATACGCTCTTGAGAATCCCGCGATCGGTTTTCGTCCCGCTTTTATGCATACGAGCCTGTCCGTCGTAACGAGATTGAAAAAAAAACTTTATATGCTAATGCACGATCGGCGCTCTCGTCTACAAATGATTGTATTAATAGCGTAAAACAGGCGGCAACACCATCGGCCTAAACGCCAAGCGGACGGCGAGCAAAAATGTTGCGCAACGTATATATACTTTTTAACTCACGGCCGAAGCGAATCGATTTAGTTTTTGTACTTGTTGTTAATGCCTGCGTTACGACGTTGAGATATAGTCCGCGCGACAGAGAGAAAGAGAATTTATTATCGCTCGAAGCCCGCTGCTGTCTTGAATATCATTATCTACGTCACATATCATCGTCATATATAGGTCTATTACGTCATTTACATGTCATATTTCTAGCGACGTTGTAATTTAATTATTCGAGAAAGCTAAAAAAAGGGATAATTAGGTAATGAAGAAAAGCAAAGATTAGCATACGACAATATCTAGCGTGTACTTTGGTTCTTTTTAAGCTTTAATTAATGGCGAGATTAGTCGATCGCTTTGGAGAAATTTAGTCCAAGTGTGGTGCTGTGTTGGCGAAATTGAAGAATTGCCAAGTGCATGATAAATTGGACGATAGGTGCAAAATATATGCAATATTAGACTCGCGCAACTTCGCGGACTCACGTATCCCACGATAAGTAGGAGAGATTCCCTTGTAACAAGTGCTCATGAAGGAAGCGAGGAATGACGGAGGGGTAGGCACGCTCGAGTAGTGCCTTCTTAACTTTATGTATACTGCGTAATGGCCGGCCGTTTATCACCCTCGCTCTACACGCGAGATATAAATGCGTTTTCTATTAATTCCTTCCGCGCGCGCGCTCACGCCGACCGGCACACCGACGCCCGGGACCCATGCATTCAGCAATGCCGATGCAAGGATGCAACCGGGTCACGCGAGTCGGTCCGCATGACGATAAACTGAACGGATGTTGTATCCGCGCCTATTTGCTCGGGGATCGTTTTGCAATCGATCTTTTGTGAGCGCCGTTGCTGTTTCTTCCTCTCTGTACTCTCCCCCCTCTCTCTCTCTCTCTCTCTTTCTCCCTCCCCTCGCAATGTAGCGATGTATTATCGGGGCTTAACGCACGGATAAACTCGCATGCATCGCGTCGCCCGATTTATATCTCTATCAGTGCGTAAGATGTTCCGCTCTTTTGACGCTCTGTTTACCCTTCGAAAGCAATTAATATATACGAAGAGTTAAAATTCACGCTACACGCGCGCTAAGCCGGATGGACATCCACACAGGCCGATAAAAGTAATAATAACGCTGCGTGCAAACGTCCTCGCGTATTTTTTTTTTTTTAATTTAAGAGTGCAGAGTATATCATAGAATAATTTGAGTCTAATTTTTATCTAAAATATAAAACAGTATAGATATACGAACAAAAGTAATAAAGTCTAACAAAGAAGTTGAATTGTTTAATTCTGTGAGTTTGTTTTTGTACAATTACGTATCTACCTGCAAAGCTTATTTATACATAGAACGTCGCGCGGTCTGTACTTCGGTTACTTCATTAAAACCAGACGCGATAATCGCGTACGGTGCAACTTTATATCCTCCGTTCTTATCCCAGCACTTTATCACTCGCGTTGCTAGAAGCGGAGCGGAGCAAGGCCCGATTAATTCACGCAGGCCGGTGCGCGGCGGTGGCGGTGGCGAAGGAGGAGGCCCAGTACCGAAGTCATTAACGTCGGGGCCATCGATGGGACTAATTAGCCCCGCACCGCCGTACTTCGGAAGCGCGCACGGAATGGTAGCAGCTGTTCCGTCCGGGAGCAGGTGAATCTCGCTACCGTACGCCGGAGCCGCGGCACTCGACGAGGCTCGGCGACGTCGTCCTAATCGCCATCGCGCCCCTAATGACGTCCAACCCCTTTCCCGCGCGCGGCCACGTTCCATTCGAAATTCGCTTAATTGGCTGTACTGACCGGTTATTTATTGCGCCCTAACTTATACACATATACTTGGCGCTGTCTTTTAACGCCGTAATAGCCTGTTGACGGGGCTGTTTAGACCTTTTAGGTCAGTTTGAAGTCAGTAAGAAGAGTTTGTGGAGCAATTGTTGAAAGCGAAGTATCTGTTTTGAAATGCCGCTATTGTAAATGGTTGCGAGGTTTTATAAGCTTATCAATGAGAGATTTAAAATATTAAAGATTTACTCAGTTATTCTTTTGGATATAAACATTTGTTGCTGTTAACAAACAGCGACGTGCTGCTTTTACGCGAAATGAAAACATAAAGTTGACATAATTTAATATACTCAAAATACTTTTTATAAATATTGAATATTTTAAGTAATAATTTAGAAAAATATTTTTTACGCATATTATTCTTTCTTTTAATCCTTGCTATAATTAGTAGTTCTAAACATTAGCATTACTTATATTTAACATTGCCGTAATTTAGCTTAGGCGTTAAGTCGAAACGGTATTATGTGAAAAATTGTTCGAATCTAAATAAGTCTTTAAACTGCGTGTATCTTGAACAAGAAACGTGTTCTTATCTTTTTTTTCCCCTGTTTCTGTCGATATCGCGGCAACTGGCACATAAAGCGTACGCACATAGCGCTGCGTAAATACGCGTCGGCATCTCGTTATCAGCTTATTGGCGATCGCGTTTGCGCTCGCAACGATACCAGGATCCGAGAGGTAACAGCAGCGAACGGGCAGGAGACACGGAGTGAAGAAACGCGTGTAGTCGAGTTAAGGCAGATCAAAGAGCGCCGGCAATAATTACAGAAATATGCGATGATGCGTACCACCTTTTGTCAGGCAGTCCTTGAAAGGATTCCTTACGCTGCCATCGCTGTGTCGCAACCAAAAGTTATCGCTTCCTCTTTCTTGCCTGAGTAATACAATTACTTATTTAGCACCTGATATCATCTTGTAATCTATAAACACATTGTGGCTATCTTCTCTAAGACTACCTTTTCTATTCAGTTTTTATAAATTTGTTTTATAAATGAAAAGAGAGAAGTAATTAGCTATAGGGGTGTTCCAACTTCAGGCAAATTTATCAGCGCTATAACGTTCATTTTAATGGGAATAAGTTTATTTTTATATAATAAACTTGTATACTTGAAGTTAAGCCTGCGTGTATATATACGTGTGTGTATCATTACAAGAACATTGTACATTAATGCGAAACATTGTACATTAACCGTACAGCTGGTTGATAGATGAACATACCGATAATATCTTAACGGAAAGACCATTATCTCGATTCCATTCCGGTACAGCACCCGCGTTGCGACGATTCGACCGATTTGCTTTTAAGGTCTGGATTAAGATTCTTGAAATTATCGTCTTTGTGCGGCTCCGAATATACCGACGTACGCGAGTAACACGTCGCATTCTCGCGTTGCTCGCCGATCCAGTAACATAAATTAACGTTATCAGCGGGGTGAAGTAATCGAGGATCTCCGCTTCCACGATGAAAATCGCCGACGAGTCGGCAAACTTATTACAGATCTATTAGATCGGCCTGCCGGGAAATACCTGTAGGAAAAATCCGCGCTTTGGCCATACGCACTCCTAATGAATGCTGTTTACGAATTACGAACGCTTCGTTAACTCGCGCGCACGCGGCCGCGCCAGGTATTCACTGGGATATTCAACGAGGAATGGTTATCGTAACCGTTTTTGCGAGCTGCGCTATAAAACCAGGCATCCATAATCGTAAAACCTTTCTCTCGCGCGAATTTGCCGTGATCAATGACCCAGTTGTGTATTGTATATGCACCGAACAACGGCGCGGTCTGTTGAAACAATCAAAATCTTATAAGAAAATATCATGCGGATACAAAAAATTTTTCTAAGTTGAAGTTAGAAGATTACGTCAAAAAGTCGGCTTTTAAAATTGTCACTGGACACTAAGATAATATTAATTTAAAAAAAAATGTTTACACAAAATTAATTTTATTGCTTCTTTATTATTTTGGAACATTCTTAGAATACCAAGGACTTTTTTCTGTTACCTTCGCCGAATATTGATATATTTATACGAATACTACGATGATCTCAGTAGAAATTTGAGCATGATACTCGGACGCTGGTAAAAATGAACATGCAGTTTATACAATGTGGTTACGGTACCGGAAACCGCGCCCGATGCTACGGGCTATCGTCAAAAAGCCATCCATGCGGCAAGTAGGTACCGAAAGCTCGGACTGTTGCACGGACAATGTGGAATTTCGTTCCCCTGCCTGCCAGGTCCCAAGGATCGTGACGTTCATCGCATTGTGTCCGTCGGGCGCGTCGGGTTGCGAAGAATTTCGCCCGGAAGCGACAAGCGCGAGACCTCTCGCGTTCGCACAACCGTTTCGGCTTTAACGGATATCGTGAGAGATCGTGGGCGGAGATTATTGTGATCGCGGCGGAGAGATCGTTCGGACAGTAACAACGTTGCAGAACCAGGAAGCGGAGTCCCTAAAGCGACAATGTAATGAGGAACGATGCAAGAAAGTGGCAAAAGGATCGGGCATGAAATATGCTCTGGATGTTGCCGGTGAAGATGGCGGAACGGTTGGATTGGCGCGCGGTATCTACCGTATTCCATTTTGTATAAATATACCTTTCTGCATCGCGAGAGATAAAATCTACGGGCGATACCGGAGATGGTCTCGCGGAGTGAGGCGAAGGAGCCGGTAAAAAGGTATTGAAATGGGTTGTCCGAAATACAGAGCGACCGATGCGTAATTTCCTTAATGACGTTTAAAAATTATGACGGGCGAAGAATCCCGGAGGCGCGCAACGCTGCAGCAATCGGAGTTTCCGTGTTGTACAGAAGCACGGAAAGTAATGAAATTTCAGCTTCGGGCTTCCAACTGTCAAGGAAGAATAATTTTCAGCAATATTCATGTTTTAGATTGCAGCAAATGTTATTTTTGCTCAAAAGGGAGTGATTTGTAGAGAAACTCCTCATAAAATACGTATAAATATATATTTAGAATAGGAAGGAACGTAACGTCGCTTTAATTCTCTTGGGGCTTCTGCTGATAGTTTCAAAAATTGAAGATGCATCGTATCGCAAAACGTTATCATAAAACTACTTTGAAGATGACAAATTAATAAATGCGTCACTTGTGCTCTTTACATTCTCCCATAATTCTCTCACATCACATAATCGCTCATTATAGTTAATTATTCTTTAAAGCTGTCACGTCTTCAGTAAGTGCTTTTGATGTCGTCCGCGATTTTACGCACAAAAGTACCCTACGGGTTATTTTTAGCGGGATACTCTTTAATTCGTCGGAACTTTGCTTGATTGGCAAAAGGGTGACCGTGAATCACAAATGCATCTTACCTATTGCTTTCTCATTCGCGAGAAAACGCGAGCACACCGTTCGTGTCTCTCCGGGTTATTACAGGATACATCTGTTTCTGCACCGGTGGTAGCAGCAGCGTGCAATCACGCACGTAATTCGAAAGCAGAAAGAGGGAAATTGCCGATTAACCCGGCGCGTTTCTTAATCGCGCAGGGTATTATACTTCAAGTGCAATCGACAGCCGTCGCAGTCGTTCTTATGCTGCTGCCACCCAGAGGTAAATGAGAAAAACCAGATCACCTAATCTTTGTGTGTATAAGGAAAAGAAACAAGAATTACTTTCGATGTATGAAAATAACTTGTCATAGACAATAAATCTTTGAATATTTTGCTCTCATACATTTGCAATGACACTTTGAATAATTGATTGATGACAATATAAGATTGTACAAAGTATATTATGTATAATACAAGTGTATTATTTTTTTGTATAGTGTAATTATGTTATAAATTTTTAATAAGTACTTATTGGACTAAAAATTTAATTAATAATAATTTATAATTCTATAAGGAAACTATTTAGAAGGAATATTTTCTCTCTTTGTTAGAAACTTTAATTATTTAAGCAAACATACCCGAGAGATCATTTACCGATGGGTATTATCCTAGTCGTGCGTTCCAGGTTAAACAAGATATCACATGTTACACGAAGGCGTGTCTAACGTGTCATGCGTCGCTACGATTTCGCATCCGTTATTTCACACAATGTATTTTATGCGTCATAATCAAGAATTACGGGCGCACATGGCGTGACTTAAACTTTCGCTTGACGAATGCCGCGCGGACCTTTGCGGAGGGAGCTTCCGAGCTCTCGTAGTAGGCGACAGTATACGGTCGGCTCTAAGAAAATGTAATATAACTCGTCGTCGTGGGTTGAAAACACCACGGTATCGCTACTCGCGATGCGCCAAGACGTACAACGGGTGGCGTCTTAAATAATGCGGCCTGCCGTCTCGCTGAGCGACAATCGTGCGTCTTCTATCTCGGCGGAGCCGCTCGTCCTTCGCGGGCACGACAGTCACGCATGTTGCGTTGAAACATGCGGGGATTACGTTTCGTAAACTGCACTAAATCATCGTGACTGCAGTGTGCAGACATGCGCGGCTTGAAATTCTGCGGGATCTTCTCTTGCATCAATATCATAATTATTCTTACACGGAAAAGACCGATTTTGTTGGAAGATCTAAAAATTTTGCCGGATACAGATCTGAAAATAATTTTGTTGGGAATTAAAACTATTGCTAGAATATCAAAATGTTTTACAGTAAAGCTCATCATTTTTTAGTGTTATTTCTGAGACTTTCGTTGTCTGTCGTTTAAATAAATAGTGTTATTACAACAATATTGTTTAAGATTTATCATTTAATCAGTCTATTGCTTAAAAGATGTCTCTTATTTAATAGACAACTATTAACCACTAAGAGTTTGGCAGAGATTTTTTGTAATGTTGACCGCTTATAAATTTATGTGACGTTCAATTTACATAAATCGAATATTGAATCAATTTGTAAAGAAGAAAAGAGGATTTTCCAACAGGATGCTAGGCACTAATAACTTATATTCAGCGACATATTGCGAATTTTCTAAACCTACTATTATCCCCTGTTGCAATATCGTACAGGTGTGGAGAACGTTTCGACCGGAAAGAAAAGTCTCGCGTATATCGACGTCACGACTATTTATAAAAACTAATGGCGGTTAAACACTATAACTCATGAACTCATTATACCTAATAGCCGCCGGCGTATTTATGTCGAACGAGTTCGTACCGCTTCTCGGATCTACACGGCCTACAAATTATATACAAACCAGAATTATCCTGCCGGGGTGCGTATAAAAACGTGCTAAGATTACACGATTCGGAGACGCGATTTTGATCGATTAGCAATTTTTGGTAGATCAAATTTTGTGGATACATGACCGCGGCGTTGCTAAAAGTCTATACTTTGCACAGATGACAGCTATCTGTGGTACCTATATAGAATAAGAGTAATACAGCAGGATGATTTTGTATCATAAATTTAAGATTTTCTTTTAAAACAAATACTTGATTGAAGATGTGCAAGTCAAGGTAGTAATGTTCTCGTTGCAATATCTATTTTTGATTTAAATTATAAACCAATGTCTCAAATATATTATTTGTCAATGAAGCTCAATGCTATATCGTTCACAATATATTGGACGTTTGATGACCGAGTACGAACCACGCGTTCCACCGGAAACGCGACTTTTAATCCGCTCACATAGCGTGAGGAGAGATTCTTCGCGCACGCGAAGTCATTCGAGCGTGAACGACGACGAGGAGAGGAACGGCGGACCATCCCTCTCGGGCACGCATTAGAAGTGTCCATTGAGTCGTCTAATTTTATACGTTGTAAATCTCCTCCCACACCCGATGACGCGTCGCGTGCACGAGAACCCGTGTTTATGTATATCAGGATGCCTACACATGCGACTACGTGAATCCGCGCCGTACACCATGCCGCACCAAGGAGCGTGGTGCATACCGCAGCTGCATTATTGCGCCAGCGAAGTATATACCACACGCACGCCGCGGTGGGGATCTCCGTTTATAAATTATTTCGTGCCGTCGGCAGATTTTCTATCAGAGTTTGTCACATGGCGATCAAGAGAAACGGCACCGTGGCGGCGGCAGCGAGGTTTCGTTGACGAATGTACATAAATCGAGGGGTCAATCACTATGGCAATCAGTGTACATTTCTTTAGGAATATATTGCTAAGTATTGTGGCAGTAGAATACTAGCGATACGCTATCAATACATAGTAATATAACAATAGGAATACATTAGCAATACTTGGCAATATTGTGCAATAGGTGGCAGTACATGAGGCAATATTGCTGATAATACGAAAGCAATTATAGCAATAAAGTGTGTTGTATTGCCATAATTAGCAATCACTGTACATTTTTTTAAGTAGTGGTTGACCCCTCGGTACAAATCGATTGCAACGGCCGAGTGTTTGAACGAAACAGCCAACGTTCCTCGTCGCATTCGGGTCATCAAACTTGCGCGGATTACGTAAAATCGTCTTAGCATCCTGCTGAGGGAGGGAGAGAAGAGAGGGGGTGATATATAGTCGTTACGTCGATAGCGCGCGAAGAGCTAGGCACCGTGAGTCATCGATCATTGTCGCTCGAATATGGAACGCAAGAACGATAACTCGACTTGTCCACCAACGTCGCCTCGCAATCGTTATATTAATATTAGCGCCAGTCGGACATTGTTCGTCATGATAGCGACTTAATAAGAGCCCCGTATAATAAAGCTCGAACGCTTGTAGCAAGTTTCCCCGGCGCAGATGAAAGCGAATCGTATATACGTTTCACCGTACGCGAATTAAGTTTTCTTCACGAGCGAGAGAGACTTCATCCGACTGCGCGCGCGCAAAACCGTGGGATGAATGTTTACGAAATTACCGTGACCATCTTTCATCTTGTCCGATTGTTACGTCAGCCGTTATTCGTATCAACCGTTGAAACATCGTCCGAGTTCATAGGGCATCGACGTTGCGGCCGGGAAAGAAGAAGGAAATTCTAATAACATTCGGTGAAGGAGAAGATAAGAGTTTAATTATTCACGCAAAGCGGGGTTCCCTCCCCCCCTCCCCGGTGCCTAGGCCGCGCGCGCGGAGGGTCTATCGCGCGGGGTCCGTGATGTTTGTGTAGTATCGCAATACGTATAGGTAGGTATATACACCTTATATCTACCTACATCGTGAGCGCGATAAATCTCGCGGAGTCAGGTGGACGATGGTCATCAGCTAGTTGCCGCGTGTAAGAGGCCCGCGGCTCTCCTATCTCCCCCTCTGAGAGGGGAAGCCTCGATGCCTTGGGTCTAAGTCTGTTCTCATGATGCCGGACGGCCTGGCGACGACCCACGACCCTGCTGGCCACAACTTACCGCGCGGTACACCCGCGGTATGCTTTCTCCGCCACGATCCACCACGGCATTCCTGACCCCAACCGTGACGGCGGACCGGGCCGGAATACGCAATTCCGTTGGCGCGACGCGGAAAGACGTCGGAAATGCTGCGTCGATCGCGACGTCATCGTCCTAATACGTCGGATGTTCACTTGACATCCTTGGGAGATTGAAGCTCCCTTTGGTCCACGCACCGCAATACTACGCGTGATGTGACGTAATCATAATTTAATGATGTTTGAATATTTCAAGATTTTGAAGGTATTTGTATATTAAAAAAACGTTTATCACACGTAAAGAAAAACAAACAAAGAGTTAAATATTAAGAAATAATTTTTATCTCGTTTGCGAAAAAAAATTTCTAGCAAGGCTTGGATATTCGTGAGCGAAAGAGAAGAAAAATCTTAAAAGTTAGAAAAAATAGATTCCACTGAGGTCAACTGCTTCTGCGTATAAGTCTCGAGGCGTTCTGCGCCTCGCTGAACTACCGATTTAGCAGACCGGAATACAAAACGCGCGCAGAGAGGGCGGAACGTCAAAGTGATTCAACTGCGTTCGCACGACGCGAAATCTCTACAAATCATGGAGAGGAATGAGGGAGGGGAAAGCGGGAGGGATCGCACCGTAAGAGTCCAGCGGACCTCCTTACAGTTAGAACAGTACGAGCTTAAGGGGGCTTGGCTCTCATTAATCTCGGGATCTAGTCTCGTCAAAGGGGACACTGCGAGATACGCGAGGACAAAGGGCTTCCTCCGGCGCGGTATCGCCGCGCAATCTCGTCACATCGTACGCTCGCGAGGCGGTGATCGCGAAACATCGAGGAGCGGGCGGGAACCTGCGGCGCGAGATAGAATCTCGACGAGCGACCACACAATGCCAAACATATTAATTAATGTGCATCGCCTCGGGAGCCGCGTTCAATGACGTGGGACCGTGGGTGGTACATTTCGAAGACCAAATGTACCGTCCTTGCAATGTCACAGTATCTTGTACCTAGCAATCATAATAACGACGGTGATAGTTTCGGTGGTAATATATAATAATGTGTACAACTATATATATTCATGTTCCTCTTCATTTTTATATTTGTTGCTGCCATTTTGCGAAGAGCTCTCGCCGATCGATCTCGCAAATATTACTTAAATTATATTTAAATAACGAATATTCGCAATTTAAGCGTCAAAATACAGACATTATTCCTAAGAGATTTAGACGATTCGCGTGCTCCATACGTCGTTATATGTGCATGTCGAGCTTAAAAGCGCCACGTTCGAAAAATGGGCGTCGGCCGAGCGGACGAGTTCACGCGCGCGCCGATATAATTGCGCGCACGAATATTATCTGCCCGTTTCGTCGAGGAGTAAATCGCGACTACGTCAAATGGGCCGACTAACTTCAGGGTGCGAACGTTTACGCGCATCCTCATTACGGTTTTTACTGCGGCAGTTTCTCCGAACTATTACATCGTTACACGCGGCCGGGTGAAAGACAGGGAAAAGAGTGGGCTCGCGGCGCCTCACAAAACGCTCCCTCGGCCGAGCGAACGCGGGCCGTAAACGCGGGACAAAAATATTGATAAACCGGACGCAAGCTCGCGAGATCGCTGGCATCGCATACTTTGTGCATTGCATCCTGCCTTCGAAGCGGTTTACGAGCGTTCGGTCGATTCGTTTGGAGAAAACGGCGCGAGGCAGAGCCGCGCCGCACAAAGTCTTATCGGACGATAATTTGTCGCTTAATCAACGAGCGCGATTAAGAGAGAATCGAAAAAAGCAAGAAAGAGAGACAGAGAGAGATGGAGAGCAGGGGGAGCTCTTGATATTTATTGTATTTAATTCGCGCTCTGGCGAAGCACGCGTAATCTGCCGCTAAATAAGAACAGATGAAATGCTAGAGTCGTTTTACGAGAGCACTTAGGCGGCATGCGGAGGCGATCTTGATCCGCCTTCCTCTCCTCCCCTCTCTTCTACTCCGTCCTCTCTTCTTCTCGCGGACGCAGCCCGAGTCTTTCTATACCCCACATGCGAAATCATTTTCCTAGATCCTTTAATGAAGATGACGGTGTGCTCTCCCGCTTGCACAAAACAGAGGATATCGCTCGCTCGCGGACATTAAATTAAAGGGTCTCTCTCCCACCTTTTCTTTCTCTATCGTTTCCTCGTCACCGTGCGACTTACCGCCGCGGGATCATTTTCTTGCGTATAATATCCTGTCATTAGTCGCCAACCGAGAAGAAACAAAGCGCGCGCGCACACGGCTTAGCGTTCGACTTTATCGCAGCGGCGTTATCTGCGGCCGCCTCTACATCTCCTTCTTCGCTGCCTCCTTCGTCTCCCTTTTTCCTCCTCTCCCGTTTTTCTCCGTATTTCGTCGCGTGATAGCGCGACCAGACGCGTTTTACGGCGCTTTAACGCCCCGATGCCGCCGGCGGCGCGGCAGTGCTACACGCGCGCTCGATGCCACGGAAATCTGGAAGCGCGGATGCACGGTTGTATGCACCGTGACGACGTTCCGCGGAGGAGATGATTCCGCGCTTCGGCGTCTTTCATGATGCGAGGATTGCGAGGTGGCCGCAGCAAATATGCTAACAAATGCAATACTGCTACTCACTTGGTCTTAAACCTTAGCTGTTCACTAAACCGATGCACTTTTCAAATTCCAACGTTAGATATCTCGAAATAGCCTTAGATATGCTGAAAAATCTCGCTGACAGGCTGCTTTAGAATCGGTGGTCATCGCGAATCAATAATTGATTCGATCAATAAATTTTATCGAAATTTATCGTCGTGTCTCCCGGATATCATAAATTCTTTTAAGCAAAATTATTCTTCCGATTGCATTAGCAATATAGTTCGCGCGCGTTGTAAAATTTCAATGACGCTTCATTAAGTAAATGCCACACCGGTATAATTAATTCGGCCGATTGTACTGTCGCGCCGAGCGGATCGATTAATTTTTCGCGCGCCTCTCGACCAAATGGAGAAACTAATTATCGACGCTGCCGATAATATACGCATTGTCGTCCGGCGCATTGTTCTCCGGATCTATTGTAGCGACGTGGCAAAACACATCGTCGTGCCGGCCTCGCCTCTCGCTCATTCAAATCAGAGGCGAGAGGGGCGCGTTGCGTTTCGTCGCGCGTTTCCACTTCGCACGTGCATAGCGTGAGAGAGAGTGAGACGTATGTGGGTGTTGCGTGATTTAAGCGTCTCGGCGGCACGACCGCCGGCGATTTTCTCGATCCGGCCGCGTTCGCAAATCGCCCCCGCCATTGTGCAATCGTCGCGTATAACATATAACACCGGTACCGTGCGTTATCGACTTGTTGATTACTCCGCCTAATGGCGGGTCACGCCAATCTCCGTCAACCGTGTTTACCGACTTGTCGATTTATATACCGGATTCTGCAATCCGAGACGAAGCGAAGGGAAATCTGCGAGACCACGTCGAGAGACTATCTCTCGCTGGGATATTGCAATATTTCTAAGAAATCCCACGTGAGAGGTAAAGGGAACACGGGATATCCGGAAAATATTTTCAATCATCGTTATATACGCGTATAACATATTCATGTCTATTGTAACGTCCAAGATACTCGTAAAATATTACTAATTAAGATTTTTTTGTCTCTATTATTATAATTTCTGATATACCTCTACCGGCTATAAAATATACTGAATATTTTATAGAGAGCCCACACATACATGCACGTACTTCAGTATTATACTTATTCTAATTCTGGTTAAATAGTAATTCGATTCGAGACTTTCGGGAAAATCGGGCTTACTGCATTCAGGATGATTTCAATATATCCATCGCCGTGCGGGATTCTGGGTCAGAAGTTCACGAAGTGCCTGGACCCGGGTAATTCTATTCGCCGCGGAATCCCGGCGAGCGCGCCGGATATTTTTGTCAGAGGAGTATCGTACGTATAGCGTGTTTGCGCGGCGTGCGGAGAGAATGGAGAAAGAAGACTCACTTAATTGCGATACTCTTCGATATGGCAGTGAACGTGTGCGGCCTCGTGACGCGCGATGAAAGCGTTTTGGAATGAATAGAACGCAACGGCAACGGCGATAACTAACTACGCGGCTAAGCGTGCGTGAAATTATAAGTTATTGCAAATGCGCCCGTAACTCTCGCAGAACTCATCGTTTATGTCGCTACTAATTATCGACTTTATGGATTCCGGCTTGCGCGGATTATTCGTCGATTCCGAACGATTAACGGGCGTGAAGCGAAATCGTGATAAACCGATTTTTATTGCTATTTTTAAAGCCCGCCTTGCTTGCGACAAAACACTGTTTTTTTTTTCAACAAATAGAAGAACATTTTATTTACGCGGATTGTTTCGCGAGATTCGACACGACTTGAAAACGTCAGGTGGAAGGTTTTAATGAAATCGCTATACGCGTAAGATTTTAGGTATAGTAATCCGATTGAATCCGATAGGTTTTACCGATAGGTAGCGCCTACACGATCTCCGCAATGAAACACAGCTAAATATCACTATCATGCGAATCGGACCTTTCACGATTTCCGTGCACGATTCGCGCGGATCCTCTTTGCGACTCGTGGGCGAGATACGTTATATTATAGTCGATGAGTAAAAGGCAAACATTAAATCGCGCTACATTACGAACAATGCAATGTGCCCACACGCGATCTGAAATCTTCTTGTCCGTCGCCCGCCCCGAGAATTCCTGCCGCACCAACCCACCATGCCGTGGCCCGCATTCTCGACGCCACCCGCGGTTTCTATAGCCTTCGGAAATATCATCGCGCGCCCGCGCCATTGTTACTGCCCTAATACCGGTGATTTGACGCAATTAAGGCGCGAGATCCGTTCCGCCGATCACGATGACATTCGATCTCGATTAAATCCAAGTGCATTCGGCGGCTTAACACGCCGTCCGGCATACTCGCTCTTATTGCCGGCTTCTGACGGGTCTGCCGATCGCTAATTTATGCCCTCGTTCGACGCCGAGATCGGCTAATTGTTTTTTCTATATAGGCGCTCCTCCGAAGGGCCGTACGTCTTGTTGCGTGTCGACTCGCGATCACCCGTAGATCACTCGGGGCGGCTCACGCCCTTGCGATCGGCCGATCTATCCGACGCGTAAAAACCACTCGGCCGGACAATTTGCGTGCCGCTCCCGAGGACGAGGACGGATCCTCGCCAGGGCCCCCTTTCGCACCTGGCATTCCGGTTTCCGTACCGCGCAAGCGAACGAGCTGCCGAGATCGCGCGGCGATCGGAGATGTCGCGGGCGATTCGCGTGGGCGGCTGAGTCCTCGAGGCTGAGGCTCCTCGCGGTGTCATTAAGATACGGTTAATTTACGGCAGTCGTAATACGAATGTAGAACATTGTTCAGATTATCAGCGGCTAAATTGTCGCCCCTTCGGACCTCGGACGTCTCATTACACCGCTCACAGCGATAAATCAGGGCAGGGCTCTCGACCACTTTTTCTTTTTCGTTGCTCCCTCGCTTTAATTGCTCGAACGACGTTGACGCATGGTACTGAGCGCCTTTTCGTTTAACAAATGTAGTCTAATATGTACGCAAGTTAAAGTACTTACATATAGTATTCATTCGAGACTTTTGTGCAAATTTTGTTAGAAGCTGGTATTATCGTGATTTTTATGGGTACAGGCAAGAAGAGAGGATAATTCAAAAGCACGATCGCATGACGATCAATGATTACTCAAATCCTCCCCTCGCATCTTCGCGCTCAGAGTTCCCCCTTCTCTTCACCTTTCTTTCGGTTTCGGTTGGCATCCTGCGGAAAACCCGCGGCGCGAATTTCATATACGCGATAAAATATATCGATCGAGCATCGAGTCTAATTAATCACTGTTAATTACGAGTGCGGAGGTCGGTCCGGCGGACGAGGGCGATTAATGAGTAATTGATTTCGATCACGCCACTCGCCGATCGGGAAAAAGGCTACATCGTGGTCATCGAAGGTGGCTGATCGTAAATTTTCTTTTTCACACTGGATTTGTGTATATGTTTAAACACGATAAGTATTAGATCGTTCGTGAGTATCATAAGATTAGGAATTTGTACAGATCAGATGTGTGTGTGTGTGTGTGTGTGTGTGTGTGTGTGTGTGTGTCAGGATAAATAAATTTTTCTGCATTTAATTTTTGTCAAAATAAATTTTTTAAAGCAAAACCAAAAATCCTTAAAAATCTTAGATATTAAATGCGTCCAGTACAATTTTAAAGTTTTATTAATAGTATTTATAATGTATGTGTTACATTATAATATATTTTCTACTTTTTTTAGGGCAACGATGTGCATCCCCCACCCATTTGACGGAATTTCTGAAGAAATACGTTCTGAGAGCAGATGTCCGTAAGTAGAAACTTATTGCGTTTAGGATTAAGTTAACTCGTTTGACTTTGTCGCTGCTAGATTGCGCTCTGACAGGCATGTAATTAGTGAGCCTTAATTTCTTGATCAAATCGAGCTCCGCTGGTATCTCGCGCGCGTCTCCCGCGGTATTGACGATGCCAGCTGCGATTAGGCGTATTCGGTATGCCTCCTGTGTGTACGTCGGGTCCTCCTGTCAGATAGACTAATCTACGGTCAACCAACTCCCAGGCTCACGCGCTCCTCCTACTACCTGCTCGATTAACGATCGCCCGGCTCACCTGACTCGCCGGTAATTCAAATTCGAAGGAGGCCGAGAGAGTGCATATATAAATACGCGTTGTGCTGCATTGCGTTGCGTGCCGGAGTTATTCACAAACACGAAAGCATAAATTCGCCGTTCTTCATTCCCTTCCTCGTCTCGCCGTTCGGGCGGGATCATACACGGGCAAGGCGGAACAGAGTGCGTGCAACGGCCCTTTGTAAAATCAGCCCTAACTTCATTCCAAAATCGCGTGAACGAGTTCGCCGATTAATAATCCCTTGCGATCGCGCGTGCGGCATTCGATTACAAAAGGATTTTTATAAAACTTTTATGAAACGATGACGATTGGCAAGGAACTTTCTGCAGCGGATTTCAAATTACATTTGCTTTCAAATAATTGTGAAACTATTATTCCGATTTCAGAAGACAACAATGTGCGTTTTGATTTTGATAAATTTAATTTTGAATGATAGAAAGAATATAAAAGTATTTTAGGATAACGTTAATAATATAGTACTTTCGTTAAGAGTTTACTTTATTTAGATTTACTTTATTAAAAAAAAGCTACTTTCGCAAACGATAAATTTGCTTCGAAATGTAAGTGTAATTTCGAAGATACAATTGCAGCATATTTAAAATTACGCCAGTTATGACGAAAATTCCCCAATCGAGTCGCGCAGAAATACATAACAGTAGAGGATGCAGCGTAATGTCGGACCATATTCTTGTCAGAATAATAATCGCAATTCTTACGCCTGAGTCGATCGTAGTCACTGGGATCCGCAACGAAACGGCGGACAGGCCTTTAATTAATTAACGCCGGGTTTCACCTTGAGACGTTGAGTTCAAACGAGGATGCGTTGATCGACGGTCGATTTCGCCGATCGATAAGGGAGCGTCGCGGACGTCGCGGAAAACGCTGAGTTGTGATTACATTGTTTGGAGCTGAATAGAGCCGTCCGCGCACGGATACGCAACACCATTGTAGGTACTCGGAGAACCTGCTGGTTCCGTGGTCTCGTACCTCTCTCTTTCTTCTTTCTTCCTCTCTCTCTCTCTCTCTCCCCTCCCTCCCTCCCTCTCCCTCTCCTTCCCCCTCTCTCTCTATGTTGGGTTTATACTTTATATAAATACAAGACCGGTAACCCGATGGTTACCGGTTTCACGTACCGGAAGGTGCTCTCTTCGAGGTAGCTCTTCTCTCAGCTGCGTCTTGATTAAAAATTATGTCATTGAATTACGACGAACCGTGCGCTAACTATATAAAACGGAGATTCTACGCGGCGACGTGTGATTATTTACAGTTAGCCGCGCCAAGAGGTGGTGGTTTCACAGCGCGACGGCTTCGGCTGTAAAAGAAACGTACATTTGGCCGAGATTCGCAGCCTCTTTCTCTCTCTCTCTCTCTCTCTCGCGCGCGCGCGCGCGTCTGTCATAATTACGATTTATTTTAAAATCAATTAAATGGTGGTGCGAGCATCGGCAAAAAAATTACCGGTTGTCACCGGCACGTTCACGTCACGTTAATTTCCTTGCTAAGCCCGGGTATAGCGCATCACTTGCACGTCTACCTCGTTACAGTCGATAAAGAGCGATCAAGAGCCGATCGAGAAAGAGCGTAACGATCGGAACGTCCGTCGATTGAAGTGACGTTCTTGACAACTCTCCGAAATTATATAGCACGTGCGCGAGAGTATGAAGAGCCCCGGAAGACCGAAGTGGACCTTTGTTTCGCATCGTGATGCCGCTTTTAATATCCGCGCGAAGCTGATCACGCGAGGATTCGCCAACGCACGCAATATACCGTCACATTTGCGCAAGTTAAATCTTTTATGGGAAAATAAAATGTTTTGTTCTTTGTTAGATTAAGCAGTCACGTATGTCAAAACATATCAAATTAAAAATTACAGATTTACTTTCGACAATGTAAAAATAATATATACATATAGGTATATATGAGCAATATTTGGTACATATCATTAAAACAAAATTTATAAATGCAAATATATTTCACGTTTTGCGTGAAATTTTTAGAAACTATTTATAGAATGAGATTTAAATTGCAAAATTTGATGTAATTACGTTTGGCGCAGAAGGCAACCGTGTTATTTTTTCAGTCGTACATGTATGTACCTTTTGGAGATAACGGCGAGGATATTTTAAGTATACTCATCTTTATTTATACGCGCAGAGATCCTCTGACAAAGTATCCGAAGAGATATCCAAACGTTCTGCCCATAATACCGTCCTGCCGTGCGTATACGGTTATTCATAATGCGTATATAGATTATCGCGACGGGATTAATCGGAGACACTAATACGAGCGATCGACGGACGAAGGGGATATAATTAAAATTCGTGGTGCGATTCGGACGAAAAACAGAGCGGTTAATGCTATCAACGTCGATATCGGCCACGCAGGACCCGGCTAATTAGCGATGCAAATGCGAGTTGCAGCGTTGCAACGGGCGATAGGACCGGTGTGGATACGAGCCAGCCCTGCTCTTAAGATGCCACAAAAACCGTATCCGTATAGCGTGTCTATTAAACGCATGTTGCAGGTGTAACGTCAAAGCTCTTCCGCTTAACCCACCGTATTTACGACTCGTCACGCTTTTGCGAGGCTTACCATTCTACTCACATTTCAATCTTATCTCAAGGTTAATTAAAGCAGAGTTAATTAAAAGACTGCAAATAAATAATTATCGATACCATTGGAAGATCTTACTTGACAAAGTAAGGCATTTTTTAAAATAATTTTCTCATTATTTGATATAACATAAGTTTAATAGTAAAATTGTTTAGGTTACACAGTTAGAAAGGTATAGATACTTAGTTTGAATAATAATAAATTAATCACTATATTATCTTTATAATGCTCTATTGCAAAGTTTTATTATTTTAGATTATAAGAATAGCTCTTTTACAATTCTATAATTAATAAATACAACTCATAAAAAATTTCGTGATACATATCGCAGCTCCAATGTGTTGAAATTAGTTTCAACAATAATTGCAATCAAAGGAAAGGAGGCAATCAGGAATCCTTCAAATTACGCAAATGACTCAATAGAAAAGTAATACTACCGCTTTCTAGCCTGCAGCAATAACATTATATCCGCGTTTCCAATCGAAATATCAATCACTGGAAACATTCGCGACACTTCAAAACTTACAGCTCTGCCGGTTACGACTTTTTCCAACAGAGGTGTGACATGATGAACGAGAAATGAATTTCACAATGGATAATTATACGACATAAAACCGGGCAATAAACACGCTCTCGCGCTAATGACGACTGATCGACTGGCCAGTGCCGAACTAGAACTATTCATATTCCATTTTCGATGTCGCGTCGTCTTGCCGCTCGACTCTCTCGCTCTCAGATTTTCATCCGTATCGAAAAGCGGACCGGTTTGCCCACCGCAGCTACGACTTCCGGTCGGATTCGCGAGGCCGCGATTGAGGCGCTCGTAAATCACGTCGAACTTCCGCGCTCGATATTTTCCTCGCGCGACTATCGCGTACCACCGAGATCATTATCGGTAAATACACTATTAACGCCGCAGTTGCTCGGGTCCGGGCAGTCTAGCCGGGGGTAAAAGAGCCATGTACCAATCTAGACTCATAAAACTGGCCGAGTGTCCGGTAATAATGTGCGAACGCGCTATCCATCAGCCGGGACAAAACAGTTAAGCGCTTGTACGGCGCTGCTCTAGTGCGGCCGCGATAATGAACGCCGATCGGACGAGGCGAAGTGTCAGCGAAAAGAAATCCGCGCTAAATCCGTCCGCTGTGTATTAGAGAGGAGCGGTGACAGTAGCGTAATTCGCAGTTATTCCGAAACGAGAGTTACAACACAAAAGCCACAAATACACAGTTGTTGAAAGAAGTGGAATTCGAAGATTTAGCTGCTGGAAATATGTGGAATTAATCTCTACACTCATTCGCGATAATGAAGACACGATAATTGATATAACGCATATCCTTTCGTTCTCTAGCATCGAAAGTTGCGATCGATCTTAACGTCGGAGTAATTTTTAAAGGGAATTATAAGAAATTGTCAAGCATCCTTAAGCTAAGAAGATGAAACGAGGTATCGATGTGGAAATTGTGTGATTAGATGCGTATACGTCCATCACATAATGGCAGTACCGTCTCGCACAATGTAAGACAGTCGATTAGGAGAGCGCTGGTAGATGATGCGGCATACTTGCCCGCTAGTTAAGTACAGGAGCTGTATTGCGATCGATCGTTAATAACACTTCGGACTATAATTGGATGCCAGGATCGCCACCTGCTGTTTCCATATCGTCGATGTAGCCTAATTCGAGTACCCAGTAGTTATCAACGCTGCGGATCGCACGAATTAAAATCTCTCTCGTGTGGTCCGGATATATTAGCTGCGGAGATGGCGGCGCAATTAAATTCCTGGAGCGTTGACACAAACTAGAGCAGCGATCTTGAGCACGTTCGTTCCTCTCGTTCTTATTGTATTGTATTTTCTAAGATTCTTTTTTTTCTTGCTTTTGTATATATAAATGCGAGAAAACGTAAAACGCTACAAGTTCCTGTGTGAATAATCGCTCGTCTAAGAACTGAAATTATCAAATTAATTAAATCATGTAATCATTAAATCATTTAATCTTGCGATTCTACATCAACAAATATGAAAGACTTAATTCCAAAGAGTTTGGCTAATAATAATCAAAAATACATTTCTGTATGTTATCAGCAGAGTTTTAATAAAACATTCTTTCAGTAAGAATCATTTTTCAAATTTTATCAATTTATTAAAGCAATAAATATTTAAAAAAGTGAACTTTACATATACATTTGAAGTAAAAATTATCAGCTCTATTATTAAACGTAAGAATAACTTTACAAAATATACAGAGCAAGAAGGACTGTCTATGCAAAGTTAAATTATTTCCGTCTTCCAGATCATCTGCGATAATCGACTACATCTTCTTTTTTTAATCTGTTAATAGAGCATTAAGTGCTCGGCGGGCATTACGTTGCGTGTACATACATTCGGACACACTTCTTGCACACACCGCTGTAAGTTACGATATGAGTTAAGTCAGATGTGTCCGCGGGCGTGGCTCCTCTGTGGGCTAACTCCTAATCTGGAGACTCTCCCGGAGAGTCGACACTGCCGTCGGTGGTAGCATAAATCTACCTTAATGATATCACCGCGTAATGCCGGGGTGACGCTATCTCGGCCAGTCGGTGTACGTGAGAACCCACT
This sequence comes from Wasmannia auropunctata, assembly GCF_000956235.1. Classification (NCBI taxonomy): domain Eukaryota; kingdom Metazoa; phylum Arthropoda; class Insecta; order Hymenoptera; family Formicidae; genus Wasmannia; species Wasmannia auropunctata. Next base: position 8,898,023 of record NW_012026784.1, read on the forward strand.
GACATCTCGGTATCCGGGAGTTTCACGAGCAATCGCGAGCGCAAAGAGAAGATGGTATCGCCGGTTTTCTCTCCGGACCTCTTCCTGTCCGTCCGACACGTCATTTAGGTGGAACCACGCAGCGACGAGCGGCGTGAAACGCCGTTCGGGACACGATGGTTGCGCCTGCCAACGACCGCGAGTAACTTCTATTCTCTCTGTGCTCTCTCGTTACTTCTTGACAAAGTGAGAAGATTACTAAAAAAAAGAAAAAAACGATTGCCATGAATTTGTTATCATTTAAATTCTTTCGCGCGATATTATTTCATAAAATGCCTTTTCACCGTTTACGCAATTTCATGAACTTCTCGTTAATCAAGAAGATGCATTATAACTGTACAGCTTTGTTACTCCGTCAATTTATAGTAATGCGGAAAACTTTATTTAGAGACATTCTGTGCTTTCGTGCGACTCATCACTGGGTGCGAAATCTTGTCGGAAGCTGACGTCGCGTTAGGGACGTCAGACAAATCAACTCGCATTTTTAGATGACACTTTTAGATTTAATATGCTTTTTTTGCGCGGAAATTAATACTCTGAATGGACCACCAGAGAGAGTTTTGCTTACGAACGGAAGAACGGCGAACGGTTCTCCGGCTATAGAAGGATCTTACGATAGAAAGAGTCACCGTTAGAATCGCATTAGTATCGCTTGATAGATCACGGTATTAGCGTCGCGTCGACCTCCGGGGGAGAGTCCTGTCGGAGAATAGGGAGCAGTTAGATCGCGGCATTGTGACCGGCGGACCTGCAGGACATCTAAACGGTACCGGGAATCGGCAGATGTCTTTCTCTCTCGCTTCGTGTGTGTCTCTCTCCCTTGCCTTCCCGCTCGAGACCGGTAAATGTCACTAATCACTTCTCGATCCTTTCTAACCTGTCCCCGTCGCGATAAGAGTTACAGCAATCGGATTTTATCTGCATCAGGACTTCTGGAGCCACGTTCGCACCTGAAAATCGTGTCAATTCCATGAGACTTCATGATTTCGCTTTTCGGAGAACATAAGAAAGAAAACTCTGGCTGTCGTCCCTCGATATCATTCCTAGAAATAATCAGCTGGATTTTCAGAATTCTAAAAATGTATAATAGCGAATGAGAGCGGAAATAATCGGATTAATTGAAATAAGAACAAAACCGATTGTGGTGATACAACAGTGTATAATTACTTAGTGTAAAGGAAACATATAAAATTTGTAAAAAGTCGAAGACTACAAAACAAGATTCGCTATCGACGTACATTTCGGACCACTATAATTTATCGCCAAAATAAGACAAAATTCGTGAGAGTTATCCCCGCGTCACTGATCAATAACCACCGCGTCGAACGATTAATCCTTTGCAGCCCCGATTAAAAGATTATAAAATTTGCTTCCTATTCCAAATTGAATTCTACGAAACAATAATAAAATATAATAATGATGTATAATATACCTAATAAAAATTTTCAATTTTATATAAAATTTTGATGTCAATTTTACGCGGATATACAACGATATACGACTGCGAAGGATTAAGATCCGCAGTATCTTTTCGTGTGCAGATGTTCACGGCTGATCGCGATTTCGGTCGTCAATCATCTCCTTGTCGCTGCTACTCGACAGGCTGCGCGACTGACTTCGATCCCGGCTGCGGCTGTGGTGTCTGGACGGCGTCTGGTTGTCGGCGCTCTTCTTATACAAATAAGTCATGTCCTTTCGGAGATTCTCCATCACCGGGGAATTTCTCAAGGTGTCCCCCGTACGCTTCCTGGACGAGACGCATTTGCACCTGGCTGCCGCGAGGGACCTCGTTCTAGCCGGAGGACTTCCTCTCCCGCCGCTTCTGGTTCTGCTTCTCCTCCTCCTCCTCCTTCCTCTGCCCCTACCTCTGCCCCTGCCCCTGCCCCTGCCCCTGCCTCTGCCCCTCCCCTCCCCCTCCTCCCGCGGCCTCGGCGACTAGGTCTTCTTCGCGATACTCCACGGCCACGTCCTCGCCTCCTTCGCCTCCTTCGTCTCCTGCCTTGCTCCAAGGGCGCCACGGGCGCTTTGTACATCATGTCAGGATCCGTACTCAGGCTGTAATAACCACGGTCCCTCTTCAGGATACCGTAGTCCAAGCCGCGTTTCAACGCAGCGTATATCTGTGAAAAAAGCATTTCTTGTATGACTAACAATTTTCTTGTAGAATTAACAAACGCTTGTTTACTGCGTTCATTAATCTACAATTTTCAGTAAAATTTTTCGTTTTTTTTTCTGTTTTGTTTAGTAACATGACGTAACAAAGTTAGAAAATTTTACAATATCTTTCAAAATTGAGGAGAATGAAATAAAAAAATTTTAAGCATTAGTATATTAATTTTTATTATACATTAATTACTTCTATAATGAGAGAATTAGAAATTAATATCGATAGGAAAAGTAACATAAAATAATATACGTAACACATGCTTTTTGTGCAAAAAAAAATGAATATTACTGATAAAATATTTGCCAAACTGTTAATTATCAAATACCTGCTTTTGTATGTTGGCGTCCGACCCCGTGTATTGGGATTTAATGTAATTCATGATTTCCTTTGACGTGGAACCACGAATTTCCCGCAGATTGCGAATGGCGGAGGCCACCAGGGCCGACATCTTTGGCTTCGTCATACTTCGCCCTTTCTCGTCTCTTCTATCCTTTGAAGATATTCCACGATGATAATGCCGTTATGCGTCGTCTCATGAGTAGTTCTCGTCAGAATTTCAGGGGCCACATGCGAGGAGCTCGGAGAGGTCGAGTGTCGCAAGAAGATTATCGCCGACGTTAATCTCGGCGATCCGCTTATCATCTGGCGCAATCCGTGATGATCTGGATGATTTTCTAAATAAGTCGCGGTGGCTTCTCTGCGACTTCCCGAAATGTGCGACGACGCTAAGATAACTTGGACTCGGTGAACGCGTACACTTGGAGACGGCACATTTAAGCCGGCGCGCTTAAATAATCACTAAGAAGATTTAATAACCGATAAAAATCGGTTAAATCGAGATGCCGAATATGATTTTGGGAAGAGAGGATGGAATGTGTTGCTCGTCAATGGCCTGTCCGGAGATAACTGAACTGTTGTTATTGATGCGCTATTTTCTCCGACGCGCGTTGCTAAGAAGAAGCCACCGGAATCTAGATTCGGATCGCACGAAAAGTGAAGATCTGTAGATGATGCCGAAATTTTATTCAAATCGCGCAATCGAATATGACGATGGAAATAATTCGTAGCATAAATTCCACGTTTAGAGAGATTAGTATTAGCATAAGAGAAGTATATGCATGAAAATGCATTTTTTCAGTTTTTTTTTCCTTTTCGCAAATTTCTTTCATTTTACCGACGTGAGATTATGATAATGCACTAATTCACACGTTATATAATTCAATCATATTAATAATTACAAGATTTATTAAGTAGTATCGACACGAAGGAGTTCAAAATAAATTCAAGCAGTAATTTTAGAAGAACACGCTCGAGACTGTAATAACAAGAGATAAGAAGTCTCGCGCGGTAAGTTATGCGACTTATGTCGATGTTGATCATTGAATAGCCTCGTTTCTTGCTCTTCATCGCTCATTTCATATTCCTCAGGCCGCGCGGTATCCTTTTTTACATTTCCCGCATAATTAGCTTCGCCGTCGCGCGTGCATTGCGATACAGGTAACACGTAAGTACCACCGGCCGAGTAAATATCGTGTCACGTAACCCGAGATGCACCACTCCCATTGAAAGCGCCTTAATTAATACGCTCGTTTTAACACTCATAACATTCCGGCATGCATAATTAAGAAAAATAAGCTGCTCGATCGATTATCGGCGACCGATGATCCGCACGCGACTCCTCGATCGACAGCATAACCACATATAAAATCCCTATAAAACTGGAACATTTATCATCGCGATGAATGTAATATTAGCAATATTAATGACAACAAAATGACGATTTTGCGGTTGCTCAAGATAAAAAGCATGGAACCTCCGTGCCTCGCTCGTGGTCGCGCGTCTCTCGCTCTCGTTGAATGCAAATGCGCCTCGGGACTGCTGCAAACATCCTGTGTATCTTGGAAATCGCGGCGGTGAGCGGCGTGCAACATTGTGACTGTATAAATCTAATGGAGGTTCGGGGTCATCACGCCGGGGCTCACCCCGGGCTTTGTATATGAAATTGCGCTACCGCACGTACGCGGTAGCTAGCTTGCGGTAATATGACGACGCGCGCTCTCGCGAGGGTTTCTCTCTTTCTATATACACGTCTCGCGACTCGTCTCATTATCCGTCCTTAACGGTGCCGTCGCCGGGCAGAAAAGAAGTCGCGATTCCAAGCCGCGGCGAGCGCGCGCGCGCGCGCGCGGCGGAACGCGTGTATCCTCGGACGGAGACGACTTGCCACCTCGTCCGGTAATTGGACAGTAGTCGTGGGGATAGCCGCGGTTTACAGGAATAACGCGGCAATTTAGCCGGTCGCTTTTAAAGTCGCTATACGCGCTCGCTCGCGCCGACGATTTTGTCCGTTAATCAGCACCAGGTGTCGTGAAAATACCGCCTCTCCTCGAATGCGCACCTGCTTGTAAATGCCCGCGTCTATACTCCAATAATTATTTATCAACGTCGCATTGAGAGCGGCGAAGGGTAGGAGGGCGGCAGGGGGAACACGACAAGTCGGTGGCATCCCGGTCGCTCTCCGGCATTTCGTTTTGCGGACGTTTTATTATTCATCGATCGCGGCGACGACGGCGCGCTTAGATCTCCTCCTCGTTTCTATCCGCAGTATTTCTTCCTCGCGACGACCGCGCGCGACGTTATAAGAACGATCGCGAGTGCCGGTGTATTTCCGTAATTAAATTCAATCGACGTGCCGCGCGAGCGTATAATCCGCGATATATCACTACTCGCGACGGCAGAGAGGCGGTGGGCTTTACGCCGGTCGCCAATTGCGTTGTTACCCGTACGGTATACACGTCGTAGATTGAATTTGCATCCGCGTTGCTTCTGAAAGCCAAACTTTGTCCCGCCGTGATTACATCAGTTTCAATTCCCCGTGGCGCGCCTCGACGCGATCCCAACAACTCGGACACCCGCGGCGCGTTATTCGTGCCGGTGTCGCGAGATATTGCTTCACCCGACTTCTCGCGTGTCTCGTGAAGGGAGAGCACACCGCGGCAAAACCGATCCTCGAGGAACTCTAGGAACGTGACTTCGTAACGTCACTCACGGCGGCGGCTTGCGAACAACGACGGAGCGAACGGACCCGCGCGTTCTCCGCTCCGAGACTTTGTTGTCCGCCCCGTCGAGACCAAGTCGGGACTCCGACCGGGCCGACAGGACCCTAACAAATGTCGCGCGTCAGGATAATTGCGCGCGGAATTCGCCGCTCCCACGACGAGCGTGCTGTTTCCCAACGCCGCGGGAGAACGACGGGCGACGAACGCAATCCGGGCGACGACGACGGTCGCCCTCGTGCCGCACGCTTCTGACGCCGACGGAATCGCACAGCGGTTCCACACACGCTTCATGCGTGTTTATGCGTACGAGCGTGTGCACGAGCGCGCGTATTGGCATTGTATCGTATGTGTGTGCGTGTGGGAGCCATCACCTCCCTCGCCGCGGGATGTCCGGCCGGACAGAATGCGGCGAACCGAGCGTGACGATTGCCCACCGAGGCATTTTTACACCTACGCTCGCTCTTTCCAGGAATCCATCGATCCCGATCCTCCACACCTCGCGGCGTCATAATCACCGTGACTTCGCCGGCGTATTTTCTTCTAAGACAATGCCGCGGCTTCCCGGAGCGCGTATGCGCGATTTTACCCGACGTGGTCTACTTCTTGTTGCTCGGAAAGTCGTTAGGACGTTGCGAGAGAGGAACGCGCGGGACCGCTCGCAAGAAGGCCAAGCTCTCTGCCGATCGTCACAGATTTTGCGCCTTTTACGATCGCAACGGTTTATTATACGAGGCATACTTCGGTGAATCCTCAACCGAACTATAGACTATCCGCTTTCCGTTAATCGTAATTCAGTATCTCTTTACCTACATTACATATACGAATTAAACAGTAAATAATAATAATTCTGTCTCTATAAATTGTTTAAACTGCATGTTCACGATAATTCTCTTGTTTCCTCAATCGTTTACGGACTCGAGAAATATTAAAAACGTCGACATTTCAATTAAGGAAAAATCAAGACCGCCATCTATCTGTCGTTAAATTTGAAAGACACTTTTAATACATCCTGTGTAGAAATTCTGCAACATTTTTAGCTTAACCAACGTAGGGTTAATTGCTACCTGTAAAGATCAAAAGACCTAAGGCTGCGACAACCGATCTTAGAGGTGTCACGGTTCGAGGACACGGCTCGATTGCGCTTCGAAATATACCCGGAGGACGCTTATTAAATGACAGTAGAGTCCGCATGTGGAAAGACATAACCCTCGCGACACCGGTGTCGTTCGGTCGACCAATCGACGTGTCGATCGGCGCATTGTGCACCGTGTAACCGGCGACGATTGCGATTGGCCGAGCGCGGGCCACCTTTCTGCCTTCCGCAACCGACTAGTCGACGCGTAAGTCGAACGTGTTATTCGCTTTTGCATACTTGACCGGCGGCGCCCGACGCGGTTCATTATCCATCGTAAACGCGGTTTTTTTTAAACCGCGGATCGCCATTTTGGATTAATTATCGGCCGACTTGGTGCGCGTCACATTAGCGTTTTCCCCCGTGGCGCAATATACAAATTATTTGATCGACCAATCATCGAATGCCCCGCTCCCAACGGCGGTACGATCGCGCGCGCATGAATATTACGAGCGTAATAAATAATTGGTGTTCTCGGAACACGGAGAGATCGAGACGCGTTGACAATTTTATTATCATAATTTGTCCCGCTCGCGAGCATCTATCAGCGCGACGGTGTGGCAACCAGGTTTTAATTATTGTCGCGCGGAGATATAATCTTTCCGCTTATATGCCGCTTACGCTTTAGAAAGTGTTATCCACCAGATATTCATTAGCGACGTAATTTTTCGTACTTGTCGGATGTGGCCGTTTCTGTAATAATATAATTCAATGAGAGCATTGCTTTCAAAAAACGAGATCTTAAACTTAATTACGATAAATAGTCAATTCGCGTTTTTAACCGCAAACACATAATCATATATATATATTATGTATTTTCTGCATATTTCGAATGATAAAATATCTTAAATATCGGGATTTGACGAGAATTGTGATATAATTTATTTTCTTTTCAGCCTCGCGTAGAAATAATTTTAGTATACGATGAATCCGATTCGTCGTACATCAAATTATACGTATTCTTTCATCATCGGGCCTTTGATTCTGCGGCGTGCTGCATACGTCAGATTTAGGTGCCTCGCATTCGCATTGCACGCGAAGACACGACGGGTCAGTCGAAATGATCTCTCTTTTTTCCTTCTTCTTTTACTTCTTCTTCCGTCCACTCGCTCATTCTCGCGTGCCGGATTTTCGGTTCGCGACGGGTCCGCGGCGGAAAGGTGAATTAACGGGCCAATGAGAACGGGCGCAGTTAATAAACCAGACATATTAAACGATTATATTAACGCAACCATCGCCGGAGATTAATGCACTCGCGGCTCTCGAACGTCTCACTCCTCGCAAGCGCGCACCGAGGAAAGGTAGGAGCCGACAAGACATATGATCTGCATGGTGTGGGCACCGCGGTAGCTTTAAGATAATTACGACCGTATGATTTTTGCGTATCGAACGGCTATAGTTCGGACGAGAAGTCGTCTTGAAAGCAGCGCGTAATATAAAACGAACTTTTTTTTAATATCACTTTAATCGGGGCGAAACGCATCGTGGAGACACCTGTGATAAACGTTGCAGAGCTATGAAATTATTCGGAGGGATCGTCATAAGTGATGGTGAAATGTACATTAATTAAAAAAAAAGGAATTATGTATTCAATAATGTAAAATAAGTGAACTATTTGCATCAATCAGTAATATAAACCGAGCTTTTTTCTGTATAATTTATTCAAGTTTCTTTGCTCAATATATTGAATTAACTCAATATATGAACATCTTCCTAAATTATTATTATATTCGTACATGTCAATTATTATTTAATTCTTTTAACGTTCATAAAATTCATTTATATGTTCATAAAATATTTCTAAGTATTTTGTCATAAACGTAACTTTTATTCCGCTGTATCATATTTTCTGTTATTCAATTTTGGAGTTTTTATTTTTAATTTTTTGCGCAAGTGTAGTTTATATTATTCGATAAAAAAATTAATTGTAACTTTGAAAAATTAATTGTAAAATTGACAGTTGATAGTATAGTTTTCACGGAAAAAAATATTAAGAGCAATCGAAGAATCTTCGTTCTCATGAGGAATTTAATGCGAAACCGAGTGCGCACGAAGCAGACAAGAAGCAGTAAGAAGGAGAAAGAGGGGAAGGGAAAACATTTGATTACACGAGAGCAGGTGGACTAGAAGAGGCGAGAACATGAAGCTACTCGGCTGCAGTAGCGACGTAGGTTTTCTTGGCCCACCCGCACCAACCACTCGTCTCGATGTCACGTGTTTATAAATAGTGCATCAACGTAATGCCCGGCGGCTGTAACTACGGCGAAAGATTTACGAACACCGTGCCTCGAGTAGCGGGCACGGCAACATTTCCGAGAGAGAGAGAGAGAGAAAGAGAGACGAGACGTTCCTGAACGCGGAAAGGAATCCGGCGGGAGATGTAATAACGAGGTTGAGCGACTCGCGCCTGGTTAGGCGTTACCAATGATTCCTGAAATGTTCCGTCTGGCTAGAGATCGTCGGGGATATTATCTGGAGCTGTCACGTTCACACATTATTACGCGTAGGAAACATGATAGAGGATTCTGTTACGTGTTAACGCTGAGTTTCGTCAAAGTCGGATTACAATCTTTTTTTTCATTCTTGTTTTGGAAGCTGATTGTAGGTATTTATAGAAATTATTTTAAATGTGCAACAAAGATTTTAATTGACGAAATATCTAATAATTTATTCAATACCTTAATATTTTTTTACAAAACTTAAATATTTTTTTATGGCGACAGTCCAACTTGTTGGACAATTCAATAATTTATTGTGTTATAAATTATGTTGAAATATCATACAAAACGATAATTTTAAAATGTGACGTATCCAAGTATCTATCAGCAAAAAATGACTTACCGTAAAAATGATTTAACTGGATCTGACGCGAACGATTTTCAAATCCCAAAAGCCCCAAAAGTCGTAAAGGTACCTTCGATAACAACGTAACGACATATATTTCACGGACCATGGCTTTCTCGGATGCGTGCTAGCTATTTCGGCTATTTGCGACGTTCACTTGTGTCGTACATGCTCCCTCGTGTCTAACGTCGCGCTATTCCGCAATGCGAGCAAAGCGTTCGTGATCTCGGTCGAAATCCACGTCCGTGGTCCAGTCATCATCGTCGGAATTCGTAGCTCGACGGCGCCGATCGTCTCCAATTAGTCGCGCGCTTACAAATCGCGCGGTCAAAAGATAATTAATAATACGGAAAAACATCGTTGTCGTTGCCGACAATGCAGAACGGATTGCACGTACCGACGATAGCGATCTAAATTTAGTGCGTTTGCATGCCCTCGGTGACGTAGAGAATCGGACAGAGTATCGACCGCAGTCGAGAATACCGCCGGAATTCTAAGGCACAATTTAGCTATTTTCCTTAAAATTATTCGTGCGCACATTAAGATGAATAAAATATACTGAAAAAGTATGAAAAAATGCTAATAATATATAACCAGTTTAACAGAAAAAGATTATAATCTTTTTATTCAAAAATAGCACAATAGCTTTTAATTTATTTAACAAATAATATTATATTAATTATATTAATATTAGAATATTTATTCCATGATAATTGAAGGACAAAGAATCATCTCTTAATATACGTAACTATCAATTTTATAATGTATCAAAGTATACGCAAAGATTTATTTTTAAAGATTTATTTAGTGTATACACTCATGATAGACATAATATTCACCTATACATATGCGACGTCGTTGTCATATTTGTGTTCCGTAGCATCATTAGTCGAAGTTGATTTAAGTGAAAACGCCAGTATATTTCCTCTTGTGCAGCACGATTAATCGCCTATTTTAACGACTCGCGGAACGTTACTTGGTACAACGTGAACAGGCACTTAAATACGACATACGACGAATGCAAAGGATCTGTATCGTATAAAATGGCGCAGACGAAACAATCGAGCAAGACATACATAAGCTTAAAGGAACGTTGCTGATCGGAGCTGAGAAATGTGGCACGAAGTGCACGTTAACGCGCACAAATCCGTTTTGGCGGATTATACACGCAAACATTTGTTACGTTAATGGAATATCTGCGACCAGCGATACACAATGCGCGAAGAAATAATGGCACTCGTAAGTTGGAACACGCTTCAACAGGATTCAATTCCGGGCGAGCTCAACAAACGTGTCAACGAACATTAATCTCTAATTACTTTAAAATCTATTATTGTCAAGATTTATAGTTAAATTCATGCACTTCCTGTTAATTATAAATTCTGTGATGAATTTCAAAGCAATATTTTTTGAGTGAAAAATTTAAAAATTATTACTCACATACATCGCAATTTTTTAATATTCATTTTCATCATTTAATTATCATTTTTTTAATATTGAACATTTCGATATTAAAATCCTTTACTTCTAAAGATATGATAAGAGAAAAGATAGATAGAATTAAAGATAGAAAAGGTAAAAGACAATTGATAATTCTGAAATAAATATTTAATGCAAACGTAATGTCATGTTTTTCTGCGAAATTACAATGATTTTCCATCAGAGAGATGGAACGCTTGTAAAAGTTTTAATAAGTCTCGGAATTAAATCACGGAGAAGGTTAAAAGTACTTGACAGTCTGTCCGATAATCTCGCAATCCATTTTACTTATGATCGATGGGACACTTTAACTCGGCGAAACGCCATTTCTCGCAAACGAGGGCGGCTGAAGAGGCCGCTTAAAGCGGACGCGAAGATCTCCTTCCGTAGTCACTAAATCATGCGATTCTAAGCTCACAGATGCGAGTTTATAAATGTATCTCCCACGCCCTCCACTGTCTGGCCGGATTTCTCTTTTTGTACTCTTTCCAACACCCGCTCGCGACTAGCGATGCCTTTCGCTCTCTCTCTCGATTCTCTGTATTACGTACGAATGTTTTGGAAGAGAAGATTAATCTGCCTTCTCCTGGACACGATGCGATATTTACACTACTGGGGAAGTCACGCGTGGAAAAGGTATTTTTTAAACGACAAATTTGGAAACATATTTAGTACACAAAAGAAAAATATATTTCTCGTTAAACAGAAGAGACAGAAATTAGCATCAAAATTTTATATTATTTTGAATATTGCAGAGAACACATGCCTGAGCTTTCTTTATAAATACGAGAAAAGTTCGTTTCCATAAATTTAAAATTTTTTTTGTGTATTATACATCCAATTTTTTAAATATGATTTGATATCAGTTCCAACTAAACATTAAATGTTAACATAAATAATAAAAATAATGATGATAAATTAACTTAAATAAAATATAAATAAATCAAGCATAATATAATATTGAATCGAGTAGTCAGTGAACATTTTACACATTCTCGCGATAGATTTGAGCGACGTCAAGATTGAAACGTAATAAAGATTTAAAGTCACTTTAATTTGACGCGCCATCCCTTCACCCCAAAGAAAATTAGAATACGCGATCGAGCGGCGGTGTCAGTTAATGAAATGATAATCGATGTGCTTAAGGGGAATAATTACCAGCGGTGTAGTTATCGTAGCTGCTGCACTCCACCATCGGCGGAGACGATCCGCCACGTTAAGAAATGACAACCGGCTCTCAAGCCTGTAAACGCTGGCGATCAGTTAATGACATTTATGACAGCCGACTCTACTCTTAAGGGGGTACCAGAGAGAAGCGCGTCTCCTCTTCGTCGCGTCGAGAGCGCCAAAGTGGCTTGTGGAAAACGTCTCTCTTTCCCTCCTCCGAAAGCTCATAACGAATTAACGACACGTGAGTGAAAGAGAAAGAGAGCTCGCGGTCTCTTATGGCCGTCTTGCGTTTGTCTGCTGTTTTTATTAATTATCATTTTATTAATTTTAATTGCGCACGCGAGGACGGGAGTTGCACCGGCGTAGCCGGTCCTGAATTTTTCAGTCTTAGCTGGCACGATCCTTTTGCGGAAAGTGCTTCCGAGTGCGTGTAATACAAGCGGTGTGAAGGATCCCCTCGATTTTCGTAAAGTTTTAAGCACAATTACATCCATCCTGTTCAAATTTCTTAGATAATCACAATTTTATGCGTTAAACATCTTTCTTAGATAAATAATTGTTACTTGAGATTCAAATACGGTAGCAAAGTCTATCATTTCTTTCGGAGGAGAGAAAGAGAGAGAAAGAGACTTTCGTTTCTTTTTTCTTCATTCGCTTGTCAACCCCGATGTTAACGATTGACTTCATTCCAAGCACGCCGCCGCAGCCGTTCCAGCCCGAAATCTCTCCGGCTCGTCGACTTTAATTGACCAGAGGGTGGTCCACACTGCTGGACATTCACTCGGAATCGGAATCGTTGCAACAAGGAATGAGGCTGTTTGGGACGCGCGGCGCGTGTGAAAATAGACGCTCAATGCCTCACAGTCGTGCAGACGGCAGACGGCGGCTGCCAACGCGACTGCCGCGCGGCGATGCCCCGCGCGCGATGCTTGACTGTTATGAGCAGCTATAATAACAGTGGCCAGTTGCCGCAAGGAGAGACTCTCATTAATGGTACACCCGCGAGACTATGAATCGTGGGGCCATGGTGGAAACGCGCCGCTCTCAACGGGCGTCCGAACGTCCGCATGGCGGTTCTGTGAACGCGGATGAATGTACTCGCGCGTGTCTCTCCCGCGCGAGGAACTCGTCGTCGCCCTCGTATCGTGACGCCGGTGACAATAATAGCCGGTGCGAATGGTCGGACTCGCGGCTTGCGCGCGTCCACGGGGAACGGTCTTACCAAATTGTCTCGAAAATCGCGATAAATCAACGCGAGGTATCCTCCAACTAACAAAGACGATTATCATTAATACCGATGTCAAGGCGCTTACATAAATATTTGCAGAGACGAGGTGATAATAATTTCTGCTGAAGAATTGCGGCGCTAAGTATAATGAATATATGTATTCAAGTGGTAGATCACACAGCAATAAAATATTACAATAGATATAATAAAAACCTACGTCCCAAAGTACTTCGTTTAAAACGTATAATTTTACACCCCAAACTATAATTTTAGTGTAATTATACTAGACGAATAATTTTATATACTAAATATTCTAAAATTGCTGCTAAATTCTATTTAAGAAATGCTCACTCTTGCAAATTTATTTATCGTTTAAATGTAACGTCGTGCCGTCAATATATAATTGATAAAAGATGATCGATTTTTTTAGCATTTTGTTATATATGGCTCCGCATTTCGTTTTAGTCCACGAGATACTAAAATGATGCAATATTTTTGATTAAAAGCGCCGAAGACGTACGACTCGAAGCGGTGAGGGCGAGTCCGGAGATTCCGTCAGAGTTGCTAACAAAGTAGGAGATCTAATGGCACGGAATGGCACTCGCAACAGCTTCTTTATCGATGTAAACAACCGCTAGAATCACTGAGGACGCAGTACAGTGTGCCAAAGTGCCGTCGTATTTTTGGAACGCGCTCAGCGTCATGGCGTCTCACGTCAGCACGCCCTCGCTTGAGCCACCAGTGTCTAGGTGCTAGCAAAAAGTGCCAACAGACAGAGTCTGTCCCCATCCTAAACTCCGTCTCGGATGAAGACATAAAAGAAATAAATATATGCGTCCTGCCCATTCCATTTAATCCACATACGGTCAGAGATTCGCGTAAACAGAAATCGACGTCTTTATTTTGTGCAACTTTCAATTTTGCAACAGTTAGTCAAGTGATCAATTGACGTTTTATTCATTAAACTTTATAGAAATTTCTAGAAATTCGATTTCCTTTGTATTTTATTTTAGTTACAAACAGATGTTTTTTCTTTACAATTTTGTACATCATATATAGGTAACGGAAAAATCAGAAAGATTTTTTTTGTCTTTCACAATGTTTTGGTCCTTCTTTTTTTTAAATGGCGCATCTGATATGGTGTTAATTGGTTGCCAAAGTCGCAGACGCGGTTCCGCTGCCGCGGGAAACCAATATAACGTTTACGAGTACACATAAGAGACGGTCATAAATCAAAAGCTTGAAAACGAATGAAAGGATAGGGATCGGGCCGGTTTGCAACCATGTGATACATCAAGGCGCAGCGTGCCGCATAAATCGTGTTTATATCGTGCCAAAAATCAATGTTTGACAAGCGATTTTTTTTTCTTTCGACTTCTTTGGCTTTTATAGCGGCGCTACTATGCGGAGCGCGAGACTCGGTTGACAAAACGAATATGCGACGTCGAAATAAAATGTGAGGTCGATTAAGTAGCGGAATTTGTCGCCAATGTTGCGTGAAGTTAAACTACTTAATATATACAGAAATGATTTATTGCGGTTAGAGAGTGGGCCACTTCGTCATTCTGTCACTATTCATTTTTTAAAGTGAGAAATTTTATATATATATATATATATATATAAATATATACATATATATATATATATGCATATTTTTTTAAATCCAGAATGGCCGAGTAGTGATTTAAAATTTTGTTCAGTTAATTTAAAAAGGAAATGAGGAATAATAATTAAAATAATAAAATAGCTCACGCGAATCACAGCGGACACGTTACATTTTATAGTGTTAATAACAATTTTAGATTTACTATCCAATAAATTCTTCGCAGTTAAACATTCAACCATCTAATCTACCTAAAAAGGAAGAATGATTATCGGAAGAATTTCGCAACAGGGAGATGCTTATGTTTTATTGTATCTTTAGTTCTAGATTTTATGACAGGGAGATAATTTTCAGTTGCAAGAAATGTCAGCTCTACAGATAGACATAGAGACTTGAAACGAGAAAATATCCTTTATTTTAATATTTTGATGGTGCTATATAAAGATATGAGATTATGATCGTAGAAATTACCATAAAATTAATTGGGCTTATCCAATTAACAATATGATATATAAAGATAGAGAAAAATCTTTTTCTTTTCAATTTTATATCCTTAGTGACAGTTTTCACTAATTAAACCAAATAATGACCAACCTGTTTTACTTTTATGCGTTTTACACAGTAATTTGTCCTTCCATAGCGCATAGATTAATGTTTTTACCGCGACGTAAAATCTGCGGAAAAAGAGCAGATATTGAAATGTTTAAAAGACATCTATTATATTGGGAAGAGAGCGTCTGTGCGGAATAACGGTACGCTCGCTTGTTCGCTCATGTTGGACGTCGACCAACTTAATAACTTAAATGTATCTAATACGTATCCAGCGTGTGACAATTGTTTCTTCTTCAACAATTCTCTAACAATTCATTGACATCTAAACGATGTTCGGACTTAATGTGTATCATTGAGCGCAACGGAGCTTGCATTTAACCCATCGATGCCGGGGTAGAAATCCACGCCGAGCGATTATAATCCCATTACGAATGGCCGTTTCGCGAGTTTCCTTATATCGCGTAATTACAACGTGTTTGCTCGTTGTTTTAACGCGCATTTGTCAACTTCCAGCGGCCATCGCTTAGCAGCGTGTCGCGATTGTGTGTCGCTAGGACATTTTTCCGATCGAACCGTGCAGCCCCGCTTGAAACAGGTTCTGCGATCCGATTTTTTATTTTTTTAAATAGAGCTCGACACGCTTTGTACGTACATACGTACACGAGAGCATTGCTTCATGATCGTTGATGATCCGTGACTATTTAACAGCATAAATTCTATTTTATTTAACATCGTTTGTTTCTGTCGATGATTAACCCGAATTGGTATGTAGAAGAAAATTGTCGGGAATATTTAAGGTCTATAAACGACACGTGACTTCCAAGTTAATAGCCGAGCTTATTTTTTGCTCGGCAAATCGGATTTTAAATGCCGCTTGCAATATATCCGCGCGAATCTGACAAAGTGGCAGCGCTAAAAGAACGGGGAACACGTTCACTTTGCAGATGTTATTCTTATCTATAATTTTACAGATTAGCCTAAATTTAACCGCGGCTTAACGATCCGCCGATTATAAAAAGAGATATTCTGCATAATTTACCGTTCCGTCTGTACCGCTCACGCTCTGTCTTTTTTTTACGTCACATCGCTTAACGGACGCTTTTGTGCCGCATAGCGTTGACTGCAACGAGCTGATATTATTGCACTGATGGGGCAATAATTACACCAAACGCTTCGCCGTTATTACAACGCTAATCCTGGATATTACCTATTCGACGCGTCTTTAACTCTTCCCTCGCTAAGCGGATAATATCTTACGGCATAGGCTTTATTATGAGTTTTATACTATATACGCATACATCTCATACAGAATATGTACTTTCATACATATACAGATTGCGTATTATATTATAAACATAATACAATATATTTTATATAAAAGACGTATGTCTATTCGAAAAACTAGATGCATGTAAAAATTGGT
Source organism: Wasmannia auropunctata (assembly GCF_000956235.1). Classification (NCBI taxonomy): domain Eukaryota; kingdom Metazoa; phylum Arthropoda; class Insecta; order Hymenoptera; family Formicidae; genus Wasmannia; species Wasmannia auropunctata. The sequence goes on from NW_012026784.1 coordinate 8,914,719, forward strand.
GCATGTAAAATACCGGACTCTGAATGTTTCTTCTTTATGCAATGAATTCATATACATTATTTGTTTAAAAACTTGATATAATATAGATGATATAAAATTCAGCAATATAAATTCTTGTATGGCATAATAATAATACGGTTTAATAATTAAATTGTAAATTCTAGCAAAAGGCCAATTCTGTATATGTGCACGTTTCGATTTTTCATCGATTTACATCAATTTATGATCGCTCCATCGAACACGATCAGTGCGATGGTTTTAGGGACTCCAGCGACATCGGGGTTAATTGACTTCGCGTTTTCATTGTCCAAGCAGTCACGATCCATTTAACGTGGTTTATTTCGGGGCGACGCGGCGCGCTCCGCGCGGTTGAGCGCGTCTGCCATGTGGGTGTTGCCGTCGGTGAATTCCCCGCTGTTTACTAATTTTGACGATTCCCCGCGTTGCATTGCGTTGTCATGTAACGCCACGTTAATTGCATTGCGATCTCGAGCCCCTATTGTGTCTGCGTCGGTTGCGACGCGACGCGACGTTCTTCGTGGTTGAGCGCGACGAGTTACACTCTCGGTACAATTACGAGGATACGCTCATTTGATTATCGAATTTCTGTGTACCTCTTTGGGATATTGCTTTCACATTTTCAATCATAAATACACATTTATTCACTACATATTAATAACAATATATTGCCCTTATTATGGTTCCTCTAATTATTAAATGTGCTAATGACTGTATGATCGCGATTTTGCTAAATTATCACTAAAGCTGGATTCTGTTGTAATCGACAGCCAAACATGCGATTTCATCAATACAATTTTCTTCACATTTATACGTGTTCCAAATTTGGCAGATCGATTCTCACATCCTGGGTCAGATCAAATATATGCAACGTGAACTAGTTTCTAGCGCTCGATTAGCCATTTAGAGGGACATAAACTTCCACTTATCTGATAAAAAAAATTCCATCGGAGAAATAGGTATAAATCATTCACTCGCAACTTTCTATCTTTGTACATCGCGTCCGAGAAAGAAAAACAGATATTATAACTCCAATATTTTCTTCCTTATGTAACTCCGCAGATATCGTTTTCTCCTTTCTTCGTTTCTCGTTTAAATTTTACGACGACCTATAATCGCGAGCCGGAAATACGGTTCGCGACCTAACCATCTCCAACAATTGTATCGTATAACCCATCTGCCGTGTGGGTGTCGCTGGTAAATCTTATGCGCTTAATATGTCGCACGCCTGTGTCACGCGTGCGTCCCCCGTTGACAATGGAAGTGACGTGCGTGTACGTGGGTATAACGCGTCGCGGCGTTACGCGACAGCCGCGGCATCGGCGACATCATCGGACGCACCCTGAAATCGTGAAGGGACAAGCCCGCGGTCTCGCGCGGCCGCGACAGTGTGCCTCTCTCTTCGTGAATTCGTCGCCACGACTGTGACAGCCGCCGCGCGCTAAAAAGCGTTCGTAATATACGCGCGGAAGTTGTCAACGCGAAACGTTACGGCATACTGCTTGCCATTCGCGATACGCAAACGCCTCGCGGACGCACAATATTGAATTAAGTAATACGTAACGGCCGCTACATAGTCCCGCCACATAATGCGGTCTAGTGCCTAATATTTTCCGCGGCACACGTTCATATAGGTGACGTAATAGAGATTTTATATGCGGCGAGTTCTCTATCTCGAGATCTAGACAAGTTAACATCTCAACAGTCGAAGTACATTTAATATACTTTTAATAATCGTGTCAGTTTCTCAATATAGTTACTTATATTTTTATTTTACTTCAATTACTTTGCATGTAAAATTTTTTTGTATTAAATGCCATAGTAAACAACTAATTTTAACGTTGAGAGACGAAGATCTGATGTTTATTCTGAGATAAATGTCATATTTTCGAAGTTAATTATTTACCATTATCTTCCTCATGATGTGGATAGAAGTAATTTTGGCTAAGTGACAACGCGCCCATTTCCACTCCGCTTTCTTTCTTCGGTCTCTTCTTTTCTTTGTCAATTCCATATAGTGTTCCACCGCTCCATCAGACTAAACATCTTATCCCAGCCGCAGAAAAAGAACCGTTCTGTGCGAACAATATCGGATGGCGAAAGAACGAAAAAGTACAGAAACGGCAGAGATGATGCATGCGCATAGACGGAGGAGAGCTACACGTCTGGAACGCTTGGGACTTTTTGGGAGTAACAGATGCTCGTTCTTTTTCGTCGGTCTCTCTGGACGCGAAAAAATTCTTTCTACCCGAGCTTCTGCCAAAATTACCCGAGAAGGGCTTATTTATTAGTGTGCATTTTTCTTTGCCCTGGCAATCGTAGTTCTAAGATGCGGCCTATTTAAATGAAATGTTTGATTTAATTAATAAACGAGTCGTTTTATTAAATTAGCAACAATGAATTTAATGATCGAATAAGAATACCGAAATGCGAAATATATTATGAACAATCGCTTTGGCGCTTATGAATATTATTAATGTTTATTATATCAATATAAATGTTAATATTTACATTACCGATGCTCTATCGTTTGTATCAATTTTTAAAAATCTATCACACACGCTGCGCTTCCGAAAAGTTCGATTTCACGATATATGATCAATTCACAGAAATCGAAAAATATAAATATATAGACTATAAATATATGCGATGTAGTTAATAACAATGCGACAAACGTTATCGATGAATTGTCGAATTTTTCTCCAATCAAGCATCCATCGCCGAGAAAGGTTCAGAGAGAAAGAGAAAGAGAGAGAAAGAGAGAGAGTGAGCGAGAAAACGTTTGGCTCGAGACGTGCGGTCTAAGTTTGCCACAAACGCCGGACAACTCTGATATATTAGTTTCATGCGCGGTTACATAACCGAGCACGAGAGTTCTTCGGCTCTTCGCATATTCGACGTCAGGCGCTGTCGCCGCGGACGAGGCGTCGACGTGGTCCTCGTTGTCGTCTACCGCCTCGTCGTCGTCGTCGTCGTCGTCGTTGTCTTCGTCGTCGTCTTCGTCTTCGTCGTCTTCGTCGTCTAAGGTCTGCTGCATTTGCATTCTGCTGGCGTCGTCGTGTCTCACAGAAATACGCATGCGGCACCATACGATGACCTTAGTACTGCTGCCTCCACTCCGACGGGACTTTGATAGATGCCATGGATGCATAAATTCCTCTTTGCAGCCAATGATGGGAATTTCGATTACAGTACGTTCGTTAGCGCCGAAACGCGATATCGTTTAATCGCTGACCCCGAAGGTCCGTCTTATCGAAATTCACGACGAGATAGACACGATAAGTCCGCCGCGTCTTCACTGAATGGGTCGTAACGGAAATTAATAAAAAAACGTGAATGGTCATTTGCATGCCTCGTAACGGAAATTGATTGAAAAAAAAATATGAATGATGATTTCCAGAATTATCGAAGGGAACCGACAATGTGCGCGAGATCTTCCGCGATAGAACAATCTGCAGCTTACGCTTTCCAAATTAATGTTCGAGGAGATCTTGTACGCTTGACCTACGATTTATTTTTCTGTCACGATCATGATGCGTGCTTGCAAAATTGCTAAGGCAATGATTGCAGGCAATGATTATCAATTCAGGCATATATTAGTGTGGCGAAAAAGAAGTTCAGTTTCACGATTGCTTCCTTCTGCTATACTTGAGTATAAGTAAAACTCGAGATAAGCATTATAAAAATGGAGTAATTAAAAAATTTATTAATTTGAGGAAAAATATATTTATATATATATAGTGTATTGCATAATAAGAATGTCCAAAGCAATCATTGTCTAGAAAACAAATGTGAATCAGAGAGAAACATGCGTGTGACACAGGGACAACAGACGGATTCTGTTGTTTCCTCAAATGCGACACGACAATCTGACTTGTCTAATATTTGTAGAATATTATTGTCGCGTGCACGTGTACATACCGAACGCAACAAAAGATGAAAGAAATACGAAAAGCAGATTTCAGTAAGATTTTTAAATAATTTGTTGTTTCCTCGCATAATGATACAAGTCTTTATTTAAAAAAAAAATGAAATTTTTTCGCCGATGACTAGATAATATCAAACATTCAATAATTCGCAAGAGGGACACTCTTTGATTAGATTAATCGTAAATAATAATCTTCAGTTACAACGAATAGGAGGTAGTGGGAGGTGTCGAGCCGTGTTTTGCTGTTCCGTTCGAGGCAACACGACAGTTTGGCATGATGGCTACACGTGTACTATTGTTCGCTCAATCTGAGGCCACCCACCTCCAGACGTGTTACACGCGCGAGAGCGAGCTGAAAGACGAAACGGAAATCGACGAGACGGACAGCGAAAGAAAGAGGGAGAATTTGAAGAAAGAGAGAGAGCAAGACGTGTTTATCGCGAAATATGAAGGAAAACGATAATGATCCGCACGTTGTTTGGCGGTTTCCGCGCATTCAGAGTCAAGCCGTGTATTATCGTCGCTATTTTATTACCTCCTCGCCACCCCCGACATCCCTTTTGATAGACAATATGACAGAAAGTTATCTTTCTCGTCTTCGTCTCGTACCTCCTTTTTGCTACTTTACTGCTTTGCGAGCAGCGAACCGACGGAATCACGGCGCTCGCGACATTCTGCAATTATTAATAGAATATGCGCCCGATGGTTCTCTCACAATCCAAGTGAGATTAAACTGAATGATTAGAAAGGTTCGAACATGCATTCCATGCGTTTCCATCTGTCAAAACATGAGAGCGGAATGCCTATGACTAGATCATGCCAGCAAAAGCATCGAATAGGTACTGTTGGAGATAATTTAATGCGTTATTAAATTATGTTATTTTCCTTTGAATCTTTGGACGCTGTTGATTTTACTTTTTAAATGTGCTGTTTTCGTTTTAAATAAAACTACTGTTATATATATATGTAATTAGATAAAAATATACATGATTTATCAGTCGTATGCTTTTCCATAGATTGCGGGAAATTAGAATCATACGTAGTTAATTACATTGAAGAAAAACGGATTAATGCGAGAAATACTAAACATATTGTACAACTCGTTACTTCAGTGGATTTCCAGCTTTGTAATTCAAGAGAGGCTGAGGTGTCACGAGTTATTCTCTTAGTGCCAGCATGTACGGCGACATTACGCAAATTGATACGAAAACATTACGTTTGTCGGGCACGAGGCTCAACGTTTCATGGAGACACGTGCGTACTGACGCACACGCGGCCGCCGTAAACATTGCGGATGTTTTATCGTATATCGTCGCGGTGGACAATTATATTGCCAGATGCGTCAACGTTGCCGACGACTCCACCGTCGTCAGCGGCCTCGTCGAAAACGTTCCGCCGTTCGCTCGTGGAGAATTCCTCGTGGTAACCACCTCGGAAATCTCGGTGGATTTGCAATACGATGTTTCGTGAGCTGTTTTGTGCATCCTGCACGCATGTACGCATGCGACAGAGTTACGTGTTATTTGACACTTTGTTGTCGGACAACGTAGCTCCGCTTGTATGACTCACTCATCATCCAACTTGTCACAATTTTGGCGATCCAACCCCGCGTGCCGCTTATTAGCCGCGCGCGCTAACGCGACTTGTCGCGGGACAATGTACGACACGAAACTCGTTTCATTTGATTACTTTATTTAGTCGAACAAGGGGAAGATGAGCGGGAAAGATGAGTAACGGACTCGAGAGAGAGAGAGAGAAACGTCATAACTCATAAGTTATATTCCACGTAAACGCAACAATGCAAGTGTGTAAGGATTATGTTCGAGGCGCCTCTCTCTTCTCTCCTTCTCTCTTTCCTTCAATTAGCCTGTTCGCTAAATATAAGACCAGGCGACCAGGCCTCCTTCCTTTTTTTCCCCTGCCACGTTAAATACTTTCCCTTTCAGTCCTGACTCGTTATGTTCTCATTGCATCCGCTAGAATCCGCGCTCTCCGCGCATTCCGCGACGCCGCACCAATGCAGTTTCGCGTAATACGCTTCCATTGCATTCCTTTGGCAAGACAGCGCGCGTAATTTCCACGATGCCGCTGCCTTTAAAGCTCAAAGCCGCAATTCGAGCTGCTCCGTCGATGACAGCGATATTGCCATTCTGCCGACCGGCGGCGCCCGGTTAACAGCGATCGCTGACTGAGATGTGCCACTGTCATTTGAGAATAGGTATCCCGTTCGTGGTGTCGAAAGCAAAGTGATCGCGTCACTAACTTTGAACACGCGATTCCGATTTCACGATTTCGCAAAACGTTGCTGGACAAATGTACAGATATAATAAAAATGAAATGAGATGTCATCGGATAAAGGATCAAACACGATTGTCATACATAGACTTGATTTTCAATAATCTCAGAGATTCTTTTAACTGAATGAAAATAATTAGATATAGATATCGATAATAGTATCTTGATTAGACGCTAGAGTGCAGTAATCTCTTGGTCCGTTTCACGATTTCATTTTCTATCAATTTTCTTTCTATTAATCATAATTTATAAAAAACAAACTGTAATCGCGACTTTTAAAGACGCAATGTAACAAAAAAATTATTTTATTCTCATATTATTTTTCTTACAGTCCGTTTTTACATGTTACTTCTCTTTTCTCTCATCAATATTCATCGCTGGACAATACGCGCCGAAGAATGCTTGCAGGACGGTCAAGGGGAGGGCAACGGTGAGAGAGACATTTATAATTATCGAACACACAAGACGCGTGGAAAAAGTTTCAGTGCACTTTGTAATCAAGCTCAGCTCGATCGCTTACTTACGTAAGCGTGTGAAAGAGGGACAATATTTCTGCACGTGTCACGCGACGAGACGACCGCTCAGACGGGCGATGCGACGTACGCGACGCGACGGACTTACCACCCACGCGAGCGGCGGCCAACAGTGGCGTTCTCCATTTGTCTATCCGCCCTGTCGTCCGTCTTGCCAATCGCGGAACAAGCGTGACCGACGCGCACACCGCGACGTGTGCCTGCTCCATCCCCCTCGTCGTCGATGACGTATATGTCGTTTCGCAGCGACGGCGCGGTCCGCGCGAAATGTTACAATCATCGCTCATTCCGCGGGGAGAGTCGCCCTGCGCCCGGTCACGTTCGACCCCCTTCCGCCTCTCGCGGTCGTCGTCGTTGTCGTCGTCGTCGTCGCCGTCGTCGCATCTCGCTCGGATTTCAAACTTCGGATTTCGGAGGGCGTGTGTATCTTAATCGCGGTATCTCATCTAGATAGGCCGCCGGCATCAAGATCGACGGCCCGCTCGCTCGTTCGTTCGCGCGCGCACGAGTTACGTGTCGTATACGCAATGTAACAGGCGAGGCATGTGCATGTGAATGCCATGCGTGTATTGTGCGTATACGCGAGTGTGTACGTATCTAGCCGGTAATCTTCGCGCGCGGGGCACGTGGCTCGCGCGTTCGGGCTCTCGTTTTCCTCGATCCGATCTAAATTCGGATCGGCCGATCGCGTGGAGAAGGCGCGCGTCTCTCTTTCATCACGGGAACCACATCGGGGATTCCCAGCCACCTCGCGCCGCGTTGATCCGACGGAATTATTCAGCATCTCGCCGGCTCGTGCTGCGATCTAGATAACCGAGTTTTACGCGATCGGCCCGATTCCCTATCTGTCAAGAAGCGCGTAAACGAGCCGAGAGCGGGTCCCTCCAAAATGTTACTTGATGTAACAGATTCGAATGTAACATATTACTTAAAACGTTCCTCTGCTTTTTTGTTGATTGGTTG
>NW_012026784.1:8922475-8952455 GCF_000956235.1 Wasmannia auropunctata
ACGCGACGAGACGACCGCTCAGACGGGCGATGCGACGTACGCGACGCGACGGACTTACCACCCACGCGAGCGGCGGCCAACAGTGGCGTTCTCCATTTGTCTATCCGCCCTGTCGTCCGTCTTGCCAATCGCGGAACAAGCGTGACCGACGCGCACACCGCGACGTGTGCCTGCTCCATCCCCCTCGTCGTCGATGACGTATATGTCGTTTCGCAGCGACGGCGCGGTCCGCGCGAAATGTTACAATCATCGCTCATTCCGCGGGGAGAGTCGCCCTGCGCCCGGTCACGTTCGACCCCCTTCCGCCTCTCGCGGTCGTCGTCGTTGTCGTCGTCGTCGTCGTCGTCGTCGTCGTCGTCGTCGTCGTGGTCGTGATCGTCGTCGTGGTCGTCGTTTCGCTCGCGTTAGACACACGCGGCCACGTACGCGGCTGACGATTCTTCGCTACTATTTCAAGCGAGCCGCGGAAGCGGGTCCGCGCACGGTCTCGAGTCTACGAGCGCGTATAGTGTTGGACCTTGTCCAGGGCGATCGTCCAATCGCCCGCGGAGATTATTAGCGCGAGCGCGCGGTTAACCGATTGTCGCTGGACATCCCGCGATGTCGCGACATCACCAGTGATATAACAGCATTAGAAAAAAGCATTAAGTAAATTAAAGAGACGTCTACTATCGGCAACGTCGAGTTTTAATTACAAATTTCCATAGAAATCTGTGCTTTTTAACGTTACTGTTGTTATGAAACTATTAGCACATCACTTAATATAATCTTTATATCACTGGGAAAATGATATCTTACAAGCATAAAAATTCCTCATTGAATTTAAATGAGCTAAATGTCAAGAAGCACAATCAATTTACATTGCTAGATATTAAATCTTGTTATCAAGGCTTCGAATGACTTGGAAGTAAAAAAGAATAGTTAAATGTGTCCTTTTTTATCAGAATAGAATGTCGTAGTTTACATATCCTCTTTATATTTTTCTGGGTTTGTATCGACGTTTTATGTCTTCGTCGAGTCGAATCGCACAATAGCGGGTACAGAAGTGATGAATAGTACTTATAGTGTTCAAGTATCTTTCATGCCAACATTGCCAACAAAAGATCGAACCTTTATCCTTCAGATATTGTTATCCACTAATGCGCAGAATAGATTTTCCATGAGGCTACCTTCACCCCGAAGAGGTCAGGTGTTCTCATCGAGTTTCGATGAGATTGCCACGAAGCGATGTGGAACGTGCTGAATCCGAGGATGCACGCATCTCGGATGCATCGTCGCGTATAAAAGCACGGAGAGAGTCGTACGAACAGAGAGTGGAGATACGACGAGGCTTGGAAAGAGCCAGACGTCGCCGGCAATAACTTGTTGCACCCAACCACTTGTTGCACGCCTCTCAAAATTCTTCACGCCTCGCCGAGCAATTTTACCGTAAATTGCCTCTTCGGAAAAAAAAAATCTCTCTTTCTCTCTTTCTTTCATTCTCTCCCCCCCTCTCTTTCTCTCTCTCTCGCTCTCTCTTTTCCCTGTGACGTATCTCATCGGGTGCGAGGCCAAGACCGAGACAGGAAGACTGGCTACGAGTGTGGCTCGTGGTATCGCGAACAGGAAGAGCCGAGAGGAAGTTAATAGACAAACGTAAAATAATAAATTGAGAGATTTTGCCACACGAGAACCTGGTTCACGCGGACGAGAGTCGCGGTCGTTATTCCATTTGTTATCCTTGCAAGATTTCCTTGCACATTGCAATTTATAATGTGCATCATAATTTTATCACAGTATAATTTGATTTCAGGGAGAAAACAAATCTTGAATTTTTTCCTCGTATCCGTAAACATATAGAGAAAAACATAGAGAGCAAAGGGATAAGAATAATGAAAAAAGTTAAATTTATTTAGCAAAATTATTTGTGTCAGTAAAAATTTTGAGGAAAATTAGACATAGTTTTACGCTCTATTTAAACGCGTACTCCAGAAGAGAAACAACTATTTTTTTCATAAGAAATTCATAGAATATGGAAAAGTTCATTTATTACAAATCTATTAGGTTTACTTTATAATAAAGATATTTCGATAAATTAGCTTGCAGTGATTCGCAAGTTAGCCAATATCGGTATTTGCGGTAAAAAGCGCGATCACTTACTGACTGTCGTGTCCTCGTTCATCGCATGAATATAACAAGCGTCGCCGGACATATCAGCGAGGCTTGTATCAAAAGACAATTTTTTCTCTTTTTTTCTCTTCGCGAAAGGATACCTTCTTATCGCTTGCAGTCATCCGTCATCGTTGTATTGCCTTTACGATTACAAAATCACGCCCGCATGCCAAGGCTTAAAGGCAATTAAGGCGCCGGCGATCAAATTATTCGGACATGCCGGTCCTTTGACGCTGCGCCGCCTCCGTAGTTACATGATTTTTCATGTCGCGATAGTATGCGTGATCTTATAACATCACGTCAACTGGCGCTGAAATACGAACTTGGCAAATATTTGGCACATGAAACTTTAAAAGAGATTATTACTGTTGCATTTAAAAATATGCATTTGTAAATAATAATATTAATAAGAATAATAATATTAAAAATGGCATTATTATATATCGTTTTGATGTAAACCGACTAAAAAGTGTAAAATTTTTGTGTAAATGAATTTTCTAAATATTGAAAAACAAAATTGTTTAAATTTTTAATTTTCTGTACTATATTCTATACTATTTTCAATATATTTTATACTATTTTCTATACTATTCTAAAAGTATCATTTGTCAATCATATTCAATTGAAAAACAATGAATAGAATTTAAAGCAAGGCGTAAAAGTCAAAATAATATTAATGTTTAGGAAAAAATTCAATAATTTTAATATCACGTTAAAGCAATTTTTTCGTAAATAGCTGCATTATTTGACTTGTCAAGAGGTAAAGTCAATAAATATTTATACACACGATCTATTGATCTTACATCTCATCATAAAATTTCTTCAACCATAACATCTTTTAAAACTTTTGAAGCCTGTTTCGGGCGAAGCGTCAACAAGACCACACGGCGAATGTGCGAGTCGTCTCGCTTTCAGCTCCAAGTTGCTTTGAAAGGGGAGCGGCTACATGTGGATTTATTAAATGCTGAACGATGCGTAGTACATCAAAGTAAGTATTATTAGACGGTGACACGTCGCGACGAAAATAGAAACACCCCCGCTCGTGCCGTTCCAAATATTGTTGGAACCTCGACCTTGCTTCAACGTAGCCATACATCATCGTCTCCATCTGAACGTCTCTCCGTCTGTTTCCACCTTTGTGCTAACGGACAGTTCGCGTTGATATCGTTTCATTAACGCGAGCAAACGTAACAAGCATGTCACGCATGTTTCGTAAACGTATGATAAATATTTAATCGTAACTGTGCGCCACTGTAATTTAATGTGTGCGTTGTGTAGTATCGATATTTAAATTTTTATTACGCTCTCTATCTCTATATCTATATTGCTATAGAAAATTATTAATTACTTCATCCGGGAGAAAAAGGAATATAAATAAAACATCAAATGTAATTAATCGATTCCCGCACACAAGCGTACCGGTCACCGCCGTAAGGGCGATATTCAATTCTACCTGGCTATTAGATGCTTAACTGCTTGTAAGTCGTTGCGCGAACCAAGACATCTGACGTCTTTTAACGAAGATTAATTAAATGCGTTACGATGACAGTGATAAATCGCGCATCGATATAATGTCGCGGTGATATTGCACGTTTTGAGATTCCTGTGCATCGCCGATTAACTTCTACCAATTAAATTGCTTTCGCTAGCTTGACCAAGCCGTCCGTCGTCGATCGGACGATCGCTCGTCGACGATGGCGATCGCGAGGAAGCCTCGAAATCTAAGCCATTGATGTCACGGGCTCGTGTCGGATCTCGGAAAGTAGGTAGATCGCTCGCTAGATCCTAACGCGATCACGTTCACGCTCCACATCTCGCGACGGACGATCGAGGAAATCGGACTGTCGATCGACACTGGATTGATGCGACGGATTTTACGATGATGGCGATACGTTATAATTCGCCGCGAGTCCTAGAGATCCTCTCGCCCTGTGTGTGTTTCTCTCTCTCTCTCTCTCTCCCTTTCTCTCGACCGATTAATACACTCGTAGCGCCCGCAATTAATATCGGCGCGATATAAGCGTACGCGTGCGGCAAAAATCGTTTCCATGCATGCAAATGAGCGACTCGGCATTAATTAGCGTCAACGTCGCCGAAGCGGACCGCCTTGCGTTGCGCGAGCGTATAAAAGCCCGTACGGTGCAAAAACGAACCACACATATTGCGCATTATGTGCGTGCGTATGCGTGTGCGTCGCGTGTCTCCGCCGATAAATGTCTTCAGCCGATAGCGCGCGTCAAACGACACCAAGTTTTATTTTTCGCCATGCGGAAGGATATATATGTGCAGAGCATCTCGGCGCGAATAGTCGATCGTAAAAGTATTTGCGCTGCATCCAATTAATCGTAATGTCCGCGCAAATGGAGAGACGATTTCCTCGGAACGAGGTAAATTCCGTATTACGACTTTGTGCGACGCATCGATGTTATTCGTTAGCGCCAGTAGTACCTTATAATTCGTAATTATAGGTAATTATGTGTAACAGATTTGTATGATTTATTTTGTTGATAGACGGTATATACATATAGTGTCATTTCGATAGGAGTATTTCAGAAAAATTATCGGTTGAATTTAATGGAGAACGACATCGGTTTCTCTCAAATTTACGATTGGACGCATAATTATCTTGTGTATCACGTACGCTTTCCTATGCAATTAATATGGTATATTACCGCATACAAATCAACACGTCCAACATCGTCTGACAACATATTTCGCATGTGTTCCACCGTCTATAATTACGATATTTCAAAGTCTGCAACAAGCTTGCATTAACATAGTATAAAATTCTTTGGCGCTATCCCGTTAATTTGAAAGAAGTCGCTATTATTTCTCTTGCACGATTATTATCCTATATAAACACTTTTCTAAGTAAACATTTATGTCTGCATTTAGCAGAAAGCAAAAGCGAGCTGACTGGGAAGTTGCTTTTCTCGTTTTCGCGTTTATTTATATGTTCACGCGAAAATTCAAGGATGCTTTTTTTCTTCGACGATAATCTTGATGAGAAAAACACGCGATTTGCAGCGATCTTTTCTTTGATCTTTTATATCTGTAAAGCGATAATGTAACTATTATGATTTTTTGATAACTTATTACCGAATCATCAAAAGCAAAGATTAAAGTTAACATCAGTTGATACTTAGAAAAATTAGAAAAATTAAGAAAATTCTTTAAATTATAGAAATGTTGCGAACAAAATTTACACGATGTAATGCTGTAGGAAAAACGTGAAAATTATTATATCAATATATCAACATAAATTAGCATTAAATTTATTTTGTAGGAAGAGATTTCGAAAAGATATTTTAATTATATTATTTTTCAAGTATACCAAGAGATTTCTACAAAATATACTTGTACAACGGGTTAATACTTACAACTTCTTTCTAATAAAAACGAGGATAAAGATTAATAATTCGCACTCGTGGCTCTTGCATCATTCCTTCGAGCGAAGAATAGAATCGCGAATCGGCGACAAAACACCGCGAAACGAACGCGAGGATGCTCGGCGAAGTAGAGAAAAAAAGAAGTTCTCGATTCACAGCTCGACTTATTAATGGCCGTTGCTCGAGCCGTCGTTCGAGCGCGCTAAAGGAGGCGCGTACGTCTTGTTTGCCTTTCCACCTAATTCAACCGGCACACACGCGCCCGGGCCTCGAATACCGCGCGCGGACACTATACGCACACGCGCATACGCACGCATCGCGGCCTCTGTCACGGAAATCGCACCTGTCCGAGACTCGTTCGTGCCGCGAGCCTTAAGCCTGTCAGCGAGATTCATACGGACTCGGATTGATATATCTCCGCCGAGCGCGAATCCGCTCGGCCTCTCTCCTTTCGGTGCTTCTTTCACCCTCTTTCGCGCCTCGATCCAACTGCGACGAGGAGTCGCGCGGTCACTCGCGCGTTTTACGCTTAGCATTCGGACGTGTGTATATGAAGACACCAGGTGATAAAGACACGGAAGAGCGGAGTTCGCTTTACATTACTGACTGCAATTATTTTGTATAGCAGCTGTATAATACAAGATATAGAACCTTGCGAGAAATAGCAAAGGGAAAGTTTTCTTGCATCTTACTGCAACGCAAAGATTATCAAATCGCGATTTAGAAGAATAAAAAAATAAATGAAAGAAATTATATGAGTTAAAAATCAATTTATAAATTAAAAAAATATATAATTTTATTAAAATTTAAATTTTGTTAGAATTTTATTAAGAGAATTTTATCACAGAATTTCTCTTTTTAAAAAGTTGGAAGGTTTAAACTCTGCAAAGAAAAACATGATACTATTTTGTACTCATATAATAATATAATTAATATAGAAATTGTCGATATAAGATTAAAAATCAATTAATTAGTAACTCAAAAAATAATCAATAAATAGTAACTAACCGTTGAAATACCTAAACTTTTCGTCACCTTTTTTAAATATTTCAATTGTAAGAGTGCCTTGTATTTGTCATTTTGCCACAGATCTCATAGAATGATAATTTAGAAATTTACATTTACCAAGAAATCGTATTACAAAAGCATCACGAGTCTCAATAATTATATCCGAATCAAGATATGCTCTGCGATTAAATAGCTACGCATGAGGAAGCAGCGCGAAAAGGTCGACATGTAAGGAGGGGGTGGGTATTCGCGTGCATCGCGATGACGTACGATAAAAAATCTCATTTTCGTTGCACCTTGCGCGCGGTACTTGCCACGCCCGCTAAATTATGTTTTCCCCAAATTGCTTCGCGCCACGCCCGCTCATACGTTTTCGACATCGAGAGGGGTTGACGGTCGTTAAGAGACGGCCGATTTTTCTTGCGCCGGGTCTTCCGCTCGCGTTTCAACGTTTAAACCCCCATCAACCAACGGCAAAAACTAAAAGAATAAGACTGACATTCTGGAAATAACATTTGGGAGTGCTTTACAAGATGTGTACTCTTACTGAAATCAGAGATGGTATTTTTGTTTGTTTCAGTCTGTGAAATTATGACGACAACTCAGAAATATGACTCAGAAAAGATGTGTAAAATATACTTAAGCCAGTCTTGATGATCTCTTTATGTAAAATGTGTAATAAAGATATATTATAATCGCAAACTATTATAAATCTATATAGTGAAATATATTTTATATATTTTATAAGATATAACATCAAATTTATCAATTAATCTGTTTTTTTTTTTTAAATATAATTCATGATTTTTTAAAAACAGAAGATTGAGTTCGTAGTTTTTACGCTTCTGAAATTTGCTGTGAAACTACAAGGCAACAACTTGTATATTCGCGATCAAAACTACGTAGTATCCAGTTTCTCGAGATTTCTTGGCGCACGAGTAGACCTCTCGCCGGATGAATGGAAATCGCGTGAATGACCGAGGATCGCCCTCGGGTGATCGGGAGAGGCAGAATGAGCGGCGGCGATCCGGTATGCGTGATCGAGAATGATCGAGCGAGTCTCTGAACCGAGATCCCTGCAGATCGCTCGCTGTAGGGGGATCGGTGATGAGGAATAATCCTCTCTTCGTGGTGCATACGTACACACGTACCGGGGGAAGATGGGGCGGCGGGGAGAAGGAAGGCGGGAGAGCTACCGAGAGGGACGAGGAGAAAGAAATAGCCAAGTGGAAAGTGGCAGGCCACCGTTACCGGCGCGGCCAAAAACGCGCCGCCTCGAGGCGCACAATATGCAAACGACGCTTTAAAACGGGATATCTGCCTTCTTCGTGCCGTCGTCAATCCGCCGGTATTATCTCGGTTTTACTGTTTTCGCGATGCGCCGCGGCGGCACGCCCGACCGGACGGCCGGCACATTAGGACCACGCATCTGGACGCCAGTAAAAAATTTTATAGGATTCGTGTATCGAAGAAACGGCGATGAGAGATCGACGAGAAACTTTTGATACCTTATTACCTATATGCAATGTCTATCTCCAACAGTAATTATTATATAGATACATACGAAGGCAGATTCTAGATCTTCCTTATTTGTAAAAGAAAATTTATTACATATTTATGTCTGATACTTATTATGGTAAAAAGAAAATAAGTGTAATTGATAAAAAGTGAATAATAACGTAGATGTACGTACAACCGAGAAATCAGTAATTCTCGAAGTAGGTAATATCTTCTATA
Source organism: Wasmannia auropunctata (assembly GCF_000956235.1). Classification (NCBI taxonomy): domain Eukaryota; kingdom Metazoa; phylum Arthropoda; class Insecta; order Hymenoptera; family Formicidae; genus Wasmannia; species Wasmannia auropunctata. The sequence continues at coordinate 8,930,761 of NW_012026784.1, forward strand.
CTCCAAAATTCGACAATCTTACAGCAGAGAATTTTGCTATTCTGAAGGGGATTCCGTTACGAGCGGGCTCGCGTAAACGCCGACGAAGAAGAGGCGCACCGGAGCCTCGGGGAAGGACCGGGTCGAAGAAATAAGAACGACTTGCGAAGGACGAGATGAAGGGAAGAGCACAGGCGGGGGAGGAGAGGATTGCTCTACATATAAGAGAGCCGTAGCCTGAGGCGCGACTCGGCTACCGATGTTCCCTCCCGCTCTCTGGCGGAACATAAGTCTCGAAGGGGGCTCGGGAGAAGAGTGTAGAATCGAGATTCGAAGCGAAGCTTCGGGAGCGAGAGAAAGATAGAGAAACAGAGAGAGAGAGAGAGAGAGAGAGAAAGAGAGAAGGAGGAGGAGGAGGAGGAGGAGAAATGAAGGAAGAGCGGGAGGCGGAGGAGAGGTACGTCCATCTCATCCATCCTTCTACCTTCTTCCTCTCGTTCTTGCTTCTCCTAATGATAGCGTGCACGTTGCCCCCCTCGATGCGCCGCGCCGGCACCGGCAGCACCAGCAACAACAACAACAGCAGCAACAGCGGCGGCAGCATCCAGCTTCGACGACGGAATATATATACAGCGGGGTAACACGACGGTCGGTGAAGGCGAACCTAACTACCAGAGCACGCCTCCGCCTCCGTGCACTAAAACATTACCACGCCGGCAGCGTCGAGTGCCGCCGTTGCTCCTCGTAGGGTATCATCCGAGGCACGTATAGAGAGCCCTAAGTGCTACTCCACTCCGAGGTCCCGAATCACCAGTGCCACCCTTCCTCTACTCTCCCTCCCTCCCCTTCCCTGCCTTCTTTGCCGCTATCGCGAGAGGGAGAGACGGATATAATCGAGCGAGGCCCGTGATTACCCGGTGAGGGTGGAATTCATTATAGCGAAATCTACTTGATAACACTCTCTTCTCTCTTCGTCTGTCCCTTTGTTCGCCGTGCGTCGTCCATCGTCCATCGGCCCTTTTTATTAAAATGATTTTATTAAATTTTAAACAATTTTAATTTCCGACCTTTTATTCACTTGTAAAATATTATAGAATAAAAGAAGGCTGTCACTCGTGCCGCTTCTACTTGCGCGAGGGAAAGAGCAGGATGGACAACGAAAATGCGGATGTTCGCGTACGTTTGCCGCGTCATTTTTAAATTGCATTTTTCATCCCAATATAAAATTATCCTGTCACATCTCGTTAGCCGTGGCCAAACGGCGATGGAACGGCCTTCGAAGCGGCCGGTCGGCCGAGTCGAAGCCGAGCGCCAGGCCAGAGAGACGTGACCTCGCGGCTGAAACCCCGCAATCTGTCTTCCTTTCTACAAAGTTGAATTTCAATTCTAGCGTGTGTCGACTTATCCGGCGGTAATTGGCGCATTTACCGCCAGACGTTGTCTACGTGCGGAACACGTTCGGGCAACGGGCACGTACCGGAACAAGAAAACGCCCATACGAAACGATATAATCGTGTAATTTACACGCCACGCGGCCTCAAATGATCCCGTTGAATACAATCTAATATCTAATTTGCGGGCTACCTGGATAATTTCGCATGCGTTCATGATTTAATTCTGTACGCTTCTGCAAGTATACTTGTATGTAATAAAACATTTGCGCAATATTTTATATAATTCTTTGTGGTGAAATGACCACCGCAATATTAATCTGCAGCAACTTATAATGACGTAAATTGATAGATCTCCTCTGTAACGAACTCGATAAACGTGTACTTATAGATATAATATAATCTTCATGTAATAATCTCTCTCTCTCTTTCTGCCTTTCTTTCTCGTTTAAAAAGAACTCTGATGAGATAGTAAATCTACTTTGGTATCGGTTTATCTGATGATAGTGTGCTGTCATCACAGTAGAGAATGAAACTTATTAGAAAATCGTACGTTCCCTATATTTTAATAATTTTTTTTTGACAACTGTTAAATGTCTTTTAAATTACGATTGTTATGCGAGATAACTGTCGCAGACTGAGATGGCATCGATACCGCGCGCTAGAGCGCCGTACAAAACGCATTGATCTCGAGATTACCACGCGTCGATGTCGAGCGCGAAATTGAAATTCAATTGCACACACACGGGGAGCAGCCGAGCCTTCGGTCATCCTCGCCGCTCCTTCTCCACTTGGCGAACCTGCCTGGCCTTCCCCACCAACGCGTTTCCCTCTCGTTTTTTCGCATCCCTCCTCTCCGGGCGGGGTTTTTGCGTCGCGTTTGAAGGAGAAAAAGAGAGTGAAGGAGAGAGAGAGAGAGAGAGCACGAGGTTCGTTCCACGAGCACTCGCCGCGTAACACGACGGTCGTACGTGACAACGATAATCAGCGAGTTAAGTGGGGTTTAATTTCCTTTGGGTGCGGGCGAGTGGAGAGAGACGCGAACGAGAGTGGCGGCTGTGTTACGAAGCGGCATGAAGGAGGGGTGGGGGGAAGGAAGGAGGGAGGAAAATGCGTGTATACACCTGCCAAGAAACACGCAGGCTTGTACACAACATAGGCGGATCTTGTGCCGACTCCCGTGGACGAAAAGGGGGAAACATGGGGGAGGGTGGATGGAGAGCGAGAAGAGAGAGAGAGGAGAGGAGAGGAGAGAAGATGGTTGAACGCGGCTCAACGGGGACACACAAGAACGTCCTGAGCACGCCCGCGCCACCTGTAATTGGGTCCAATCATCGTGGTTCTCATGCGAGCTCTTTTCTAAGATCTCGTAAAGTCGACGTGTAAAACGACGAGGTCGCCGAGGAAGTCAATGGCTTATACGATCGGCGACACGTGGACGCGATAGAAAGCATTTTTGATACATTATAATAAAGTCACGAAGCGATAAAAGTCACGGCAATAAAACCATGGCAGGTACATGGTAGGAACATGTCTTTACGTCCATGTAAATTGCGGCGAGACATATTCATTAATACGACGTGGCTGAAAATTACAGAATCAATTCGCTTTTTGATTGTATGTAAATCGATGCTTATCGATGACGATGATCGTGCGGTGTCAAAAACATATTAAAGCCGAGTAAGTGCTTTGACATAGGTCACCCAGCCGATCGTAATTGGACCGCTAGGATAATTGGACCCAATCATCGTGATTTTCACACGGCACACCTGCCAAGATCCTGTAAATCAACGTGACAGCTTGCGTGAACGGAAGAGATTCCTGTAACTCGCGAAATTACAACCAATTAAAGGGTCTTTTATGAACTCGCTTATGCAAAAAACGCACTCTGAAAGAAACAAATTGTGATATAATAACGTAAAGGGAATATTTGTAAGTGTACTTTGCTATCGAGATTATCTCTTCAAGGAAAAACTTTACTTTTAGCTTAGTATTACTCTTGTTTTTAACATATTTTATTGCTCAGTGATGCGTCCCTTTAAACTCTTCACCACCTATCTACATTAATGCAAATACATATGATTAATTCTTGTAATTATCTTTAAAAACTACAGACAAAATGGCACGAATCATTGTGGAAATTCCGCGTGATGATTATTAATGAAGATTGTATCAAAGATTATATTCTCGAGAAGATTAAAGATCGCGTTACGACACACGTTACTCCTTCGACACTTCCGCAATCACGCATGTACGCTTTCGTTCGTTGCGTTTTGCTACATGTTGCTACGCATGCTATCGACTTTAATCGCCGGTATACAACCGCGGTTTCCTGGGTCTTCTCGTTTCTCCGGATCCGAATGAGAGTTGCTGCACCTACAAGAATCACGACGCATCTTCGGAGGCAGCTGCCTCGCCTCTTTTGCCTTGCCTATACAGATCGTACGCATCTAAAGTCGATTATAGAGCGACGGATAAGAACATCGATTGAATTCGAGCAAACGTAAAATATCGTCCGTCACAATTGTACATATATCTTTTCTTTAACTTGACACTACATATTGTAATGATCTAAAATTAATTGTTAAGTGAGGAAGATTGTATTTTTGTATGTACGGTAGTAATCATGATATTAATTACATCTTTAGCAGATAGGATGTAGAAAATGACAGATCTGTGAAACCACGCATTATTATATCTAGATAACTATTAGAAAGGATAAGAATTGTATATATCGTCGCGCTGTGATTTAAAATTACACATCAGCAATACGCAATAAATATGCTTATATATAATTTCATTAGTAACAAAATTAAATATTTTATATGTGTAGAGGACGAAATTATATGTATATAATTATTTCTATAATTGCTGCATCCATCTGGAACAACTTGTGATACTTCTCTGTAGTATTCTGTTGCACTAACGACACGTTATTGTCGCAGCGGAATAAAGTTCGAAGTAGAAAACAGGTTTTGCCTTAACTGAGGAAGTGTAATGTCTACGATATTTCCTTGAAAAGTATCATCGTCGGGATTTACGACCTTTTAGGTTGCGAAGATGAGAAACGTCATTGTCCGAGAACTCGTTAGAGCTCACTTCTTATTGTTAGCGGTTTATGATCTATTTCGAAAATTCGATGTCCCTTATCACCGTGTAGCTCGTCACAGCAGGACGTCGCTTTAAACTACCGAAGATATTTATGATACTACTGTTTCCTCGTGGTTGCACAATGTAGCGTAGATGAAAAGCGAGTAGGTAGCGTAAAGGTGGGTGTTGATTATATACCTTAAGCTGTGTGAAGCTGTTAATGACACCTACGATGTCTCTTCAATGAAAGCAGCTTCGAACTGCCATAACTACTTGTATCGATTCGAAAGATATAAAATTATTCCGATCTATCTTGAAAACTTCGTCATATTTTCATTTATTATTATCTCGTGATAGATCTTTAACATGTCATCGATAATCTCGTTTTAAAAAATATATTAATCATTAAACTTTTGCTTTCTTTATGTACATACGTTTCTCTTATTTAATATTCTCGGCTGTAAAAATTATTTTTAATTTGGAATGTATAAAAATCGACACGGATTTAGGTATATATCATCAGCCTCAGTCATAGTATATTATTTTGCACTATATCTGTATTTATAATCCTGTCTTTTCTCTATTTTCTATTCATTTCTCTTTCATTTTGCATTAATCTTCTTCCTCATTTCTTTCTCTCCTGCCCGTTTTCTTTCTTCTACTTTTTTCTGTCGAGTACTTTTTTTCATTCTCTTCTTCCATCTCCTTTCTTCTCCATGCACTTTAAATGTGTTGCATGCGCGCGAACTTAGTATACGCCTCCACCTGCTACTCGAGGATGAATCGACGATATAAAAAGCGAAGAAAGAACCTTAACTCGTACCTTCATAGCCATTGAACGATTTCCTCTTTAGCCGCGTCCCAGAAATTGCCTGCCTCGTGCAGTTCGTAGGAATATGAGACTTGCTATTTCTAAATCGCTCCACCGGCCTATGGTTTCGTCCTCTACACATTAATTTCTAACAATTACAGGAAGAAGAAGTAAAGACAATGACATAAATTTCAATTCTAACCGCCTAACCACCATAATTAGATTCACATCCTACGTATTAACTTTTTGTTATACGAAAGAGACATCCTTTGTGGAGATGTATATTAATTTAGATGGTTTCACGATTCTATATCTAACAATAAGTAGCAGGCTGGTTAGCTTCCACTCTTATCATCCTGTTGACATCCGCGTGTGTGGACACAAGAACAAGTCCCAGTAATATCGGACCCCTCGAGCGAGAAAGTTACGCGACTGGCTTGGCAGTAAAACGCGCGAATCGCCGTTCCCGAGGCGCAAAAAATCGCATCGTAACGGTTAAAGGCCGTTAAGGTCCTGATCCTGGTTTGTTCCAAGTGGCGATTTCGCCGCGATTATTTTTCACTCGACCGGCCGGACGAATACTTTCGGGGCCTGAGAGTCCTACGGCGCCGTGCTACCGGGTCCCGGTATCAGGATGCGTAATCGGCTGGCATTCTCTGGGAACAGCGGGTAAGGAACTTATGGCAACGTCGTGTAATGACATTAGTAAAGCGGGACGAGTCCGTATCTCATCAGTACGTACCGGAGATTCCATAGATGAACCGTTGATACGTTTCTATTGGTGCAATATTGCTTATTTTAGCGTGAGATTCGTTTTTCCGTCGAAATTTCATTCAAAATTCAACTCTTTATTGTAAATAATCTTCGTTTAATAGATATATTTTATATGATTAAATACGTTGCATTAGAAGAAGTATCTACACATTAAACGTGCATGCCAATTACCTTGTTTTTGTTTATAATTTTTTTTTAATATAAAACGTTTTTTGCAATGCCGCATTCTTATTTCGACAGATATGTATAATAATTGAACGCTTGGATAAGTTAATCTTGTTTAGCATTTTGCACTAATTTACTGTCCTATTACGAGAGAGCGATGTCGAGCGAGCTGTCCTCTTTCAGTAACAACTTTGTTAGGAAACGAACGTCGCAAAGCCGATAAGGTCTCGCTTTGGCGCGCAATCACCGGTAAGAATCGGCATGAGACATCGGTACGCCGCTGTCCGGTTAACTTCTTATTCCAGCGTGGCAGCGTTCTTATCTCGTGATGCGCTCTTTTGATGCTGCCTCGTTTCGCCTCTTCCTTTTTCTCTTGCGGGATTATCACGCGCCTCATGCTTCAAGGTATGCGCTGTCAACGGTTGACGATAAGGCAGCTCTAAACGGCCATCTTTAACCTGTTGCAATATCCTTATATGCATAGATAATATCTACATACTAATTAGCATAAATAAACATCATGCCACGGAAAATAAGGCTCGGTAAATCGAAAGTGCTTTTACACCGATATTACGAGTAATTTTTAAATTATTCTATAATTATAGATGCCTTGTCATTACGAAAGAGGGGGAAACATCGTCATCGTCATTTTTCTCAACTTGCTTTTCTCTTTTCTTAGCGTGAGTCGTTCGAAGGATAGCCCTGTGCTCGAGTATTCTGCGACATCCGTGTATATCCTTACGACGCGCGTTCCTCTGAATCAAAGCTACCCACGTTCGTCTTTGGGAGATCAAAGGCATGCGCGGGTCCGTAAAGCGGACGCGGGTTCGCCACCCGCGTGTAAGAAATAATAATAATTAAATGCGCTTAATTACGGCGAGTTGCCGCGAAGGATTTGGACGGGCGATAACTCAGCGCCCGGGCACCACTCGGCGGCCGGAGAATGGCCGGACGAGAAGCATTTGGTAGGATATTGCGCGCGTTGTGCTGCAAGCGTGCGCAGTTCATTAGGGTGGATCCTTTTCGGCTGGCGAGGCAACGCCGCGGCCCCAACGGGGAGCGCGAGAGGACGAGGGGGAAGCGCGTGCGAAAAAGGCAAAGATAGCTGCAGAAGCACGAAGCAGTTAATATTGTCTCCTGGGGGCATATTTTACGGCAGATACAATCTTCAGGATGCCTCGCTAAAAGCTACACGTGTTTATCAGCGTAAGCCTGCCCCCCCCCATCTCCCTCCCTTCACCCCCATCCGCCGTTCCGCGACCCCCCTTTCGTATCACGCCGCATCTCTCCCCCTTCCGTCTCCACCTAACCGTAGGCCTCTTTCTCTTTAACAGCTCCCGAGCCCTTCGACGCTGTAATTTCTTTCGGAGTAATTTCTACCGTCGTTTTCATTCGCCCCTGCCTCATCGTTTCCGGATTTATTTATCGAAAATCTCGCGCGTTCCCTTCGTAACACGTGTGCCTCAAGGCGTCCATCGTGGTGGAGATATTTGTGTATCGTCGAGTTCAACGCCTGAAAAGTTTACGTAAGAAAAGGAGCTTAATTTTTCTTTCAAGAAAGTTTGTCGATAGATTCGAGAATATTGCACGATAAAAAATATATTGTTAAATGAAAAGATAAAAAAAAGGAAATATCGACTGCTGAACATTGATTTCCGTGTTCGCGGTTGCGAGGCTTCGCTGTGCGCCTCTCTCATCTTCCTTGCGTCACGTTGCGATGCTTGTGCGCGTGGGACGAGTACGCGAGTGCACCTGGTATATAACGAAGGTCGCTCGTACACTAGCTTGTCTACCCGGCTGATGATACCCCCGTCGAATGATGCGCACCTACCTGCTTCTCATACGCCGAATACCATTCTCGGATACCCCTGGGGCGTCGTAGCCAAGATCAGGTCCCGGTAGCCGCGCGCGCTTCTGATATATTATTTTCTCTCGCTCTCTCGAGATACCTGCCCTCCCAGTCAGTGGTACTTATCGAATTTTGCAATATTAATTATTCCCAATTTTCTTATTTAATTCGTGTGCGAACCGTGCCATCAATGTTGGCGAGCGGTGCCCTAAGCTAAAAATTTCAACGGCTACAACACTCAAATTTGTTTTTATTGTTGTCCTTTATTCGCGGAAGTGCAATTACCCGCATTATAGTCTTTCTTATTTCATAAAAGTGCATATATCGAATACTTCTATGGAAAGAAAGAAATATCTACAAGATTATATTTGCCCTAACTGTTGTGTTCTTAATCATATATTTTATATTAGATAGCATAGGAAAAAAACTTCATTAAAAATCCTTAATTTATACTTATTAAGTTTATTATTATATACAAACAAAAAGATTAAGTAATTTTCGAGATCTTATTCAAAATAATCAAAACAGCTACGCGTTCGCGTATATCTGTAATAAATAATAAATATAGACATAAAGAGGCATAGTTTTTTCTGAGCGCAAAAGACAAGCAGATATGTCTCTTTGTCCCGATTACGAAAGACAGAAGGCCGGTCTTGGCTGCGATTTCCACATTTTTCGAGCGAGTAATAGATTCATAAGACAACCCTTCTTACACGTAGTCCACTTTTCCTTCCGTTCGACCCGCTTGACGTTATTTATGATCCCGGTTAATCGAGAACTATATCGAATACAGCGTAAGTAGCGTATTTTCATTGCGCATATAATTCACGGGAGAAATCGCCACCTGCTTCGTGTACCGTACTGCGCCGCTATTGCGCTTAATAACTTTTACGGAGCGCACCCGACATTTCGCCGTCGCGAACGGCGTCTCGTAAAGCGGCACGATAATAGTAATATTAATCGATTATTGCGCTCAATGATAGTTCACGCACGGTGACGTTGAAAAAGGGGCATAATAATCACGCACGCGCGCGGTGTAAAAAAAAGCGATATTGTACAGGTAACAATCTTTTACGACACACCGTTCTGGCGCCGTGTTCGCAGCCTGTTCGCTTGAGTGGCGAATCAATCATATCGTATTATTGTATTATCTTTTCGCGCGGCACGAAACCGTGCGCCGCGAAAGACACGTGATCAGCGTGATCTCGAAAACAGAGGCGACAATTTTCAAAGTCTTTTTATCATGTAAAATTATATGACGTAAACGGATTCTCCTTTTTAACGATAATTTGTCCGATAAATTGACAGTATCCATTTTTATTCACCTTATTATTACATATTACAAAATGTGAATTTGAAATTGGTTACAGATTTTAATGTTTCCGCGTGTATGAAGTTAGCACCCCAACAATAAAATTCCATAGTTTTGATTAGAATTCCCATTTTATTTTAAAGAGACGAAGAGTTTCCTATAGTTTATATCAAGAGTTCTGTTTAATAACAATTTTTTAATTTTGATAAAAAGTTAGCACTCCATTTCTTAAATTTAAATTAAAAATTGTTATTAAGCAGAACTCTTGTTATAAACTATAGGGAGCTCTTTGTCTCTTTAAAATGAAGCGGGAATTCTAATCAAAACTATGGAATTATGAACTATAGGGAGCTCTTCGTCTCTTCAAAATGAAGCAGAAACTCTAATCAGAACTGTGGAATTTTATTGTTGGGTTGCTACCTTCGTGCACGCAATGTGGAAAAAAATATATCAGGGAAATATCACAATAGCGATGAAATACATAAAATTGAAGATCGCACGCGATCAATGCCAAATGAACGAAGAAGCGGGCCACGAGGAGCGCGCTTATTTGCATATTCAACGCCCAGTCGTGTTGCGACAATAAAGTGCCGCTAAACACGTGTTCTGCGGTGCGATACGGCCTTGTTCCTCGACACGCCGCGCGCCGGTACCATCGGGACGTCTCCTTCGGTACGGGTCGTGCTTCTTCTGCGAACAGGTAACACACGCCACCGACCATAATCGCAAATTACCCGGGTATCCCGAGCGTGTGTATATACGTTCTCGCGATTACACGTTTCTTCGTTTACTCAACACGGAAGTGTCGCAAATTGACTCACACGAAAGGTCTCTCGTGAAAGTCCTAGTTTGATAGCGAAATGACGGGTGGATGCGAAAGTTCCTGGCTATATTTACATACGTGGCGAGCGATAGTGCCTTTTACCGCGATCCCTCGATCCACGATCTCGAGTTTGTTCAACATCGTTGCTCATTAACACGTTGACTGCTACGATGGTTAAGTTATCCCATGATCGGCGCCTGACCTTTCAGTGGCATTCTATTGGTCACCAGAAATTGAGAAATTATAAATATTTTTTTAAATATAGTAAAGTAAAGGCCTATGGAAACACGGATGTTAGTATGTAATAATTTTTACAATATCCAACGATATACGCGCACTACTGCGCGCGACATATTCGTCGGTCTTGAAACACAGTTCATTATAATACATGAGGCCGGAATCTACTTGTAACAATTAAATTGACTAGCAATTTAATCTCTTTGATGCTAACATGCACTATAAGAATCTCCTCCCCCAAATCTATAAAGAAATTTATTGTGAAAAATATCACCTCAGCCGGAACTCGAACCGAATCTCCCTGCTTGCCGGACGGGCGTTCTAACCATTCGATCACCGAAGCATATGATGGTATTTTTCGCAATAACTGATATGTATAAACAATCTAACGCGTCTTTTCAGGCCGCGTAAATTCAAATAATTAAAAATGAGAAAATAGATTCCCGAGAATGAATCAAACATAGTAAAGTAAAGGCCTATCTCCCCTATTCGGGAGATCCGGATTCGATTTCTGCTGAGGTGATATTTTTTGCAATAAATTTCTTTACAGATTTGAAGGAAAGAGATTCTTATAGGCGCACGTTAGCATCAAAGAGATTAAATTGCTAGTCAATTTAATTGTTACAATGGATTCTGGCCTCATGTAATAAACTGTGTTTCAAGATCGATAAATACACGGCGCGCAGTTCGCGTGTGGTTGGATATTGTAAAAATTATTGTACACCAACATCTGTGTTAGATTCCATAGGTCTTTACTTTTAGATTGTTAGATTTATTTTTCAAGAATTTATTTCTTCAATTTTAATTTTTTTAAATATTTATAAAAAAAGTTAGTGCCATTTAATAAAAAAATTTGAATAATGTAAATAATGTACAATACAAAATGTACAATTCATTATATAATACTGAGACTATATTTTTATTAATATATGCTTACGTACAATAATAAAAATTCCATTACGACCCACATGGCAAGACAAACTTACTAAGTTATTGGTATTAATGCTCTAACTACCAATCTGACTTGAAAATAACTAACGATTAACCATTCATTATCATTCTTCGGCCGATAAGCCGCACGCGGACCGCGCCGCATGCAGGCAGGCCTCGCGAGCTATTCTCAATTCGCGCCAGATTACGCTCGCGCACGCCGCGCTGGGACGTGCGTGGGCGCGAGCGATTGTCTGGCGCGTTCCTTTTTTGCGCCTAGATCGCTCGCGGCAAAAATGAAAATAGCTCGGCTCTGCGCTCGCGGCTAAGCCTTACCTCGCGGGGCTGCGTGCGTTACCTTACACGTGGGCCTGGCCGGGCCGCGCGCGCGAAAGGGCGGACAGTCGCGCGCACCCAGGCGCCTGTGTGCGTTGCAGGCGCGTGTGCACGTCAAACCGCGTCGCTTAATTCTACCACCACCGATTTGCGAACTGATTTACGCACTACCGCCGTGTCACAGCGCGCGCTCGCGCGTTATACACAGGCACGCACGGCCGCCGGCTTTATGCGCCGTCGCGTCGCCGGTTTTGTTCCGTGCGTCAAATGTCATGTAGACACCGGCCGCTCGGTGCGCGCTCGGAAAGGTGTCGTAATTTCAATTAAAAACAGATCGAAAAGTGAAAAACCTTCCCGGCGCGAGATCTATAAGTACGATCAGCATATCAGCTGTCAGTCCGAACAGGTGGTCATTTCAATTTTCTTAAAAAAGCTACTGTTGTCTTACGTATATATGGTATGTATCTATCTTGTTGCGATCTCGCGGGAAAATACGACTTCACACGAGGTGCGCGCGAGCTATAAATGTTTTTACTGATAAAAACGCACCTGCTATCTTCAAATATATTTGTTTTTCAAAAAAAGTTAATTTATCCACGGATATCGCCATGTTTTTTCGGGCGGTCGCGAGTAGGTATCGCAACTCGACAGACAGCGAATGATAGCTTTTTGCCGCACCCTGCTGTACGTATCGAGATTACCTATGTGTATTGTCACGGTGATTGGCGTCGCGTAGTTACACAGAGTTTATATGTCTCTCTCGCATAATAGACACGACACGACCGATGTCAAAGGGAGTCGATAGTCGACTCTCCCCGCAGCCAGAATGCTGCCGGCACACGCGGCGGCACGGATTCAAGCGAGGAAATCGGGCCCCGCGGCGGGCACCAGGATTTTGAAACCGGTCCCCGCGCGCGCACGCGAGCGAGATAGGTCCGGAATGACACCTACGCCTTTACGCGCGGCTGGCGAAATCGATCGAGGCGCGACGAATTTCACTGACACGCCGATTTCCATGTCCAATTGGCACGAGCGGCGAATTTCTCAACAGGCGTACAATAATTTAGATGCGCTTGATAAGAAACAAGTAAAAATCTGCAAAAGAGATAGTCGCCGCTTGATTATTATTCGAAAGGTAAATCGGACGTTTTAGTACAAATTTAGGATTATTCGGTCAGCTATGAAATATCGAAATATAATTCCGTTGAAATATATATGTTTCGTCTTTTGCAAAATTGTTGCAAACATTAGACAGGATTTGATTAAATTTTGAGATAGTTTAATTCTCGCGGTTTATAACGCCGCAACTTCATGCGTGTGTCAGGAGACGAGACGCGATTTTCAATGTATATAACTTTTGTCCGAAAGCTTAATTACTTTGTCACGTATATCCGAGTGCGGTGTTAAGCCTTATCTCGCGATCACGGGGCCCGAGACTAAAGGATGAAGAGTGGACGAGTGCGTTTCGTGGGAATCGATTCAACGCGCGATACGATCGCCGTCGTTGTTAATTCCTATCAGGCGTCGCGAGACTGTGTGTGATACTAATCCGGCAGTCGGCCCGATCCCCCGAGGAGAGAGAGACACGGTCCCATGCACGCTTTCTTATTTCGAATGGGGGACGCAAAAACGTCTTAATCTGACGCAAGAATGGGTGCCGTGACGGCTCCTTCGTTCGGTTGCACCCACGAAAGAACGTAACCGATACTCGCCCGCATACGATCGGCAAATCCTCGACTCGATGTCGACTTCTCGTCATCTCGCCATTTTTCGCCGTGTCTGTAACCGATCTCTCCTCGCTGTTGTCACTGATCTCGCAAAAAGAATATAAAAAGAATAACAAATCTTATCGGAAAAAACGCTGAAGTCTTAACTTTCTAAGAAATTATTTGTTCTTTTAGGAAGAACGATGATTCTATTACGCAAAATAAACCTTAATGCAAATATATCCCAAGTAGGAATTGAATATTGTAAAGTATTGAGTATTGTAAAGTACTGGACCAGTACCAATTTCGAGTACTGAATACTGGCGCACTGGTACTATGTACCAGTACTGGTGTAATACTGTTGGTATACTGGGATGATAGCAATGGGCCAAGACTTGATTTACAGTACTGTTATGGTACAGAATTACAGTACCATAACAGTATTAAAAATTAGTTCCGGTTTTTTTAATTTTAGCAGTACCGTAACAGTATCAAAAGTTAGTACCGTTTTTTTAACTTTAGCAGTAAAATCTATCGGCTGTATATTGTTTCAGTATTATTTTACTGTACTGATACTTGTAATGGGCCAGTACTATAACATTATTATTTTAATGATTCTGTACAGAAACAGTACTGAAATATGAAACCCACTTTTCGGTACAAAATCGGTACTTTGCCAGTATCCAATACTGGCCTACTGTATTCAATTCTCACATGTATATTATATTTCAAGTATAAATAATATATCTAATGCTCCAATTTTTGGGTTCACGAATTAAAAATTGCATAGTGATATAAACTGATTATTCGTCTTGGAACACATATGGACTGTAACTTCTTTGGGTGTCTGCAGTTCGTACAAGGATAAGTGCTTTATGCGCCTTTCGTGCATTATCATAAGAATCACGCGTTTATGTATTCTCGCGCATTATCGTAAAAGATACGCGTGGGAAGGCGTATAAAGAATAGCGATAAGCCCGGCTCGGCGGGATTCAATTGAAACGCGGTAGGTGCTGCTACACAGGGGCCATTGTGCGCCCTCATAATATATGCGGGTTCAAATGAAATTGTACGAATGTAGTAAAGTTGAAGGAAGCAAACAGCGCTGATTTTTTTTTCTGTATTCAGATACCGCCATAGCAGCCTTCACTCTCGTTTTCTTCCCATATTTCTCTTCTTTCTTCGGATTTGTGGCAGTTACGAAGTATTGTGTCGTTTACGGGCACGCAGGCGGACGGACGGTCTTTCTTTTTATCCTATTCAATTCGCATTATCTGTAGATTGAAGTTTACGAATTTTAGGGGGGAGGATCCTTTCTACGGTATCAGAGAGAATTTCAGGACACATCTTTTCTGAACGGTCGAGTCAGCTGTCCGCTAAACCGCTACGCGGTATTTTTGACGTCGCCGAGACTGTTGGATCGAGCGACGTCTCTCGGTTGAACGCTACGCCAGGGAACTGTGCAGCTTTTCACCTCCGCCTTAAACGGGATAATTAACCGTCTCTGCTCGCTTAACGGTAAAGCACGATATTTCAGGCTGGAGCGCTGCGGCACGGCGGTACCGTCATATATTGTATCCGAAGGCAGAGTGCAACCTCTCAGCTCGCGCGGCGTAAGCCGCCCCTATATGCGCTCTCTGCCCGCGCATTACGCACCTTGTAATTTCGTCCAATTAAAAGCGGCCTCGATAGCGATAGTCGAGAGGATGTGGCTCTCAACCCTAGAGAGACCGACGAGCGCATTCCTATTAGCGCTGATGATAATTGCACCGCGCGCTGCATGACGCTGAAAAAAAAGTGATGTACGCGCGCGGCAACCTAAATAAAAACGACAATTGTTGAAATATTAATTTACTTTCTAATCGACGAACACGTCTATCAGACTTTTTTTACGTCCTGGTCAATCGGAAATATTTTGAGAATGCAAGTAATTAACTAGAAACGTAAATTTCTTTTGAACGTGGAGGTATTTCAATTCAATAGATCCAATTTTGAAGATTCAAGGATTTCAATTCTATATTTCGATATATTATCGTCCATAAAAGGATTGTCGTGTTATAAATTCAACGATGATATCGCTTCAGGTGCAACGGGGATTTTTTTGAGAAAGACAACCCGCAGGATTTTCGTCTTCCTTATCTACACGGGCGGGATCTGCGTCGCGTGCGTTCAATAAAAAAAAGGAATTAAAGTAACTATAATCCTTAAACGAGCATCTTGATATCACGACGTCGTATATGGAATGAAATGATATAGTAAATTATTATAAATAGGGCTCGCGAGAGCGATTCCTAGTCTCTGACAACAAGGTTGCAACGGAAATTATCCGCCCAATGCGTGTAAGGCCACGCACCTGCTCCCCTTGCACGCACCGTCGCGTCGCCGTCGCGCGCGATAAGGGGAATCCAATTTAAACGACACTCTCGTAAGTTTATATGGAGCGAACAAGCAATAAAATTCATTTTCGCAGAAGCACGGCCGAACGGCCGCGCGCGCCCTATATAATTAGCTAGATGAAATTACCAAATTCTCGAAAGGTATACAATAATTTTAATGCAAACAAGGTTTATTGACGTTCCCGGTAATAATAATAATAATAATAATAATAATGTAGCGAATAATGAGATGATATGCAGTGGTGCTGTATTCGAGTATAATGCTCAGATATACGTTAATACTCATATGAGTTTTCTTTATTGATTGTGCTTATCATCGAGCTGGTTGAAGTTTGGAACGTTCCTGGAGTGATTTTTTAAAAAATGATTTGTCCCATTTCTAGCTTTGCATAGAGTAGTTCATAAATGCCACAAACACAATACAAAATATTTCGATCAAATACAGGCGTCGGAAGATTCTTATGTTCGATAAACCACTCTCCTAGTCACTTAAAAAATTCTATCTACTCTCTAAATTTTCTGGAGTGACTTTTCACTCTTTTGGAGTGAATCTTACTCCAAAAGAGTGAAAATACTGTTCAAATGGCTGAGTGATAGTATTCTCAATCTTTTAGAGTGAGATTCACTCTAGAAAATTTAGAGAGTACGCCAAAAATGATTTGTAACACTTATATTTTTGCATAAAGTAACTTTTAAGTGCCAGATATAAAATGAAAAATGTTCCGTTTAAATGCACACGTTGGAAGGGACCCTTATGTTCGATAAATCATCTCCTAGGTCACTTAAAAAATTCTTGCTACGCCAAAAATGATTTGTCCTATTTTTACTTTTGTACAATGTTACTTCTAAGTGTCAGACACAAAGTAAAAAACATTTCGAGCGAATACACGCGTTTGAAAGAATCTTTTATGTTCAATAAACCCTCTCGGTCACTTAAATTAGCTACGCGTATATTCGATCAGAATATTTTTTTTCTTTGTGTCTGGCACTTAGAAGTAACATTGTACAAGAGTAGAAATTGAACAAATCATTTTTGGCGTAGCTAGAATTTTTTAAGTAACTGAGAGGGTGGTTTATTGAGCATAAGCTCTCTGACGTGTGTATTTGATCAAAATATTTTATATTGTGTTTGTGACATTTATGCGAAGTTAGCTAGGACAAATCATTTTTAAAAAATCGCTCCAGGAAAGTTCCTGGAACTTTAATTCAGCTTTACCATGGAACAAAGATCACGTGACATCCACATATTTTCGTGCTGCATTACTTCTATATGTAACATAAAACATGTATGTTATTACATTTTATTATGAGAAGACAAATGCAGAAATAGCAGAAGTACAGAGGACAACTAGTAGTGGAAATCAATCTATTGGCATTGATTCAAGCATTTTATAGTACAGCCGCATAAATGAATTGCGTAAGAATAATCGAACGACTGCACAACCGTACGTATAAATATCTGATTTCACGTCTATATATGTCGTTAAAAGTACATTTCCACGACAAACATACATTTGCGCTGAGCGACGTAAAACGTAAGTGATAAAATGTAAAACGATAGATTTGTCCTGGGCGCAATTAACATTTCTGCTTATACGTTTCGCATCTCGCGTGGCAGGAGAGGCTCGAAAGCGCGAGCTCATGCTCACTTTGCCGGCCTTAGTGCTCATTAATAACGCGATTATTAGGCGCGGCGCCAACGACTTTACGCTATTCGGATCTTAACCCAATTGGCATCGGACAATTGGTCGCGCGCACAGGCCGTTTTACCTTCCGATGAGATTTATCTTCTTTCCTGCGATGCACCGCGTGGCAATGCCACCCATAATTCTCCCGCTCTGTTTTCGTTTGCACGTAGCTCACGCTCGTCGAATAAATTTTTACCCGTCACCGAATAGCCTCGGCGCGTTGCACCTATACGCGCGTGCATCGAAATACGGGCGAAAAATAATATTTGAGGATATAGAAGAGATTTGCATCGAAAGCGTTTCTCTTTTTGCAAAATAAATAATCGATTGTCATTCGTCATTGATTTGAGTTCTTTCTCAATATAATGTTTATTTTTAAAAGAGACATTTTACAATCAAATGTCTCTTCAACAGGCTTTGAAAACCTTCAACGTATCAACTTAATACAAATGTATCATTGCTCGTAGCTTTATTAATCAATAGAATTATCTTTTCTCTCTCCATTAAATGCGACACTTATTTATATGTTTCGAGATAGGTGGTAGTGGCATAGCAACATTCTGGAAAAGAGAGCTCGACTGCTCGCAAGGCACGGCACGTTCGCGTGGGTGGAAGGTCGGAACAGGATTCATAAGATCAATGTGTTTTTGCGGTCGAGGCGAACAGTTGACATAAGTCGCTCTTGGGAACTTTCATTGTAATTGGATCGCGGCCAATTGCTAACTGGCTCGTCATCGGAACGGGCGAAAGTATATTCTCGTCAAAACTGAACGATCACCAGAAATCGAGAGGCGGCGCTGACGTGATTAACGCCGGTGTGAACACGTCGCGATCGCGATTATGACGACGCAGGACGTCTCGAGAAAAGAAAATCGGGACGAACGATTTGCCGGGGAACAGAAGAGAAAGGATACCGATGTGTAGTCGCGGAAGCGGGCAGCGTCCGCGCTCGCGAGATCGATATCGATCTACGCGAATTAAGTCCCGATGTGTGCCGGCGCGCTTCCGGTTACCGAAGATTCGATCGCGAGGTTGCGATCGCCAGCAGCTATCCTCTCGCTATCCTATCGATACAACGCGTGTCTCTTTTTTATTTCACGCGTGATTTCTAATAAGATTAAAGAGCCGGTTGTACCGCGGCGCGCGCAAGCCGGCACTGTAACAAATAGATCGTAGCGTTTGCAATATAATAAACGATCGCAACTAGGTCGCGGCCTAGGCGTGTGTAATGCTAAGCCGTTTTGAAATACCGAACAGCCGGATAATTGCAGCGACAGGTGGCGTTTGGATTGAGATCGGTACTTTTATCAATGAAATTTGCAAGCGGATGTTTAATGCCCGGCTGGGGAGCCGGGCGACTCACATTGATGTATTACCGAGCGGATAATAGTCACCGGTTCTGTCGGTCTTTTTCTTAATCTTGATAATATGTATGAGAAATGCAGTTTCTCTACTCTCTTGAATGATATATTTTTCTAAAATTTACTTAATTCTCTCTCTCTCTCTCTCTCTCTCTCTCTCTTTCTGTCTCTTCATTATATGCGGCTTATCCTTTCAGTCTTTCTGCATTCGTATTAAGTCTAATCTCCGATTATATAGGGATTAATGTCAGTATCGATTAATAAGCATACCGGCAAAGAGACGTATTAAGACAGTAAAAATCATGGCGCGGTCCCCTTTCTGCGGATTACGTTGACACTTCGCGCGTTTTCAGTATGACAATATCAATAAATTTATTAAGATTCCACAGCGTGACTTGGCGACGTACGTGTTTCCAGTCACGTATCAGTCGTCTAATAATCGGCCGATCGGGCTACGAGCCGTGCGCAACGTGTTTTGCATACAATCGCACGACTTGACGCAGCGTTTCGCGCGTTTTCGACGCTGTCCTCTTAGACGTTGCGCGTTTGTATCACTGGATCGACCTCCTGAAACCGGTGACATTTATCACGTTAACTCCACGCACGATGCAACGACTGAAATTACGAATCCATTACGAAGCCTCTACGGAAATGTTTGAATTATTTGTATATTGCGTAATAAACGTTCGAAAATTGCACGTTTTCAAATAAAAGTAACATATGATTATCATAAAATCTTTTAGTGAAAAGTTTTCCATTTTATTTGCGCGTGACAACCATAAATTTTAGAAAGATTAATGAAAATGTAAATTAATATACTGCAAATGAATAGGCCTCTTTGATATAAGTAAAAAATGTATAAAAAATAAAACGAGACACGCTTTCGTTCAAAGGTCCGTCGATAGACGTTACATAGATGGCTATCGGAATTATGGCGAGTCCCAAATTGAGCGTTATACACGCATTATAATAAATATCGATCGGGGTATACCTTTTTCAGGATCGGGCCGACGAATCATCCGCGTTAGTGGGTTGCGTCCTGGCGAAGTTCACGTTCGGAAGACCGTTACGCGAAGAAACAGCTATAAATCTGCTGGACACTGATTGCGTCCATAAATCGATCGACTTATTAAATCAATTAAATCGATTTATTAATTTTGACGCAGAAATCGCGCGGGACCGGTCGCCATCGCTCGCCAGGGTGATTGATTTATCGGCCTTAATCAATTTCCACGCCGAAAGTTTCGCATGAATAAGTAATTCCTCTTCCTGCGTGGTCCTCGGCTATTAGCAGATCGTCCGAATACCGGGTATTATCCGGACGACTTTCGGCGTCGTGACGCGGCGGACTCCATTTTTCAAAATGGCCAGAATTTCTCGAGAGGAGAAAGGATCGTTGCATTAGTCCTTGCAGAGTGGAGTTTCGTAATGAAGTACCGCGAAAGCTGATATAAAAGATAAATGATAAATGAGACAAATTTAAAAAGCGGCTTAAAGATCCGCTCTGCAGCGGGTGGGACGCAAAGAGAACGTTGCGTAACTTTGTCGTACCTTTAAAGCCAGATAATGAAGCAATGTGAAATATGCGTCGATGTCACGTCAAATCACTTAATATATGCGTGCTTTTAATCATCCCGATATTAAACAGTTTTTTAAATAAACATTCTATTTCCTAAGTTTAATAGATTCTACAATATTGATTAGCAATTTAGAGCTATTATTCATTACCCATCGATTTTATCTCTTCGTGACTCCCGGTCGTTGTTTAGACATGTTATACTTATACAGCGATCTTATTGTTAGTCACGATGATCTGTTATCGTCGCGAGATAACAACATTGTGTAATACACGGCCCCGGTACCGATCGCTTCTGTCCGTCGCTACTGCAGGAAGGTCGACGGTACGTGTCGATGACTATCTGAATGACACTCGACTGTCTTCGAGTGCTCCAATTTGTTTACTGACGCGCGTGAGTATTACCTTGATAGACCTCCTGTCGAGATCGACCATTTTAAGTAGCATTCAGAACTCTTAAATTGCGTTGAAGTTATTGTCAGAATGGAGTTTCGTGTCTGATGTCTTTTTTCGAAAAAGCCTTGCAAGTGGAACCTTTAAATTAGAGTTTGAGAGATCAATCTAGTCTCTTCTTCCAGCTAACTAATGATGCTGTTGTGGAAATAAAATGCGATCGCTGACATGTTGAATCATCAGAGAGATTATTATTGTAACAATCAACAATCGCCGAATATATCATCGACGATTATAGGTATTATTAGTATAATTATGAGATGGTCGACGAATAACCAATCCGTGATTGAAAATGAGCCGTGACGATGTTTTCACTTTTTATCGCACATTTTCTCCGACGTGGAAGATTGTGAGGTACAAACATCGCGTCTTCGAAATTAACGACCGCTGTGAACGCACCTTTAATCGTCGGACCCTGCCAACTCCGCGGGATGCCATGCCTCGAGTCAAGCATTCCTGACACCCTGAAGTGACTGTCGGAACCAGAAATGGATGGAGAAAGAAGGAGAGGTAGAAGGGAGACTGGGAGTTAAACCAAGAGACCAAGAGAAAATATCTAGAGTTCCGTGGCAATAAAAGGACATCTTGTCATCCTCGCCCATTATTTGCGGCCGACGTTTATACAGAATCAACATCACGTAATGACGCCTTCATCGGAGTCTTTAGGCTCGCCAATTGGTGTCCTCACTTGATGCTAAAACAAGTGCGCCTCACGGCGATTCAGTGTAAATAAAAGTTTATCTGGAGCACTAACGTGATTTCTGTTTTATTTATCTCTTTCGTCAAAGAGGGAGATAGAGGCGAGATTATTGTGGCAG